>NC_137904.1:35447492-35831491 GCF_963455335.1 Martes martes | reverse complement strand
GCACCTGGGTGGCTCAGTGGGTTAAAGCCTCTGCCTTAGGCTCAGGTCGTGATCTCAGAGTCTTGGGATCCAGCCCCACGTCCAGCTCTCTGCTCAGCGGGGAGCCTGCTTCCTCCTCTCTCTCTGCCTGCCTCTCTGCCTACTTGTGATCTCTGTCTGTTAAATAAATAAATAAAATCCTTAAAAAAAAAAAAAAATGATGTAGCCTCTCTCCAGGTAGGCTTTAATGATATTTCAAAGTTTGCACAACTATAGATATGAATTTGTCATCCAGGAGTTCAAATCCTGTACGTGGCTTTTATTAATTCATCCCCTCCTGCAGCCACCCGATCCCTGATACATGTCAATTTTCCCAAACAATCACCTCCCGTAGACCCCCTATCTGCCTGCTAAATAAAGAATACCAGGTTTTACTGTTATGCCTGGTTTATACTGCCAATGTGAGACCCCGGGAAAATAAAACAACGAGCAGAATCATTGTGCTTTCCTGCGGAGCAGCTAGCCTTTAGCAGTGAAACCCCTGAGAAACACAGCTGATTGGGGTTCCTGGAGCCCTCGTTCCCCATTCAGTGAAGCATACTGCCAGAAAGTGGCTCCCCGGCTAAGCGGGTGGGAGAATTTGATAAGTTAAACAAGGCTGCCCTCTCGTGGCCAAAAAAATTACGTATGTAAAATAAAATGCATTTGATTTTCCATACACAAGAAATTTAGGGCACCCTATTGAAAATATGAATAATACTGATAGCTTCTAAAAAGCAGATAATTTACAGCACACTTCAGTAAACTTCTAAGATAAAATGAGTGATAAGTAAGATTGTAAGTGAAAGGTACATTCACAGCTTAAAACCTGCTCTAGATTGAATTATAATCATCATCAAGTAATCATGGCTGGTTCCAGAATTTAAAGGCAGATGGAATAATTCCTTGATACATGGGATTTCTTTCTTTCTTACGTGATTTATTTTATACTTTGGTTGCCTTACACAGCAGTAACACAATTTCCATTCATACATTCATTTGCTGAGAAATTATCTATAAAGTAAGTACTTTACTAGGGAATTTCAACAATTCTAAGATATTCTTTTTTTTTTCTTCTCATATTTTAACATTTCTGATGCATTTTTACAACAATGGTGTGTTATCATTTCTCTTCAGGCAACAGATATGTATGTATTTGCCATTGCCTGGGCATGTGCACTCTGCTTCTTGTTGCTGGGGACTCACAAAACCACTGCAATACCTTGATGTTTTGGTCCCAAATCTATTTAAGGATCATTTGGGCGAGGGAGTGAGTCCTGCTTCTTGTCTGAAAAAAACTTTCATTGACACTTTCTGGTAAGATTTTTTTTTTAAGATTTTATTTATTTATTTGACACAGAGGCACAGCAAGAGAGGGAACATAAGCAGGCAGAATGAGAGGGAGTAGCAGGCTTCCCACCAATCCTGATGCGGGGCTTGATCCCAGGACCCTGGGATCATGACCTGAGCCGGAGGCAGATGCTTAACAACTGAGCCACCCAAGTACCCCAACACTTTCTGGTAAGATTAAGAAAGCGGGGAGATTCCTCAAAGAATTAAAAGTAGAGCTACCCTATGACCCTGCAATTGCACTACTGGGTATTTACCCCAAAGATACACATGTAGTGAAAAGAAAGGCCACATGTACTCCAATGTTCATAGCAGCAATGGCCACAAATGCCAAATTGTGGAAAGAGCCAAGATGCCCTTCAACAGATGAATAGATAAAGAAAATATGGTGTGTGTGTGTGTGTGTGTGTGTGTGTGTGTTGTGTAGTATATATTTATACATACAATGGAATATTATGCCTCCATCAGAAAGGATGAATACCCAACTTTTGTATCAACATGGACAGGCCTGGAGGAGATTATGGTGAGTGAAACAAGTCAAGCAGAGAAAGTCAATTATCATATGGTTTCACTTACTTGTGGAGCATAAGGAATAACATTAGGAGAAGGAAAGGAAAAGTGAATTGGGGGAAATTGGAGAGGGAGATGAAGCATGAGAGACTGTGGCCTCTGAGAAACAGAGGGTTTTGGAGGAGAGAGGGGTGAGGGGATGGGTGAGCCTGGTGGTGGTTATTAAGGAGGGCACGTATTGCATGGAGCACTGGGTGTGGTACATAAACAATGAATCTTGCAACACTGAAAAAATAATAATAAAAAAATAGTAAATAAATAGATAGAAAAGAAAGCACCACCATTGAAACTTGCAAAATAGGTGTCAACAGCTTAAGAAAAAATAGTAGGAGAGTGTAGAGGGCACTCTTAAGAAATGCTGTGTTCCCAGTGCTCTTAATGGCCCGGAGGATGACATGGTGCTAGAAAACGCATTGACACACTGACATCTCGAAGTCAAAGAGTGAGTCGGGAGCGTTTGATCCTGTATGGGAAGGAAAAAAAAAATCTTTCTTAAATTTATTTTGCTTACATTTTCCATTTCGTATGTAAGCAGAGGTCCTGTGTACAAAAAAAAAAAAAAAAAAAAGTCTAGTTCTAATAAGTCTCAAGGGGTTATTTGAGTTATTTGAGTAAATATAAACATTCTAAGTGATAAAGAAGCGGGAAGTCATCATTTAATTCAGAACTTTTTATCTTTTAGTAGTCCTTAAAATACAACAAGGCATCTTGCAACAGAAGGCGTTTTAGGTTCAGTGAACTATGGAAAGTACTGAGTAATGCAATGATGGACAGAACAGACCTTTCTCTGCCCTCACAGAGCCAGATGAGGGGAAGACAACGATAAACCTGCAAATAAAGAAATGAGACCATTTCCAATACTCGTAAGTGCTATGAAGACAGTGACACAGAGGAATAGGATAAAGAGAGGCCAGCATGGAGAGGAAGGCTTTAGATAGCACTACTAATCGGGAGAAGTCCAGGAAAGTGCACCATCCCATTACAAGCGGTAAGAGAGGACGTGTGTTCAAGAAACAGGCACAGTTAGCGGGTGACAAGTGGTTTTAGGAGGGAAAGCAAGATGAACGAGAGCAGTCTGTCCTTAGTATTTGCATTTGAAAGGGACCTTAAAGCTGGACTGACTTGGGCTGAGGATGACTGGGGAGTGTGGATGTAGGAGTAAATATTCATCTTTTTGGGTGGGTCTGCTCTCAGGGGCAGGTCTTGCTCACAGGCAATGCAGAGTGGCTAGAGAGTGTGTTTTGCAGCATATGGGAGGCAACAGTAAATCTTGCAAACAGGCGACAAGTAAATACTTGCCCAAGACAATTTCAGATTACAATCAGTGTCATAAAGGGCATAACCACGATGGTATGGTAGAAAGTAGGGAATAGGAGCCCACTTTATTTAGGCTTTGGGCTTCAACAATTAGTGCGCACCAGTGATATGCCAAGGCATTTGTTAAAGGTGTTCCAATGTTGTCATTTAATCTTGAGACCTGCTTTTTGAGAAATGTGGAATTAGCTCCATTGTTCTAGATAAGGAAACAGGTTCTAAAGGAATGATTTGCTGGTCCAAGGCCATAGTTGGTGAGTAGTGGCAGTGGGATTTGAACCAATTTTGGCATCTAAATGAAAGGCCTCTGTTCACCTTGCTGTCTACCTTCTCTTTCAAGGCTCTCCTGTGGGATAAAGCTCCCAGTAGCAGCCCCCTGGGCCTTCCCTTCCTTGACTCCAGCTGGAAATCCCATTTCCGAGTCTCCGGGTTGTTCAGAGCCCTATTCCCACAACGCCTTTCTTCAAGTACATTGTTCAGCAGATTATTCATAATGTGCTAATAAAAACTACATGTGTGATGACTGGCATAATGTTAGTGAGTGTTAATAGGACCCTCTTTTCCCAGACAGGTAACACCTACATATTTAAACATGACGTTTAGGGAGATATTGCCAAACCTCACTATTTCAGGCCACCTGGTAGGCTGGATGAAGGAAAAAAAAAGATAACTAGTTAATATTTATTTAGCTTTGTTACATGCTAAGCACCATTTTAAGTGCATACATTCGTCATCTCATTATTTTTTGAAACAACCCTATGGAAGTTGGAATTATTTTTATCATCTGAGAGCTGGGATTTGAACCAGGCGAGCTGACTTGCACATCTGAGCTAGATTTTCAAAAGAACACACAGGAATTAAATTACAAACCCCAAATGAGTTAAGTGTGAACTGATGAGATCATGAAATCCACAGAAAGACAGTTGGCTTGGGTTATGAAAATACTGGTTCCCTTAGTTTATTTTCCAAATAAAATGGATCTTAAGGTTCACAAGAATTCAGCCAACAGATTCCCTTTTGTCCCGGATCTCAAGGAAGATTCTTAATTGTAAGTATGATGAGGGAAGCTAATGAAAGCACTTCGGTGGTTTGAAGTTCAATTTTGGAGCAAGGGTCAATGTTTAAAGTCAACACACTCCTACTTGTCACTGCTGGATGAGGACCACTGGGCTAGATGCTGCAGGTCCTCCTTGAGATCCAGGACATGATCCTTTCTCTGGGGGCAGTGAGATGAAATGGGAAAAGGATCTAAGCTTCGGAATGAGACAAGCCCAAATGCATCCCCTGATTCTGAGTAACTTTAGGGAAGTGAGTAGAATAGGAATGATTCTTAAACTGTAAGATTATTATGAGGCTTACTGGAGATACCAAAGCACTTTGTACAGTGGCTGACCCAGTAAAAAGTAACAAGGGTTAGATTCCACCACTCTTGTGTGCTTTGTCTACTCTCACCTTGGGTCTCTGAGTTTGGCTGAAAGCCCACAGACATAGAATGAAAAAGTGCTTGGCATGGGGCTTGGGCAGAGAAGCCCTCTCATGGGAAGCTGATACAGGTGATCCCAAGAGCTGGAAGAGAGGGAGGGATGAGCTTTGAAGGTAATCTCCAGAATCCGGAGTGGCCAAGATTGAGCATATTAAAAATAACTGTGGAAATAAAGTCAACATATGTGTTTGTATATATGGTCTTCAAAAATAATTGGTAAATTCTTGTGTAAAAGACAGTAAATTTTATTTCATTTAAAGATTTTATTTATTTATTCATGAGAGACAGAGAGAGAGAGAGAGAGAGAGAGAGAGAGAGACACTGGCAGAGGCAGAGGGAGAAGCAGGCTCCCTTCGGAGCAGGGAGCCCAATGCAGGACTCTACCCCAGGTGCCTGGGATCATGACCTGAGCCGAAGGCAGACACTTAACTGACTGAGCCACTCAGGTGCCTCAGTAAATTTTAAAGCTAAATAATACATTTGTAGATGCTCAGGTTCTTGGCCATGTTTGGGAAAACTCAGGCTTCAGTCCAATTTCATCCCTAAACAGTATTAAGGCTTATGGCATTTAAGAACTGCCAGACTGATCAGTGTCTGTAAAGGGAAAAAAAACAAGGAGATAGAGATATAAAGAACACATGGTCAGGGAGAGGGGATATATTGAAAGGAAATAACTGGCAGAAAGGGAAAAGTTGGGGACAACTTTAAGATATTTTATTTGTGGAATAATGGGACCATTAGCCCATATGGGGATGTTTAAAAGTCTTGATGCCCTGGATGCATCCCAGGCTTGTGAGATCAGAGTCTCTGAGGCTGAGACACAGTACTGAGACACATCAGTACTTGCTACAGCAATCCATGTGACTCTAATGCATCAGTAACTGCCTTCCTCCCTTCCTCAAAAATGTCAGATAGGGGGGCACTTGAGTGGCTCAGTTGGTTGGGCATCTGCCTTCGGCTCAGGTCATGATCTCAGGATCCTGGGATCGAGCCCCATGTTGGGTTCCCCGCTCAGTGGGAGCCTGCTTCTCCCTCTCCTCCCTACCCTACCCATGCTCTCTTCTCATTATCTCTGTCTGTCTCTCAAATAAATAAAATTTAAAAAAAAAATGTCAGATAGGGGGGTGCCTGGGTGGCTCGGTGGGTTAAAGCCTCTGCCTTCAGCTCAGGTCATGATCCCAGGGTCCTGGGATTGAGCCCCACATCGGGCTCTCTGCTCAGCAGGGAGCCTGCTTCCCCCCTCTCTCTCTGCCTGCCTCTCTGCCTACTTGTGATCTCTGTCTGTCAAATAAATAAATAAAATCTTTTAAAAAAAATGTCAGATAGGGTATTGAGATGATAGAGAAAGCAGATGAGTATAATTCTAGATATATTAAGGTTAGGACTCTGACAAGGCATCCAGGAGGGAATTAAGGACTGGATCTCAGAAAGAATAGAGAAGTTCAAGATTTAAGAGAGCTGTTTATGTATTCCATAAACATCCCTTAAGGTCTGTTAAGTGCCTGGATAGCAAGTCCTATCAACAGGGTCCTATTCCCTTGGGGGACTTACATCTCAGAGACAGGGAATAGATTCCTAAACAAAGAAGTCATATAAAGTGTTGTGGACTGTAAGACACAAATTTATGTGTAGAAAAGAAAAGGAAAACTTAATTCCCTTGGGACTGGTCAGAAAAGACTAGAGAAGGGACCAGAAGAAGCTATCCCGAGGAAAAACAGAGACAGAGGAGAAGGCAGACCATGGAACTGTGGAAGGCTAGAGAGGAAAATGAATCCCAGTGGAGATCATGAGAAATAGCAGTCAGAAAAAGGAGTGCAGGATACAGAAGTGCCCTGAAAGTGAGGGGTAGTGGGGAGAAAGATGGCTAATTGGAAGGGTATCAGAGAGTCCCCTCACTAGCAAAGTGACTATGTGAAAAATGTGTGTACTTTGGTTTTTCTAATCTGTAAAATAGTAATAATGTTACTGGTTTCATAGAGCTTATGATAGGACTAAGTGATAATGCTTGTATTTAGAGCATAGCTAGCATATAGTTCTAGTTCAGAAGACATAGCATTCTTGAACAAGTACAGAAAGAACAACAGGGCTCTGTACCAGCGAACTATATGCCTGCCCCTATTCTTATCTTCTTCAAGAGGTTTCTCTTAGAATCAAACAGATTCTTTTAAAAGGGGGGTGAGGGGGAGATGTCATATTTTTGAGCAGATTCACCTAGTAGCGATATAAGCTTTAGAATCAGGCTGCCATTATTCAGACTCTAGCCAAGCTATGTATTAGCTTTATTTTTCTTAATTTCAGGTTACATATTTGTTTTTTTTTTAAAAAAAGATGTTATTTATTTATCTGAGAGAGAGAGAGAGCATGAGAGGAGAGAGGTCAGTGGGAAAAGCAGACTCCTTGCGGAGCAGGGAGCCCGATGTGGGACTCGATCCCGGGACTCCACGATCATGACCTGAGCCGAAGGCAGTCGCTTAACCAACTGAGCCACCCAGGCGCCCCCCAGATTACATATTTGTAAAAATAAAGTGAATCCCACTTGCCTCCAGGAATGTGGAGACTATATGCAGGTAGATTTCTAATTCCAGGTACTTCACATACTTTAAATAAAGGTTATTTTCTATGCTTCCACTTTGCATTCTAACTTACATATAAATACCTGGGTTTTTTTTTTTTTAAGACTTATTTATTTATCTATTTGACAGAGATCACAAGTAGGCAGAGAAGCAGGCAGAGAGAGAGGAGGAAGCAGGCTCCCCGCTGAGCAAAGCACCTGATGCAGCGCTCAATCCCTGGATCCTGAGATCATGACCTGAGCCAAAGGCAGAGGCTTAACTCACTGAGCCACCCAGGTGCCCCTAATACATGTTTAGAAAGTGTTCTTTGGAGGGGCGCCTGGGTGGCTTTGTTGTTTAAGTGCCGATTCTTGGTTTTCAGCTCAGGTCATGATCTCATGGGTCTGGAGATTCAAGCCCCAAGGGAGTTTGCTTGAAAGATTCCATCCCTCTGCTTCTCCACCCACTCAGTCTCTCTCTCAAATGAATAAATAAATCTTTTTTTTTTTTTAAGTGTCCTTTGGAATAGAAATTTTGGTGAGAGTTTTGCTCCTGGTATCCAGAAATTTTACCATTGTTTCTTTCTGGGATTCTGTCCCTTTCTCTGACCTTAGCTTGGTTGTGAATTCTACTGTCCTGCTCCCAGACCATATTAACATTGGCTGAGTTAATTTGCACCCCTGGGACATAGGGGAATCTTGCAGAAAGTGGCAGAGCACAGAAAAAGGAGACTGCAACCACCATAACACACTTATAGGCACATGGGGAAAGAAAAACTTCTCCCCAGGCATAGCTGAGATCTTGGTTCTGTTTACCTAGCCATAGCATCCTGAATATACTTCTTGGTGTAATTTCTCCTGTTCTCAGTGCCTCAATTCTGTAACACAAGAAAATTTAAAAAAAAAAAAAAACACAACAACTCTCCCATAAGAAGTTAAAAATCTGTCCAGGTGGTTGGTTCCTTCCTAGTTTTCAATCCCTGTTGGAAGGCCACTGACACCACTAGCAGCCTACACTAAAGCTGACTTTCTCTTTAAGATTGTTTGATTGAGGGTTCAGAGAAGGTGAAATATCTTTCTGGAATCTAAAACATGGATTGGAGATTAGGTGGGTGATGTCACAAAAGAGATTTTCAACAGTGTCAGCAGGCTGTAGTTATGACTAAGTAAGTGGCTAACTGGCACCATCTGAAACAGCCACTCACCCTGGATAAGCAGGTGGAGAAGATCGGTTACAGGTAGGACCAAACCCACCAAAAGGGAAGCCATCGGAATAAAGAGGTTTCATTCTAGATTTTAGAATCCCAGGTATTGGCTCACGTAGGTCAAGAAAAATTTGAAGTAACAGAAATAAGAAAAACAAAACAAAACAAAACAACAGTTGGTTCACCCCTTGGCACCACTACAATTGGTTTTGACGTCTATTTTAAAATTTAAGACTAAGGGCGTACGTAAGTCAGAACAAGCCCTCTTTGATCTCTTTAGTCACCATTTCCAGGGCCAAAGAGGGCCTTGTAGCCCTGGGCCAAGCTGACCGCAAAAAGCAAGGTCCGGAGGCACAGGAAGTCCATCACCTGTGACACGGGACTCTTGAGCAGTCTTTGGCATCACTGGAGATGGTTAACATGGCTAATCAGATGTTAATCGAATGCACAGGAAAAGGAAATAAATTCCGCTTCTGAAAGGCAGCTGGAAAGGGCTTGGACTGCTCAGGCTCAGATTTACATTCCAAAGCAGTTCTGCAGCCAAACACACTCCCTGCCTGAGCAGGAGGAAAGCCCCTCTCCTCTCCTCAGCTTTACTGGAAAACACAGCTCCCGGGAGGGAGGGTTAGGAACCCACAGCCTCCTTGGCGGCGCCCCGTAGTCCCTCAGGAAATAGAGCCGAGACAAAGGACGCCGGCTTCTGGGGCGTCCCTACATTCGAAGCCAATCCCTCTTCCCATATATCACCTCCTCTAAGGGACAGGGAACACACCTCAAGATATCTGGGGTGAGGGAGGGGGTAGGAAGTAGTTCTAGTTACTCGATTCATTCAGTGGTTAAATATTTATTTTGTGGGTACCAGACACCGACCTAAGCGGTTTACATCCTTAATTCTCACAATAATCCTGAGATTTGTGTTATTAACCCTGTATTTCCTTCTCTACAAAGGGGAGCAAGAGGCGCAGAGAAGAGCAGTAACTTGACCAGTCAACGGCGGTGTCAGAGCACGGGTCTCTAATCCCCAAGCTGTGACCCCAGAGCCGCCGGTTCCGCGGGGACGACAACTCCACCCGGGTCCCCCAGCCCCGCGCGCGCCCCGCGGCTCTCCCGCGGGCACCACGCGGCAGCTGCCGCCCGCCCACACCCCCGGCGGCCCGGAGCGCCGCCTCCTCGCCGCTCCCGCGGGGCACGTGGCAGGTGCGCGGGCGTCCCCGTGTCCCCGCCCCCGCGCCCCACGCCGGGTGCCTGGCGCCCCGCAGCGGTCGGGCAGGTCGCGCAGCCTCTGCAGAGCCCGGGAAGCGCCCGGCCGAAGAGGAGGAGCCAGGGGCACCGAGCGGGTGGAGTCGGGAGCCCAAGAGCGGTGGAGGCGGATTTCCTGGGCCCGGCTCGGTGGGGCTACTATGGCGTTTGGGAAGAGTCACCGGGATCCCTATGCGACCTCCGTGGGCCACCTCATAGGTAAAGAGCGGGAGAGGGAGACGCCAGGGCAGGCTTTGGGGACCCGGGGCCCCCTTCCCGCTTGACTCCATTCTCGGCCTCGTCCAAGTTTGAGGAGATCCTTCCCCTCCCCCTGCAACTTTCCCAGGGCACCCGAATCCCACCCACCCAATCTCTGGCCCCTTTGAGGCATTTCTTTATGGCTGACACCCCCCCGGAACCCCTCCTTAAAATCTGCCTTCCTTTTTGGTGCTGTCTGGGGCGTGGGACCGAACAGGTGACGCACGCCCGGGATTCAGGTGTGGAGTGTTCGGGCCTGTGCGAGGAGAAAGGGTCAACTTCTGAGCCAGGGGAAAGTTGTCCGTCAAGTTTGCTACTCCCTGGAGGGCCCAGTGTGGCTGTGTCTGTTTTACAGGGAAGGGAAAGACGGGTTCAGGGAGGTTGCGTGATGTGACTTCACTGTGAGAGGCAGGTTCCTTTAAACCAGTTCTCTCTCGGCGTCGAGCCCTTAACAACCTGAGTTACTTTTTCTGGGTAAACAAAGAGAATGAAAATGCCTAGCCCTGGAGTGAAGGAAGCGGGGAGTAGGGGAGCAGTCGGGGGTCACAAGAGGCCTCTGGAGGGACCACGCATGTATTTGCCTGTGTCCTTTCTTCTGTGGCTGTACTCTGAATAACGTAGTGGGAAGCAGAACCCAGGGACTGGACTGTTTTTACCAGCACGGAGCTCCCTTCCTTCTGCTCTCCTCCAATTCTCCCTTGGGAACCGGGTGTGGCACGGTGCCTGTGGGTGCCAAACAAAGCGTGATAATGTCAGGAACTTAGTGGGGTGATGAAATCCTAAGAACTGAGAACCTGGCGGTTACAGTAGGGAGACTCAGGTCTGGACAGTTTTGCCTGCAGTTCAGTTAACAGGGAACACACCACTCAACCTGAACCTTGTAAGGTTCCCCCCCATCTTTGGAAGATGGGGAGAGTGACTATCACTGAGGGGCAAAATGCTTTCTAAACTGTGGCGGGCTGTATTCCTATGGATATTAAAATGAATTTTGAGCAGAAATAGATTCAGACTACATTTTCATAGGCTGATGAATTATCTAATACTGTAAATATTTGCCCACTGTCAGCTATATGCCTGGACCTGGATGAAGCAAAGATGAGACATGGTCTCAACCCTAAGGGAATGTGCAATCTTGTAGGGAAGACAGACACAGTTATGTAGTAACTACAGTATGGTACCTTTGCAATGCAAGAAAACTGCAAAACACTTAAAACTTCAGAAAAGGGAGAAATTTTGTCATGGCTTTTGAAGGATGAATAGGAGTTTTCTAGGAAGATGGGAAGGTGGGAGGAAGTGCGAGGAGTGGAGAACAGGGAGTCTGGCAGAAGGAACAATGTGTGTCTAAACAACATAAAGTTAGTCAGATTTGTCTTTGGAATGCCAAATTCAAATAGATCTTTTCCTAGATTGGAAGCAGGCTAAGCTTTGGGGTTCTTCCAGCCAAACCCTATTCTTTCCTCTTCATTATCCTTTTTAACTTCCTCTCCATTCCCCCCTAGACCTGATGTTTTCGTGCTGAGGATCTTCTCCTTTCATGAAGGGAATATATTAAGGTTATGTTATATTACTTTTCCCAGGTAAAATTTGGGGTTCTTAAGGAGAATGTGTGGAGAGGGGAAAATAATCTGATTGTTTGGAGTTCAGAAGCATTCAAGTCCACCTGGGGTAGCTTTGGTTAGTTCACGTGCTAGGAGTGACCTTGCTCTAATACTCAAGGACACAGACAATTTCAGTTCTGATCTCTTTCTTTCTCAACATGCCCCCCTCCCCACCATGACTTTAAAAAAAAAAAAAAAGTTAAATAATTTGAATTAGAATGCTAGTTCTACCTTGTATTGGCTGTGTAGCCTTGGGAATTTCCTTAACTTTTCTGAACTTCTGTTTCACCATCTATCACAGTGGGTTAAATGAAGTTGCATAAGATAAAATACATTGCACTATGCACTTGACTTTGTAGGTAGCTGCTCGATAGGGGCTTGTCTTCAGAAAGGCCAGCAGATGGACATTTAGCCAACCGGTCCTGGCCCTACCGCCGGGTGTTGTGTCTGCAGCTCTTTTATTAATAGGTCATTCATTACTGCAGTAATGGTAGCACTCTGAACTCGAGTTCTGATTGATTCCCGAATTACTGGGAATTGCTCAGGAAAAAAAAAAAAAAAACCTCTTTGCCTTTTGGTAATATAAACTTAATGGTACTTGTTAGTGAACCCCAGGCAGATTATTTCTGGAAGACCAGACATTTTTCATTCTGTTGTAGCTCAGACTCAACACAAGAGCTTTTTCTTTGCAGAAAAGGCTACATTTGCTGGAGTTCAGACTGAAGATTGGGGCCAGTTTATGCACATCTGTGACATTATTAACACTGCCCACGATGGGTGAGTACAGTGTGTGGTGCACGCATTTGCCTCTGATAAGAAACATCAGAACCACAGCACTTTTTCTCTTACGCTTTTTGGTTTTCTTGTTGAGTGTTTTCATCCCCCCTAGGGCATCACTATCTTTTAAAGACCTGTCTGGTGAAAACATAAAGATAGCTGCTTATTTCAGCATGTGGAATATCTGAGAATCCATTATAATTTTTCTCTTTGCTTTTTCTTTAATAGTTATAAATTTTGTCTTTGTGAAGCTCCAATTCCTTTTTCTTTAAAGAAAGCAGAATTGTTTCCTTCTTTAGAAATTCCCCCTACTCTGATTGCCAGTATTTTATGCTACTGTAACTGAAAAATACTATCCAGAAGCTAGTGAACTCCTGGTGGTGACCTTTCCTGGGCAGTTGTCGTTATCAACCAGGAAATAATCTAGCAATCTTTTTTTTTCCTCATTATAAGACAATTTTTTCTTTTTCTTTTTTTTATTTAAAGATTTTTTTTTTTTAATTTGTCAGAGAGAGTGAGCACAGGCAGACAGAGAGGCAGGCAGAGGCAGAGGGAGAAGCAGGCTCCCTGCTGAGCAAGGAGCCCGACGTGGGACTCGGTCCCAGGACCCTGGGATCATGACCTGAGCCGAAGGCAGCTGCTTAACCAACTGAGCCACCCAGGCGTCCCTACAATTTTTTCTTAATGTCCACTCACCCACCTTCATGCTGTGTTCTTAAATGATGTGCTATCTTTTGTTACACTTCTTAAACTTCAAGGAATTAAAGATTTTTTAAAAATCATTAAGGCCAACTATTTGTGATTTTAGTCTAATTACAAGTTGTTGTAAGAGATACAATTCTGTTAATTTTCCTGAGCACATTCAAGCACATTCAACTGATAGCAAAAAGGTTTGGTCTAGTTTATGTTGATTGTTGATGAAGAAAGCATTCCATTTAATTATTGACTGTATTAATTGAGTGTATTAAGGTTAGTTCTTTAAGGTGGTTATGTTGTTTTCCCTATAATGTTGTTTACCGTATTTGGTTCCTCTGAAACTTTTCTTCATGGATAATACTAATTTCTTCATTGATAATACAAAAACAGAATCTCAAAATAAAACTTTTCCTTTCAAAAAAGTATCTTTATTCTAAACTTTTCTAAGAATTTAATACTAGATTCTATATGCAATTCTTTAGAAATGTAGATATCTATATATTTATAATAGTTGTAATTCTATGTAAGCATGTGTAATTGTCACATAATAGAAATTCTACCCATACAAACACAGACAAAATTGGAAGGTAATATGTAAAAAGGATTTGTATTCTTTCTTCAGTTTTATTGAGATATAATTAGCATTTAAAGTATATAGCATTCATGCAAAACATGCAGCTGAGACACTGGGTCGTAGCAGTGTACAATTATCACTTTGACTATTCTACCAGATTCACCCCAAATTATGGCCTTCCTTGATCTGGATCTAAACTGATTCTTATATAAAATGGAATCTGTAGTCACTGTTCTTCCAGTATAAATCATACACAGATTTCAATATACTTCTTTCTCTTTAGGATTCTTTCTAAAAAGGCTTATAGTTAGTTTCAATTGATACCATGATGTCCTGTTTAATTTTTCCTACTTAAAGAGTCAATATTTCTTTCAGAAAAATGTAAATTTAAAAATCTGTACTTTTTAAAATGATATATTTTCCCCAGAAAAATATTAAAATTAAAATAGAATTGGTTAATGATTTTAAAAAGATAAAGTGGCTTCGCTATTACTTTTTTCAAATCACATACTTCATGGGACTGTAGTTTTTTTTTTTTTTTTCCCTAGTTTAATTCTTTTGAAAATTGTGATTCATGTTGCAGATACAGTCACAACTGGCTATCTTTCCAAGGAATGGGTCATTCCATCAGGACATATGCAGTTTTCTGTTCTCTAAAAACAGTCTCAGCAAGAAATGGGCAATGGAATTTTACTGATAACAAGGCAGAATTCTATAAGACACGTTGTAATTTTGAGATATATCTTGTACATCACCTTGAATTGATCCTTTAATACTGTTTTTCCATATGACAAACAAGAAATATGGATGGCCTTATATTTCTTGTCATTGTAAAAGTAAAGTATGCTTATCATATAAAAAGGGGGGAAGCCAAAGGAATAAAATACCGTATCTTTGACAGTATGTGTATGGTAGGAACACAGATTTTAGTGTTTAATTGACTAGGTTCAAATCCCATCTGTGCTGCCAACTAACTGTATGATGCTGGGAATGTTACTTTACTTGTCTCTGCCTTAGTTTCTTTATTTGTAAAATAGAGATGATGTTAACAGTAACTCTGCTCTAGGTTTGCTATGAAATAAAATGAGCAATTCGGAAAAACCTTCTGAAAAAAAAAATAAAGTATATAGCATAATGATTTGACCTACATGTATTATAAAATGATTACCACAATAAGTTAACATCTGTCACCTCATATAGTTACAAAAAAATTTTTTTTCCTTGTGGTGAGAGCTTTTAGTGTCTACTTTCAAATATACCATATAGCAGTGTTAACTGTGGTCATTATATTATACCTTATATCCCCAGGAGTTATTGATCTTATAACTGGAAGTTTGTACCTTTCGACTGCCTCAAAGTAAATTTTGATCCTCTACTTTTACATAATCCTTTGTTATATAATGTAAAATGGTAGTTGACCTAATTAGTCATAATTCCTCCCATATCACCTACCTTGGGGGGTGCTCAGGATATAGTCTTAATCGAAAATGGTAACCTTCATTGTTTTGGGAATTACATTTCCTGTAAACCAGTTTTGTGCAATGATAGAGGGATAGGGATATGAGTGCATTTCACCTGTAGTTCTTTCTAGGTAATACTATTATGTGAATATTCTGTTTGATAGGTGGGAGGTATTGTCTGCCTAGATGTAGGAGGAAACACGTGTGAGAAGTTAAGTACTCTGCTCAAGCAGAATCAAGGCCTTGGTCTTCTCCTTAACTACTCCTCTTTCCGCAATGCACGTTACTTTTCAGAGTGCTTATTTTCAACAATGCCTAATTGTTGATTTCACTATATTTATTGCTGTAGGCCAAAAGATGCCATAAAAGCTTTGAAGAAAAGGATTTCCAAAAACTATAATCATAAAGAAATCCAACTCACCTTGTCAGTAAGTACTTTTAATGTTATAATCAAGACTCTAGGATTTCCCAAGCAATAGACAGATTTTTAGTTTTAGGTTAAAAAAATACATATATCAGCAAAAAGCTATTTAGAGTATGATTTAAAACTGAGAATTACAGAATTGAGAGGGTTTTGCTGATTGTCACAGCATTTAATTTCGTGGAAAGAGTGTGTTCCTAAAAAATCAGCCTTTCCTGGTCAGGAGATGGGAACTGGTAATTCAAAGCCTGTAGATACTGAGCCAGTTAAGAAGTCTGTGTATGTGTTACCCATGAGGAGAACTGAAGTCTTGAAAAATGCTTCCCTGTTAGCTTTTTACCTCACTTGAACAGCTCTGTGGAATTCTGAGGTACTGGGAGCTCATTAAGTTTCAACCAGGCTCTCCTGCATAGTATAATTCAGAGACTGTTCTTTGTCGATTTAAACAGTGCTGTACACCTTATTGTCTATGACTTGGGTGTGGGCACTTAATGGATACGTTCCCATTTTTCCCCTCATCCTCGGCCATATGACCTCTTCAGTCACTTTGGTGAGTTGCCATTTTTACTATGGTATGTTTTGCCAACCCTGCCTGCCGCCTGAGAGTGAGCTGTATGGCTTTCTCATTGCTCCCGCATGCCTTTGTTTACCTCAGCCAGGCCCCAGACCACAAGGTTAGGGCCCCAACAACCAGGATCACCCTCCCCTTAGGGGCTCTGGGTGTGTGTTTCAAGAGGACTGAGGTGGGGCTGAGGTGCGCACAGCTCTAGTGTTTGAGTTTCATGGGGGAAGAACATTCACATCTTGCTGGGAGAGTAACAGAATGAGAAGAAATGAAATGAATTGAACGGTCTTGATGCTAACTCTGAAGAAACCCTTCAAGTTAGGATGTGAACATAGTTTTAGAGACCTTTTCCTTTTTTGTTTGTTTTTTGTTTTTTGTTTCTTTTTTAATTTTAACCTCTCCCTTGTCCTTTACTCATAGCAGCCACCTCAGGGAGGTCCCAGAATGGAAGAACTTGAGAGATGAGTAAGCGCTAAAGTAGAACCACCGGAACCGTGGGTTGATAATGGGGAAAGCCTGTGGTACTTAATGGATGCTCTTGCCAACCCTTTGGAGTAGTTCTGTTCTTTTTTTTTTTTTTTTTAGATTTTATTTATTTATTTGACAGACAGAGAGCACAAGCAGGCAGAGAGGCAGGCAGAGAGAGAGGAGGAAGCAGGCTTCCTGCTGAGCAGAGAGCCCGATATGGGGCTCGATCCCAGGACCCTGGGATCATGACCTGAGCCGAAGGCAGAGGCTTTAACCCACTGAGCCACCCAGGTGCCCCTGGAGTAGTTCTGTTCTTAACTGTTTCACAGATGAAGAAACTGAGACTCCGTGAGGTTGTGGGGTTTTCTTTTTCTCCATTATTTAAGAGTTATAGGCAAGATATCAACTCAGTCCTCCAACTCTAAATCCCAGGCCCTTATGTCATAGCACTTTGCTTCTTAGAATGGATCATCCTCCTCTGAAGAATGACTGCTGTGTTTCATCGGTATCTTCAACTCCTTAGTACCTGGTGCAAGACCTGGTATATCTGTGTTATCAGGGACTGAGCCAATTGTCCTTCAGCCCCAGTCCCACTCTCCTGGTATCCAGGAAGACTCCAGGGCTAATGGAATATACTATAGAACTGGGGTAGAAAGCGATGTAGCTGTGCCCTAAAGTGGAGGGGATCTGGGAAATCTCAAGGTTGCTGAAGGTTTGGAGTATTAACTGAAGGAGATAGGGGCAGAAGATAAATTTATACTACCCATGTTTTACTGTGTGGTATTTCACCTTCTTACAGTTGTTTATTCTGTATACTGGGTGTGTCTTTCTTGTGGTACCCAGACTTCCTAGCATTTCTGTGCTTGTTTCTAATCCTTTTTCCCTCTCTTTCTCCATCCTGATTCCTTCTTCTGATACTTAGCTGGGACCCTTCCCTGAGGAAAGCAGGGTTATTTTAGAGTGTTGTCTCTTCTGGCCCTCCATTTCTCTTTGGGTTCCCATTCTTTCTTCCCTTCAGGTAGTATGATCTCTGAAGCCGTACTAGTGACCCGTTCCCATTACCTATCCCACCTCAGTTAACTGTATGTCTTCCACCTTGTGTTTTACACACCAGAGCATGAGAAAAAGCGAATCTAAAACCTTTGCGAAAATAAGGGGGAGAGTCATGGGTTGGGGATCGGATCAGCTCCTCAGTTTTAGGGTTAGAGTTCATTAAGTTACCTACTTCTTGGGTTTTCTTTAAATAGCCCTTTGACTCTTGATGGCCTCCTGCATATCTGCCCGTCACCTCACCTCTGACTACTCATTGCATGGTAGAGGTGTTTATGGCTTCAGAATGGACTTTTAATATTAACTTAAGCCAGACTTAATTATGAGGGAAGTTGGTCATAGAAAGAATCATCTAATGTCTGTCAAAGCAATTAAATGTTTACCAATCAATTCTTTAAAATTGAATCCCCAAATATGACATTTTATTACTCTGAAGTGATGAGATCCTGTCAAAGTCAGTTATAAATGTTCTTTGAATTATGTGTCATTTGGTTTCTCCATGGACTTGTTAGCTTTGATTAGGTCTTTGACGGGACTGGACTACACTGTGATTTCCTACCATCAGTTGGTGACGTTTTGTCAAGAAGCCAGTAGTTTTTATTTTTTAAAAAAGCAGTTTGTTACCAAGCTTCGTAAGTCTTAGCCAGAAGCTAACTCTTTGAATGAGGCAATTGTGATAAGTCTCAGCAAGACACTATTATTGTCAAGTGGGAAGCTGTTGAACAGGTTCCTGGAAATCAATTAATTAATGGGCCTTTGTGGAACAGCACTGAGGTGGTGAGCTGTGGGGGCTTCAGAATATGCGTAAAGTGTGTCCATTCCTCCACGAGTAGAGAGAGCTCATCCTCTAGTGTGGCCATACCTTGGTGGGGTCTTCCACTCTGGATGGCCCCAAAGCCTCGTTTACTGCGCTTGGTTCAGAAATTTATTACAAGAACTGAAACTACCAAGTAGCTCTTTTTCCAGTCTTTCTAAGAAGAATACATATATCAGCTAATCAACAGATTCTCTCCTGATAGGAAATTATCTGGAAACAGATGATCAAAATAGTTACCATTAGGGGCGCCTTGGTGGCTCAGTGGGTTAAAGCCTCTGCCTTCGGCTCAGGTCATGATCCCAGGGTCCTAGGATCAAGCCCCGAATCTGGCTCTCTGCTCAGCGGGGAGCCTGCTTCCTCCTCTCTCTCTCTTCTCTGCCTGCCTCTCTGCCTACTTGTGATCTCTGTCTGTCAAGTAAATAAATAAAATCTTAAAAAAAAAAAAAGTTACCATTAAGTCTTGATGGATGTCTGGCTCTTCATATATATTATATTCATTTAGGCCTTAAAAGAAGTCTCTAGAGGGAGGTATCATGGCCCATTTTGCAGATAAGAAGACCAAGGCTTAGAACAATAAGCAAACTCTGAGTGAGGAGATTAGTGAGGCCTAAAGTCTTACTCTCTCTCTCTTTTTTAATTTTTTATCATTTTATTAACATATAATGTATTATTAGCCCCAGGGGTACAGGTCTGTGAATTGCCAGGTTTACACACTGAAGCACTCACCATAGCACATACCTTCCCCAGTGTATGTAACCCAGCCACCCTCTCCCTAGCCCCCTCCCCCTAGCAACCCTCAGTTTGTTTTGTGAGATTAGGAGTCTCTTATGGTTTGTCTCCCTCCTGATCCCATCCTGTTTCATTTTTTCCTTTCCTACCCCCCAAATCCCCTACGTTGCCTCTCAATTTCCTCATATCAGGGAGATCATATGATAATTGCCTTTCTTTGACTGTAAAGTCTTACTCTCTTTAGTCTCTCATGTTCCCTTGGTTTCTGGGTTCCCTATCCCACCTGAGATTATGGTGTCTTGGTTGTCCTGTTTCCAAAGATAGGATATCTGAACATGTAAATCCACCAAAACCCAATTTTAAAATGTGTAAAAGCAATGTATTAATTTTTCCAATTTGCCACAATAGATTTTAGTGCTTATCTCTGTGGGTTGTGGGGTGAAAGAGGTACCAGTGACATAATGAAAGAGGTGAGCTAGAAGTAATGAGTCCTGAAATTCTAGATTCCAGTGGGAAAACACAAAGAGCCATGATTTGTGATCTCCAGATGTTAACTTCCTCAACATTTCATGTTGACTCTCTGATTTTATGCATGTAACCTCCTGGGAATGATACCTATTACCATAAAATCTCAGTGATCCAAAGATAAAAATCGGTTTGTGAAATATTTGGCAAGAAACTCCCCATTCGTTTTACCATTAGGGAAAGTGAGACTTGGGGGCTCTCCAATGAGGCTGCCTGATGGAGTGGATGAAGTATTTCCGTAAATTCCCATTGAACTAGGGATTATTTTCCTCTCTGCATTTCAACTAATAACTCATCACAGCGCATCCAGCAAAAAGTCATTCGTTATTCAACTTTTCAACTTAACTTTCTCTAAACAACTTGCCTTCAAATATTCATCTCAACAGGTTTCAGGTTTTGTTTTTATTTTCCTTCACTTTAAATATTTTCTATATTTCAGGGGTGCCCAGTGGTGCAGTCAGTTGAGCATCCCTCTCTTGGTTTCAGCTCAGGTCGTGATCACAAGGTCTTGAGATCGAGCCCAGCATAGGGCTCTGCACTTAGAGTGCAGAGTCTGCTTGCGAATCCCTCTCCCTTTGCGCTTTCCCCCTACTTGTGCACGAGCTAATGCACGTACTCTCTGTCTTTCTCACTCAAATAATCTTTAAACTGGTAAGAACAAGTACTACACTTGTTAAAAATCAATAAATATTTTCTGTGTTTCAGGTAACTAGCCCCATGTGTTCCATTTCTGTATTTTCTGATTGCCTTCTTAGCCACATTGCCCTTAAAACTACAGCTCTCATACCTTTTTGTATTGCCATTCTAGGGACACAGCACAGAGCAGGGTGGAGAGTCCATTTTCAGGGAGGCTTTTCTGCAGAGATGATCATGCCTCTCCTGGTCACATTATGGTTTCTGTGACCTCTCTAACTGGAGAGGGGGCAGCACAGAAAAATAGATGTAACTCTGTTTTTAGATCACTTGTAGAAATCCACATTCTGCATGCAGGTCTTCAGTGCCAGCTCATTTCTTCTTAGCCTGACTTCTGCTCATGTTGCTTGATTGAAAATGTCCCCTCAACCCCACTAGTGGGACTCATGACCCCAGTAATCGACCTAGCTGAGTTTTTTTCTCCCTACACATCCTTAGCTGTTTTGACACACGATCCTTGTAGAAACTGCCCTCTTTTGACTTTCCCAGTGTTATGTTCTCTATATTTTATGCTTTAGTTTCCATTGGTTGCTCTCTGGTTGCCTTCACGGAGTTTTCTTCTGGCCTGTGTGGTAGGTGAGCCCTAGCGTGCCAGCCATTCTTCCCAGCTGTTCCCATGCAGCCTTGGTTTCTCACGTTAGGCTCTCTCCCTCCTAAGCCTCCCTCCCTCCCTCCCTCATAGATAGCTCCGTTAAATACCTCTACCTGAATGTCCCACCATCTCTTTTGCCTTCATCATCTTTGGGCTGCTGTAATAAAAATACCACCTACTACCTGGTGTAAACAAGAGACATTTACTTCTCTCCGTTCTGGAGGCTATGAAGTCTAAGGTCAAGGTGCCAGCAAATCCAGTGTCTGGTGACAGCCCACTTCCTGGCTTGTAGATGGCCATCTTGTCATTGCATCATCACACAGCCAGGAGAGCTCATCTCTCCTCTTTATTTGGGCACTAATCTCATGCCTCAGGTCTACATGCTCCCAATCTAATTATTTCTCAAAAGACCCCGTTCCAAATACACTCACATTAGGGATTAGGAATGTCAACATATGAATTTGGGAGGGACACAGACACTTAATCCGAAGTACTGTGAAACTCAAAATATCTAAAATTCACTTCATTGGGGTGCCTGGGTAGCTCAGTAGGTTAAGTGTCTGAATCTTGATTGTGGCTCAGGTCATGATCTCAGAGTAGTGAGATCTGAGCCCTGAGCTGAGCATGGAGCCTGCTTAAGATTCTCTCTCTGCCTCTCCCTGTGCTCCTACCCTGCCCCACTTGCATGCTCGCCCTCTCTCCCAAAAGACAAAAATTAATAATAATAAATAATAAAATTCATCTCATCATTTTTACCCCAGACCAAGCCTGCAACCCGATCCACTTCCAAATTTTCATCCAAGGTGCCATCAGTGTCCTGCAGAATAACAGTGGCTTAACAGTCAGCCGTCCTTTTTCCAACACATGTCCATTGTAAAGCTCTGCCTTCATACTTCTCTCCTGTCTTTACTTTCCTCGTACCCATACCACCCTGGTTTGGGCCTTTCTGCCTTGGTTCTAGTGGGTCTAGGACTAGTGGGTCCCTATTGGATTCTCCATCCTTCCAGGTCCCCTTCGTAGAGCGCTGCTTGAAAACCTTCCCAGAGGGGTGCCTGGGTGGCTCAGTGGATTAAAGCCTTGGCCTTCGGCTCATGATCCCAGGGTCGTGATCCCAGGGTCCTAGGATTGAGCCCCACATTGGGCTCTCTGCTCAGCAGGGAGCCTGCTTCCCTTCCTCTCTCTCTCTGCCTGCCTCTCTACCTACTTGTGATCTCTGCATGTCAAATAAATAAACAAAATCTTAAAAAAAATTTTTTTTTTTAAATTTAAAAAAAGAAAACCTTCCCAGAGTATTACTTTGCACTTATAAACCTTTCTCTCAAGTTCAGAATGAGGTATCATGGTGACCAACTTAACAAGAACACTTCACTGGCTTCTTAGTGCAGTGGCCAGACTCTTCCCATTCACTGCCACACATTTCTCTAAAGTCTGTATAATGTCCCTCCACACTATCCATGCTGGATAAAGACACTTCCCAGTGTCTCTAGTCTGCCTCCATGAAGAAGCCCCTGCAAACCAGAGTACTCATTGTCCTCCTGATAGCTTAAATGCTTTCATACATTCATTGATTCATTCATTTAGATACCACTTACCTGCCTAGAATATAGCTCTGCATGCCTTTGTACTTAACTATTTTTTAAAAACCCAGCTTAGGACCAGCTTTTTCCAAAAGTCTTAAGACCACCTGGCCCTAAATTATCCCTTGGTTAATTATCTACCCGTAAAGGTCTATAATGAGGATGACTGGGTAATTTATCATCCAGACCAGGACGTGTTAGAGAGTGGAAGGAGTATCATCATTAATAAAGCCACCACAATACGAATGTACCAGAACTTCTCTGGAAAAACAAGGACACTGTCACCTAGCCTATAGCCCATGTGTCTTTACAACTTCCCATTTGGTCCTTGGCACTTACTACCTTGTATTGTTGTTCATGCTCTAATGATGGTGTCCCGACTCCCCAAGGAGTCTGTCCTCAAAGCTCTTCCTTCATGCCTTATGTACTTCCTCACATTCCCAGAACCTAACGCTTTGCCATCAATTTTAGTAGACACTAAATCCTGTTTAGTTGGAATGCTGGTAGAAATCATTACTTAACCATTTTTACCTTCTATTTGGGAGGTGGTTTTGCCAGAGATATAATTGAATTTTAATTTTTCTGTCTAATTTAGCTTATTGACATGTGCATGCAGAACTGTGGTCCAAGTTTCCAGTCTCTGATTGTGAAGAAAGAATTCGTTAAAGATAGTCTCGTTAAGCTGCTCAACCCCAGATACAACTTGCCATTAGACATTCAGAATAGAATCTTGAATTTCATTAAGGTAAGTCTTTTGTATGCCTTATGGGATGGTAGACCTCTAAGATTAGAGCCCTAATTATGTACCTCCCAATCGGTTTAGTGTTCCTCTACAAACCTAGGATCAACCCAGGGAGCATTTTACTCTTCCATTTTCCGAGTCGTGATAATTTCTTGGTATGGCATGGTGCCCTTTTTTTGAGGAATTTGTAGTTTTCTCCCTACTTTCTCTCAGTTTTTATCTTGTTCATGTCAGGTAAGAGAGTATTGTGTACATTTATTTGACATACATGGAAACTGTGTTCTAGAGTACACAACGGACTACTTTCCAATTTATTTGGCAAAAGAACTACTGATGCTATTTTAGAATCTATTAATTCTGGATTCAGTACAGTGAAGAAAACAATAAGTACCTATTCCAGGCTTTCTTTAAAATTCTAAGGCATGGGAATTTGATGATTTAAAATATATTGTTTTTCTAGTCTCTGAAAATGTACATTTTTATCCATGGCATTCAAAAACCAGCTTTCTCTTTCTGAGTAAGATGCATAATTGTCAGTTTCTCATTTTCTGTCACCAGCTTAAAAATTCTGTTTTGATTTTCTGCTATTTTAACTCTGGAACCATCTCTTTGAATTCAGACTTGGTCGCAAGGTTTCCTGGGAGGTGTGGATGTCAGCGAAGTGAAAGAAGTGTACCTTGACCTTCTCAAGAAAGGTGTTCAGTTTCCTCCCTCAGAGGCAGAGGCTGAAACAGCGAGACAAGAGGTAGGACACCTCTCTTGGGCTCATACAGAATCAGATAGTATATTCTGTGAGTCTTCTCTTTTTGAAAGGGACAATCCTACCTCCGTCAAATCTAAGCAAAAAGGTGAATTTATGAGAAGGCCATTGCAATATCTTCTAAAATAACCAAGTCACAAGAAGGTTGGTGTTAGCTGGATCTTTGAAACAACAGAGAACCAACCACTCAAATATCTTACGACTTGTCTTTCATTGCAGACCAGCTTTCTCCACATAGTAGATAACATAGGTCTTAAATTGTCATGTAAGAGCTTTAGCTTTTTCAGATTCCAAGCTCAAAAATCTTGGAAAAGGGACCAACCTAGGTTGGTTTCTTACTTCTGAACAAATTAACTGAGGTCATATAAGAACATGGTGGCTCCAGGTGGAAATCATTTGTAAAGAGCCAAGGAGGGGGCAATTTTCAAAGGAAAGAACTCATGCTAGACAGGCAGGGTTCTCTACCATGGGGAGTTATGTATCAAATAATAATTTTTGCAAATAAGGTTCTGAACTTGTAATACGTTGAGTACTGGTTGTCATTCAGCTCTTAACTCTGTAATTTATTTCCATAATGTGAAAACAGTGATTCTTCCCTTGTGTAGATCAGTGAGTCCTGCCTTGACGGAAAAGCAGTTCAGGTGTGTACCAGAAGTCTGATCTTTGTGGAGGTCTTGTCCAGAAGGCTCACACTTCTACTTGTGCTGTCTGTTCCCTGGCCACGAGCCCCCTGCCCCAACCTCGTAACTTCCATGAGTCTGTTCACCATGCCCCTTTTAGTCTTTCTTTCAAGGCGAAATGTAGTAGTGGTGTAGGACCTTGTTATGTGATTTGGGGTAATTGAACTCCTCATTTTTTACAGGACTTCTAGGTGACTTCTCTGTACCTAATGTCAAAACACTGGCCTGAGCCCTGTGCTTCGGGTTCTCTGCTCAGTGTTGTCAAGGAGGCATTGACTTTGAGAAGCACTCATTAGGGGAGAAGGAGGTGTCTTTCCAGTTGTGGCCTAAAAAGATTTGACATGAATTGACTTAGCATTTCTTTTTAAAAACCCAAAGAGAGGGCAGCAATAATCTCACATGGCAGTTTATTTGTAGATCTTTGTTCGAAGCTAAGAGCACTTTATTAAATTATAATTTAGTTATTATAACAGCCACCTTTTATTGAACACTTACATATTATGGGCACATTAATAGCAGTCTTCTCAAAAAATTCTGGGCAGGTTGCACACTTGACAATTGACTCTGGGCTGACACCCTCTACCCAAGACCTTGGGTTGAGAGAAGTGATCGAGCCATCTGAATGGAAAAACTGGGCTTGGGGTGGCTGTGTTCATTCCAGTAGTAATATTTCCGTGTTTCGCATTGATAGGCCATTCAGATCTCCTCGAACCCATCAACATCTGTTCCTACTGCACCAGCTCTTTCTTCCGTAATTGTTCCCAAGAGCTCTACTCTTACACTGGTCCCAGAACAGGTAACAACAGTGACAATTATATATACTGATGACTCTTTCTAACTTACCAGCACCTCATATACAGTTTATTTCTTCTTCTTTTTATTTATTTATTGATTTATTTGAGAGAGAGCACAAGCGAGCATGCATGCAGGGGGAAGGGCAGAGCAAGAGGGACAGGGAGAGTCCCAAGCAGACTCCCATGCTGAGTGCAGAGCCCGATCTCATAACCTGAGCTCAGTCTCACAACCCTGAGATCATGACCTGAGCCTAAACCAGGAGCTGGATGCTTAACCAGCTGAGCCACCCAACTGCCCCTACAGTTTGTTTATTCTTCTTAACAACGTTAGGAGGTAGGGGCACATTATTACCCTCACTTTATAGAGGAGGACATTGAATATGTCATATGACTTAATCATCATTCAGTTGGAAGTTGAATGAATCCTTTGGATTCTACCTGATTCTAAAGCCCAAGCTTTTAGCCATTGCGCTTGGCTAGTGGCTTTGTCTTTGTGGAGGCTGGGCTGTGGAATGGATCTTGTGTCAACCAGCTGATTCCTGTTGCTCTCCATAGGACTGTCCATATCTCATTTCAGGGAGCTCAGTAAGTGGTAGCCTTATTACTGGCATTAATTGTGCCAACTGACTTACATTTACTTTTTTTGTTTATATCTGTTTATCAGAGGTCCAGCTAATCAGTTATTACTGATGCTTATTTATGTTCTGCTCTGAAGGAACTGCCATTTAAGACTTTATATTATTATTCAGTATTCTATAAAAATTCATGTGATTGATTCCTCTTAGAATTTAATGCAAGAAGAAAAAAAGTGTTTTTCTCTTGATGTTTTTTCTCCTTTTCTTTCTTTTTTTTTTAAGATTTTATTTATTTATTTGACAGAGATCACAAGTAGGCAGAGAGGTAGGCAGAGAGAGAGGAGGAAGCAGGCTCCCTGCTGAGCAGAGAGCCCAATGTGGGACTCGATCCCAGGACCCTGAGACCATGACCTGAGCCGAAGGCAGTGGCTTAACCACTGAGCCACCCAGGCGCCCCTTTTACTCTGGTTTCTCTTCAGATCGTATAAATCTTTCACCTTTTTTCTCCTTTTCTAACACCATGGGAAGTAGAAAATGTTCATTTTTTCCCCCATTGGTTTTGCCACTAATATTTGTCATTTTGTCCGGTTCCTACTATAGTCATCTTTTCCCTTCTCCATATTGATTCTAATCTAAAATTTTTCCCCTTTGCTTTTAACTTTCTTAGCGCATATTTCTAGCATGAATCCAGAAATTTGTTACGTAAGGTCTCAAGTCCTTTTAGAAGGTAACAAATTGTGCGTTTATTAAACAATTAGATACTTACATAAATTTGAAAATATTAAATTTGAAAAAGCCTTTTCTCTACTAGAAAATATCTCCTTGGTAGCAGAAAACAAGGTAACCATTCTTCATGTCACACTTGTGATTGTGTTGCTCCCCACAGATTGGAAAGTTGCACAGTGAATTGGATATGGTGAAAATGAATGTGAGAGTGATGTCCGCCATATTGATGGAGAATGTTCCTGGGTCTGAAAACCGTGAAGACATAGAGCTTCTACAGGTGTAGTATGATTTCAAGAACAGTCACACAGTCTTTTAAGGTGTCTTCTATTTCAAGGCTCTAAGAATAACTTTAATATTATCTAGTTAATCTTCGGTGATTTCTAAACTTAACAAGGAGATGTGAGGAGGTCTTCATCACAAACATAATTGTTACTTATACATGGTTCTTAATCTCTCACAGTAAATAATTTAGCAATGTTAAATCATTTATATTCTTGGTCATGTACAATCTCTGTTAGCCACTAACTGTTTTAAATATGTACAAGTCTTTATATCCATCCACTCAACAAACATAATGAGTAACAACAATGGTGCTAGGATATAGAAGTGAGGAGGCTGTTTTAGTCCCCAAGGAACTTACGTCTAGTGAGCAAGATTGTTTTGTCAACAGCCAGTTTAAGTATTGTAGATGCTGAAATAGAAATTTGTTTATCATGCATTGGGATCAGGGGGTAGGGGGTACAAAGAGAATGGTGAAGGATTTTGGAGAGGATTAGATGAAGGCAGTACTCACGCTGTGAAAGAAGACATGAACAGTGCGTTTGTACCTGTATGTGCATGTGAGGAAAACCACGGGTGGTTCATTATTGCTGAAACCATGGCCCTCCTAGACGTTTCCCTGTGTCTGTATATCCCTCTAATAATTCTAATTCCCAACTTTAAATTTCTTTTTTTCTCTTTTTTTAAAAAAGATTATTTATTTATTTATTTGATAGAGAGAGAGAAACAGCAAGAGGGAACACAAGCAGGAGTGGGAGAGGAAGAAGCAGGCCTCCCGCTGAGCAGGGAGCTGGATCCCAGGACTCTGGGATCATGACCTGAGCCAAAGGCAGTTGTTTAACGACTGAGCCACCCAGACGCACCCACCCTCCAATTTTAAATTTCAGCACACACTTTAACACATTAACTTAGATGGGGGAAAATCTGTTTCTAAGTCTTTTTCTCCAGACCACGTTATAGAATTTTATCTTATTTTTACATTTCTCTGACTCCCACTCCCCACTGCTCATGGTGCTGTTATCGTTCCTTTAACTGCTTATACTACTAATAGGTAACATTGTTCTTGATCATTGCTTACTTGAGAAATAAATGGTAAAAATTTCCTCTTTCAACATTACTACTTAAATATTCCTGCTGTGTCATTGAATCACTACTAGTGGTAAACTTTGGGCATTTGCATGTCCAAAAGTGTCTTTTTTTTTTTTTAAGATTTTATTTATTTATTTGACAGACAGAGATCACAAGTAGGCAGAGAGGCAGGCAGAGAGAGAGGAGAAAGCAGGCTCTCTACAGAGCAGAGAGCCCGATGCGGGGCTCGATCCCAGGACCCTGGGATCATGACCTGAGCCGAAGGCAGAGGCTTTAACCCACTGAGCCACCCAGGCGCCCCCAAAAGTGTCTTTTTGCTGTCATATCAAGTGCTAATAGTTTGACTAGATACAAAATTCTCAGTACAAAATTCTTCAGTCCTTCCAAATACTGCTCCATTGTTCTCTTACACCCAGTGGTGCTAATGAGAAGTATAAGTTATTCTGATTCTGTAAAAAGTGTTTTATAAAAAGTTTTTTTTTTCTTGTTGCATTTATGAGTTCTGTTTACCTTAATATTTCTGAAATTTCACTCTATATGTCTAGGGATATCTGTTTATGTATGTGCCTGTGTGTGTTCCCTTTATTTATCCTGCTTAGAACATGATAGGCCTTTTTACCCTATTCCTATCTGGGTATTTTTATTCTGGGAAATTCTCAGCTTTCCAAGTATTTCTTTTCTACCATGTGGTCTCTTCATATGCAACTTTTCTTAGATGACGAAGCTTCCAGTTGTACTTTTCTTCTTTCTCAACATTTTTTTAATACTTTTTCTCTTCATTATTTTGTGTTGTAGTTCTAGGCAATTTTCTCCGTTTCATGCATTTCTCTGAAATTTTCATATCAGTTTGTCTCTTCAGCCCTTCCAATGAACATTTTATTTCAAAAACTATTTTTTCTCAGGGCACTGGAGTAGATCAGTCGGGTAAGCATCCAACTCTTGATTTTGACTCAGGTCATGATCGTGGGGTTGTGAGATCCAGCCCTGCATGGGGCTCCTTGCTCCGAGGGAAATCTGCTTGAGATTCTCTCCCTCTGTCCCTCTTCCCCCTCTTTTTCTCTCTCTTTCAAATAAGTAAATCTTTTAAAAAATTGTTTTCTTAAAGTTTGGATTTTTGTAACTTTTTTTTTCATGGATATGCTCTCTCCTTCTGTCTTTCTAAGGATAGTAATTATTTTTAAGTTGCTTTTTCCATTTGCTGTATGGATTCTCATTCCTTGATTGCAAATTCTTCATCACTTCTTTCAGTTATGTTCCTCAGGTATGTGCTGGATTGCTGATAATGAGCTCATTTTTGGGTGCACTTCCCTGGCATCAGCTGCATTGTGTGTGACACAGCTCACCTGTGCCCGTGGGGAGGACACTCACAGAGGCATGTGCTTGCTTGGTACCATTTTCAGAGTGTGCGGGATTGGCAGGGAATCATGCTGGGTGGGCTGTGTTGGTAGCTGGTCTTCTGAGTTATATACTTCCTATCTTTCGTTCATGCTACCAGTAACTGGAAGTAATACCCCATGTCTCTGCCCCAAGCATGACTCTCACCTGGCAAGAGATACTCCTGTCTCAACTCTTTGGTGTCAGATGGGGAGAGAGGCATGGGCCTGCTTGTCCTGCCTGGTTGTTTCACATCCGTCCCTCAGCTGTCTCTTAGCTGCCTCTTGTGCCATTTTGTTCTAGCCTCTGTAGTCTCTGGGAATGGAGCATCCATCCTTCATTTTCCTTCCATGTTCTGCTGCAGTACTCCTTGTGGGCAGTCTTCGATGTCATGGGTTGTTCTTTCCCCTCATCCAGGAGTTAGCAAACTGGCCGCTGGGCCACATGCAGGCCTTGGTCTGTTTTTATGCCCCCTGTGAACTCAGAAGGTTTTTAAATTTTTAAAAGGTTGTTAAAAAAATTTCAGGGGTGTCTGGGTGGCTCAGTCAGCTAAGGGTCTGCCTTTGTCTCAGGTCATGATCTCAGTGTCCTGGGATGGAGTCCCTTATCCGGCTCCCTACTCCGCAGGGAGCCTGCTTCTCTGTCTCTCTCTGCCTGCCTCTCTGCCTACTTGTGATCTCTGTCTGTCAAAAAAATAAATCTTTAAAAAAAAAAAAGATTTTATTTATTTGACAGACAGAGATCACAAGTAGGCAGAGAGGCAGGCAGAGAAGGGGGGGGGGTAGCAGGCTCCCCGCGGAGCAGAGAGTCCGATGCGGGGCTCGATCCCAGGACCCTGAGATCATGACCTGAGCCAAACGCAGAGGCTTTAACCCACTGAGCCACCCAGGCGCCCCCCTGCAAGTGCTTCTTAATCTGCCCCTTACCTCGCTCATGTTTGTGCATGCACGCATGCTCTCTCTTAAAAATAATTAAATCTTTAAAAAATTTTAAAAAGTTCGTGTCTTAAGCTATATCTGTGCAGGCCCACTTCCAGAGAGGAAGTGGGCCTGACTAGGGAGTCGGATAAACCTCTTAAGGAACCCTGCACCACCCCCCACCCACTATTAATGGATTTGAGTTTGTGATACCTCTCAAGTACCCAGAGATAAGAAGAGGATTTAAAACCACAGCTTGAGAACATAAAGCCCCAAGGGAGGAGTGGTCAGATCTGGTCTATACAGGTTATTGAGGACTTTCTACTCACTCCGATGGCAGAAGGGAACCCTAAAGGGATAGAAGCTGAAGGACACTATAACTCGATAAGATTTTTAAAAGATTCATGTGGTGATGTTGAGATAAGTTCTAAAGAAGTAATACAAAATTCTAGGAAACAGTTGAAGACATCATTTACCACTTATCTTATATTACATTCTGTGTGTGGGAAATGACCTCTGTGGTCAAATAGGTTTGCAAAACTACCTATTATATTTCTCCTCTTGGAGGTTCATAAAGCTTCTTAGTATAGTAAAGGTCCCTCAGAGTCTTTGTTTAACCCTACATTTACAAATGTATTTGACCAGAGACTCTACATTGCTGAGCATGTTGGCATCCTACAGAACATCAGCATAATATGCCTTGAGGAACAATATTTTATTTTATTTATTTATTTTTTTAAAGATTTTATTTATTTATTTGACAGAGAGAGATCACAAGTAGGCAGAGAGGCAGGCAGAGAGAGAGAGAGGAGGAAGCAGGCCCTCCGCTGAGCAGAGAGCCCGATGCGGGACTCGATCCCAGGACCCCGAGATCATGACCTGAGCCGAAGGCAGAGGCTTAACCCACTGAGCCACCCAGGTGCCCGAGAAACAATATTTTAGATCAGAGGCTGTAAGTATATTATTTTTAGAATATTTTACAAAGGAACCTCACATCATTTTGCTAAGGAATTTTGGGGTTCTTGGCTTTGGACAGATCATTTATTATCTTTGGACTTTTTCTATATATATAAAATAAAGAGCTAAGAGGATACTTTACAAAGGTAGTATTAATATATCCTATTAGGAGATTAAAAGGAAAATTAATCATTAAATACAGTTCCTATGTAGTAATCCTTTTTAAAAAAAAATCCTCCACTGAAGGCTTTTACAGATAATAAACTTTGTGATTCCTGATGTGTAACAAGCATGTTAACTAACATTTAAAAACTAAACATCAAAGTAAGACTGTGGGATGAATAGTATTTGTCAGAAATAGCCACAGCAATATTTCCAGTGCCACATGGGCTTCCCAGCCTTTCCAGAGCTTCTAAAGTGACATGATTTGTGACTTTTCTCCTCTCTTCACCCATCTGTGGCAAACAGTCTATCATTAAAAATGTACACTGAGGGGCTCCTGGGTGGCTCAGTGGGTTAAGCCTCTGCCTTCAGCTCAGGTCATGATCTCAGGGTCCTGGGATGGAGCCCTGCGTTGGGCTCTCTGCTCAGCAGGGAGCCTGCTTCCTCATCTCTCTCTGCCTGCCTCTCTGCCTACTTGTGATCTCTGTCTGTCAAATGAATAAATAAAATCTTAAAAAAAAAATGTACGCTGAAACATCCCCTTTAAATATGCGAATCCAGCTTTATACTTTGTGCCATCTTGGAGAACACAGAAATGGTTTTTGTGCCAGAGTCTTTGGGTACAGATGTTTGATTGCATTTTGCAAGGATGATGCTAATATGCTGTTTGGATGCCAGTGTTTAGGGCTGTGTGTTGCCTTGAATAATAAGGAGACTTGGGGTGTAAATCAACATTAGAATACCACTCATGGGCCATTGAAGCTGAATGGGTTCTGGCACCTGACCAGCTTGTTGTATGGAGCCTACTGAATGTGTAACTTTATTTTTCTTTTTATGTTTTTCATTAGTAACACAGAGAGATCTCATGAGGAGTGCTCTTCTTACGTTCTTTTGACAAGAATTGAAATTTTTTTCTTGGACGCTCAATTAGTTCGTAAAAGAAAACTATTTTTCTTCTCACGACACTTCTTGACACCAAGTGTGAGAGGCTTTTTTTCCCCCCTCACATTAGACAGTTCTGACGCTAACTACCCAGAGTTAGCACAGACCCCACAGGTGAAGGGCTCAGTCCTGGGACACCATCCCCACTTCAGAAGCCTGTTGCAAAAATCTGAGGATCCCATACTTCTGACCAGTAAGCTGTAAATGGGGGGTTCCCACAACCCCCTCCTTTGGTTGGACCATTTGCTAGAATGCCTCACAGAACTCAGGGAAATATTTATATTTGCTGGTGTTAAGAAGGGTACAGATGAGTAGTCAGGTGAAAGATATATAGGACAAGGTCCAAAAGGCTTCCAAGTGCTGCAAGAGATTTTGTACCCAGGGAGTTGGGATGTAGATGTGTTCACCTATCTGGAAACCCGCTAAACTTCTTGTTTTGGGGTTTTGCGGAGGCTTTATCACATAGACATGTTGACAATTACCTCTAATCTTCAGCCCCTCTCCCCACGCAGAAGATGGAGGCTGGGGGTGAAGTTCTAAGCTTCTGATTGTGGCTTTGTCTCTCTGGTCACCAGCCCCCTTCCAGGAGCCCACCAAGGGTTGCTTCATTAGAACTTAAGATGCTCCTATCACCCAGGGAAGTCCCAGGGATTTAGGAGCTCTGTGTCAGGAATCAGGGTCAGAAACCAATATATATATTTCTTATATTACATGTAGGTTAGCTATTTAGGTGTCCCAGCTGTATATGGGCGTCTTTGATCCATCATCCCACCTTGATAGCCTCCAGCCTCTCAAAGTTACTATATCTTGACAGATGGGTGCCTTTCAAGCCTTGTACCTTTATTTCCTCTCCTATCCTTGGGGTCCTATATGGTTTTTCAGCCTTTGAGGGTTTCTCATTTTTTTCTTGAATGCTTAGGTATGTATGTTAAAATAGCATTATATTGTACCCAGCTTTTTTTTTTTTTTTTTTGGTATTTTGTTATTGGGAAGGTTTTCAGGATCCTGAGTATAATACTGTGCTGGAAACCAAAAACTATACAGCTCGCTTTTTCTAAGAATGTAGGTAAAATCTACACAATAAAGAATTAACTAGGGCACCTGGGTGACTCAGTCAGTTAGGCGTCTGCCTTCAGCTCAGGTCATGATCTGGGAGTCTTGGGATCCAGCCGCATTGAGCTCCCTGATCAGTGGGGAGCCTACTTCTCCCTCTCCCTCTGCCTATACACCTGCTTGTGCATACACATGTGCATGCACACTCTCGCATGCGTGAATCTTTTTGAAGAAATAAAAAGAATTAACCATCTTAAAGTATATGATGTAGTGGCATCTAGTACATTCACAGTGGAACCATTTCTTCTGTTTGGTTCCAGAACTTTTGGAACTAGTTCCAAAAAGGAAACCCTATACCCATTGAGCAGTCTCTCCCCCTTCCTGTCTTTGCCCAGTTCTACCTACCTGCTTACTGTTTCTGTGAATTTACCTATCCTGTATATTTTATGTAAGTGTAACCATTGACTGCATGGCTGTTGTGTTTTGTTTCTTTCACTTCTGCATCACTAACCTTGTTTTCAAGGTTCATTCATGTCGCACCTGTCAGAATTGCATTCCTTTAGTGGATAATATTCCATTGTGTGGATATGCTGCCTCTTATTTATGCATTTATTACTTGATGGACATTTGGGCTGCATTCACCTTTTGGCAATGAATGCTACTATGAACATTCATCCACCAGTTTTATTTTGTATTCCTGTGTTCATTTCTTTTGAGCGTATATCTAGGAGTAGCACGCTGAGTTGTATAGTAATTATGACTCTGGGTTTAACTTTTTAAGGAAGTATCAAACTGCTTCCCATGGTGGCTGCACCATTTTACATTCCCACCAACAACGTACAAGAGTTCCAGTTTCTCTGCTTCCTTGCCAACACTTGTTATTCTCTTGGTTGTTTTTTTTTTTTTTTTTTTAAATAAATAGCTGTCTAGCAGGTGCGAAGCGGTATCTTACTATGATCCTGATTTGCATTTCCTAATGACTGATGACACCAAGCATCGCTATATAGCTTTTTAAAAGGTAGAATACCGGGGCGCCTGGGTGGCTCAGTGGGTTAAAGCCTCTGCCTTTGGCTCAGGTCATGATCTCAGGGTCCTGGGATCGAGCCCCGCATCGGGCTCTCTGCTCAGCGGGCAGCCTGCTTCCCTTCCTCTCTCTCTCTGCCTGCTTTTGATCTCTGTTTGATAAATAAATAAAATCTTTAAAAAAAAAAAAAAGGTAGAATACCTCATGTCGTCCTTGCTTGGAACCATCCAGTGGCTTCCCATCACACTTGGAATAAAACCCCTGCCTCCTTATCCTCGCCACAAAGCCCTCTCTTAGCAGCTCCTGCTACCTCTCTTTCTACAGCCCACAGAGCCTTCTCTTTGGTCCATTACACTGGCCACTCCTGTTCTGCAGACACACCAAGTTTGTTCTTAACAGGGGAGGATTTCGTGCTCAACCATCATGCTCCCCCTCTCTTCTAATGGCCAGCTTTTTCCCCTGACTCTGAGCTGAGTATGTCACCTCCTCTGAGAAGCCTGTCCTGAGTCCCCAGGCATTGGACTCTTGATTTGTCTCCTGCCCCATCACCATTTCATCCTCCCCCTAGCTCTCAGATGCTTTTCTTGAATATTTATTCAGCTGCCTCTGCCTTCCAGAATGGAAGCTCCACAAAAGTCATCAGACCTAGAGCTCAGCTTCTGGCTCGCAGAGTAGTGCCTGGCATGATATAGTCACTCAATAAAAATAGCTTTGATAAATTAATGTTTTCTTTCCCCAGATTTTATGTAGTTTAAAATAAAAATCTTGGGCTCCTGGGTGGCTCCATCGGTTAAGCTAACCGTCTTCCTTTAGCTCAGGTCATGATCTCAGGGTCCTGGGATGGAGCCCTGCATTTGGCTCCTTGCTCAGTGGGGAGCCCGTTTCTCCGTCTGCCCCACCCCCCACTTTGTACTTGCTTGCTGCCTCTCTCAAAAATAAATAAAAGATAAAAAATAATCTTTGGGGCACATGGGTGGCTCAGTTGGTTAAGAGTCAGACTCTTGATTTCAGCTCAGGTCACGATCTCAGAGCTATGGGATTGATCCCCACATCGGGCTCTGTGCTCAGTGCTGAGACTGCTTCGCATTCTCTTTCCCTCTCCCATTTGTTCACTCTCTCTCTCCCTCAAAATAAATAAAATCTTAAAAAAAAAAAAATCTTTATCCTTGCAACGAGAGACAGAATCCTTTTTTTTTTTTTTTTCCCATTTCAATGGCTGGTTGTCTAAATAACATTTACTAACAGTTCATACCATCTCCATTAATTTTGAACACTCCTTCATCATATTCTGCATTCTAATACAGGGACATCCTTCTGGAGGCTGTTTTGTTTTGTTTGGTCTGTTTGTTCAGCCCTGTGCTGGCATCCTACTATTTTAATGATTCTCAGTATGTATTTTCATGCCTTTGTAGGGTTTGTCAGTGAAACAGATGGCATGCTCAATTTAGATAATTTGAGGAGAGTTTAATCAAGGTACTATTTATTCCAGCAAGATATTGCAGGGTTTAGGGAAACGACAGGAGCTAGTTCACTATCCTCCGCTATTAACTAATATCCCGAGGCCTAAATAAGCAAGAGGGAACTTTTGCCAGAACCCGAAGGAAAGAATAATGGAGGTGCTTTTGGTGGAAGGAGTAGAGGGAAATATATCCAGATGTTACTCTCCTTCCTTCCTCCCACTTCCTGCCAGTGGTATTGCTTGCTAGGCAGGGGACTTGGTGAGGTGTTCCCTATCAGCCAGGCCCCAGGGCGTGCAACAGGCCAGACTGTGTGGTCGGTGCATCTGGAGCACAAGAAGCATTCAATGCTTAGGAAAACTGAATTTCACTGGCTTTTCTTGTATATACACGTTAGCAGTGGTCACAGTCTTCTTATGAAATTTATTAATGTTAAAACCAGCCTCTGTGCTTGGAATCTCTCCTGTTTTTGTCTGTGGGCGCTTACCTGCTAGTAGCTCTTCTGTTTATTGGAGCCCGTTCTCTTGTCTGTGTCCCTTCATCTGAGATCTGGTATGTCAGAACTCCCTTCTCGGTTCTTCCAGGCCAAACAATTAGACCCTGAAGCCCCGCTAACTAGCCGGGCTCCTGCTCTTTGTGAAACTCGTAGGCGGAAAAACTATTTTGTGTAGTACACACCTTTCCCTGCTGCCATATTGCTCGTGGGCTTTGACCTTCACTGGGGGTGGCCCCAGAATGGGGTACAAAGATTCTGAGCGGTGTCCAGTCTGAGTGTTGTGATGAATGAAGAGGGTCAGCTCTGGTCACAGGGTTGAAACGTCGTGGAGTGAGTCTTCTTTGCCTTCTTGGCGTTTTACACTTGGCTTTGGGCTACTTTACTCTTACCTTGAACAGCTCACATGCCTGTACCTCTCGTTTCAGTCTTCTGTTTTTGCCTAGCCCCAGTAGGGCAATGAAAGAATGCTTTAGTCTTCTGTAGGAGAAAGCAAGCTCTGATTTTTCGGGGTATAACAGGAGATGGGGCACCTGGGTGGCTCAGTTGGTTAAGCGTCTGCCTTCAGCTCGGGTCATGATCCCAGGGTCATGGGATCAAGCCCCACTTCTCATCAGGCTCCTTGCTCAGCAGGGAGCCTGCTTCTCCCTCTCCCTCTGCCTGCAGCTCCCCCTGCTTGTGCTCTCTCTTGACATCTCTCTCTCTCTCTGTCAAATAAAGAAATAAAATCTTAAAAAAAAAAAGTACAACTAGAGAAAGCCTTAGTCTAAATTAGTAGAGAAATTTAAAATCAAGTCAGTCTAAAATTTCATCCTATAAGGATAATTTGTTACCAGTTTGGAGGATGGGGGTAAAACAGTAAAATAAAAAGCCCTCCACTGGACACTTACTGCCTCTACCATTCAGAAACCTGGGGAAGGGACTTGCAGTGTCTTCCTTCCTTTACGGTGGCAAGTCATGGAGCTGGAGGGAGAACCTTGTTCTCCTGAACCAGTGTTCTATCCATTATACCAACTTGCTTCTCATTTTGAGTCCAGAATTAACTTTCTAGTATAGGTGGCTCACCTGTTTTTTCCTAGCTCTCTAGCTAGGTTGGAAGCAACTTAAAGGCAGTAACCAAGTTGTATGCTTTTAAATCTGTACAACTATGCATGTTTATTTATAGCACATACTTTGCACACTGAATGAGTTCATTAAATTTCTTTTTTTAAGATTTTATTTATCCATTTGAGAGAGAGAGCACGAGCAGTGGCAGAGGCAGAGAAGGAGGGAGAAGCAGACTTCCTGCTGAGCTGGGAGCCCAACCGTGGGGTTCCATCCCAGGACCTGGATATAATGACCTGAGCTGAAGGCAGACACTTAATCAACTGAGCCACCCAGGTGTCCTGAGTTCATTACATTTCTGTTGAATTGAATGGATTGATGCTCTTTGTTGAAGAATTAATGATTTTAGGACAAAGGAGCTAAGGAGTTACTGAAGACAAAGGCTTTTGGGGAAACAAAGTGGATAATATTTGGTTAGGAGAAAGCATCAGGATTCTACTTAGTTAATGATCTTTTTGAGCATAATTTTTTTAAAGACTTTATTTACTTATTTGACAGAGAGAGAGGGATCACAAGTAGGCAGAGGCAGGCAGAGAGAGGGGGAAGCAGGCTCCCCGCTGAGCAGAGAGCCCGATGTGGGGCTCGATCCCAGGACCCTGAGATCATGAACCGAGCCGAAGGCAGAGGCTTAACCCACTGAGCCACCCAGGCACCCCTTGAGTATAACCTTGACCGTTAATTTTTTCAGCTGATATCTGTATAAGGGAAAGGACTATAAGCAAGTGTCGCTGAGAACTGCTCAGTTTTAGGTTGGGAGGGGTAGCTTTTAATTTTTTTTCAGATAAAGATGTTCTCTGGAGCTCCTGCAGTCTGGATAGGGAGGACAGAGAGGGAGGAAATATGTTATGGGCTGATAATAAGAATATCGCCATGCAGATATTATTTCCAGAGAAGGCTTGCAAGAAACACATTTCTTCCCGTTTTCTTTTTCAGGGAAGATGTTCAGGCACTTCTATTTTTCTTTTTATCAAGTTGCACTGTGTTGCTGAGAGTGGGCTGCTTACAGTTGGAGTTGAAAGTGCAAAAGGACCTCCTTCCTTAATTCCTGAGTCCTCCGTGGAAGACTAAGAGCCATCTGGATGTCAGGAGGAGAAGCCCTTAATGAGCTCTTTGTTTTGCTCCAAAGACTTTTGAATTGATTGTTAAATTCCCTTGAACTGAGAAGCCTACCTTTGCTTTGATATGGTATTTAAGGGGGGCAATTCCAGGGGCTCTGTGAGGGACATATGCACCAGCAGCTGTTACTCTGTTTTGACTCTCTCCCCCCTCTGGTTCCCCACATCCACAGCCCTGCAGGTGCCTGCCGTGGGGGATCTTCTGACCCATCCTCTTGGTTCATGGTGCTTGATCTAGGCTCTTTCCAGGTGGCGTGGCCCTCCTCTGAGACAGACATCAATTGCAGAGATCAGAGTGGGCTGTCTTTTGAAGAGGTTTTTCAAATTCTGCTCTGCAAACCTGCTGAGAAATGTGGTGTTCCTTTCATGTTTCCATTCCATCTGTCTTTTGAGAGGGCAAGGAGAGGGTCTTCATGTGACTGGGGGCTATTGATGTTGGCTACAAATTCATTTCAAATTAATTTCTACATTTTTGTCACGGGCGTCTAACAGCCCTTGTATTTCCTTGATCTTGACATTGCTCTAGCAAGGCTGCCAATGAGCAAGAACAATTTCATTATACTCGGTAATGGGAAAGTTCTCCTTCATCATGGGGGTTATGTTAAATGCTGTTCTTTTTTCTCTCCTTGGAATAATATTGGGTCCTGAGTAAAGGTGTATTACAGGGTTGTATTAGCTATCTAGTTAACTTTCCAGTGATACTTCCTTATGCAATCATTAATACATTTATTGACTACCCACCATATGCCAAGACACCCTGGGGTTTCAACTTTACCGTTTCCTATTTTTTTTTTTAAAGATTCTTTTTTTATTTATTTGACAGACAGAGATCATAAGTAGGCAGAGAGGCAGACAGAGAGAGAGAGGGGTAAGCAGGCTCCCTGCTGAGCAGAGAACCTAACTTGGGGCTTCATCCCAGGACCCTGGGATCACGACCCGAGCTGAAGGGAGAGGCTTTAACCCACTGAGCCACCCAGGCACCCCTACCGTTTCCTATTTTTTTTTTTTTAAGATTTTATTTATTTATTTGACAGAGATCACAAGTAGGCAGAGAGGCAGGCAGAGAGAGAGGAGGAAGCAGGCTCCCCGCTAAGCAGAGCGCGCGATGCGGGGCTCAACCCCAGGACCCTGGGATCATGACCTGAACTGAAGGCAGAGGCTTTAACCCACTGAGCCACCCAGGTGCCCCCCCCCATTTCCTATTTTCTGAACAACACTGCAAGATACTTGTTATCCTTGTTTTATAGATGTGTAAAAAGCAAAACAAAACCGAATCTAAAATTTAACTAGATAAATCCCATGTCAGATATGCATATGGGAGTGGCCTTTGGTGTACCGAGTCTAAAGTCTGCTCTCTTTGCACTATTCCAGGAGACCATACGAAAGCCAAATTTAGCCTGCCACCTGTCTTTGTTTCATTAGGATATGACCAAACCCACTTATTTGCATATTACCCAAGGTTGCTTTCATGTTATAATGGTAGAGTTGGGTAGTTGTGTTCTCTGACAGAGAACATATGGTCCACAAAACAATATATTTAATACTATCTGGGCCTTTAAGAAAAAAGTTTGCCAAAAAAAAAAAAAAAGTTTGCCAATCTCTGCTGATAGTGGCCACGTCATTAGCAAATAGGGCGGTTTTTCCAACTGCAGATGGGGGTTACAAAAACCAGAGTCTATCCTTTATCTGTCTTTATTGTTTTTTTGCTTTTCATTTCCCTTTGTCTTCTAAATATTTTTGTTAGGATTCTATAGAGGGTAGTGGCTTTTACTTCTGAGTCCAAATGCCAATGACTAATGCTCTGATGGGTTTATTTAGAGATTTCCTGTCAGGACTCTTGTAATAGATGGTTAGAGATTCTAAATGGTTTTGTCTGTCTTTCTTGAGGGGAAACGAGTCAGATAATGGAATAGTCTGATGATCTAGCAAGTTCTGTCACTCTCATTTTGAAGGTGTTCTTGCCTCACCTTAATGGACTATTATGTTTACAAATTCTAGCTGGGGTGGGTTTGAAGAAATATGAGTATTAGTTATATGCTCCTCAGGCTTGCCTATAAGGATATAAGTTGTAAGGAAGCAGTTTTCAAATTGTCAGTGTACATAAGAAACACTTGAGCATGCTTACTTAAGAAAAAAAAAAAAAAGATTCCCAGACCCTCCTCAGCCCTGGAGATGCTGAATCAGTGTGTCAGCTGTAGGTGCCCGTGATGCTTATGAGGAAAAGCTAGTTTGGGGAATGCAGTCCTGGCTTAATGCAGTGACTCCAAGTAGTCCTAACAAGGATAGTATCCCTGACTTTTTTTTTTTTTTTTTTAAATTTTGATTCGGTTTACCTTGGAATCCGGTACTGTAAGTAAACTTTAAATATTTGTTTAAGTAAAATGTAATAGGAAAATTGTGCCACTATAAACGTATTTTAACTACTGCTTTCTTCTACTGTCACCATAGCGATGGTAAGCATTTTGTGTTTTATGTAGTGCTTTATAGTCCTAGAGTTCCTCATTTCATATCTCATTTGCTTTTTATGTCACCCCTTGAGGTAGATGTGGCAACCAGTATAACTTTCATTTATCAAATGAGGAAACTGAGATTTAGAAAACAGGTGATTTCTGTATTCTGCAGTTGTAAGCAGTACCTCTAGAATTCCCACATACCAGTTCTAATTTCTAGTCTAGTGTTCTGTGCGGTGTACCGTAGTATTCTTATGACACCTATTTTGGTTTTTAGAGAAAATATAATCATGTGTAACTCATTGCCTTCTGATAAGAAGGACACGTTGTACATAATTAAATACTCTGGTAATCTCCCATAGGTGACTTATGGGGGACGTGATCAACCAGCATACACGCATTGGTGCATCAGTTCTTTATAGGACTTCCCTAGCGTGGAAAACGAAATGTCTCTCCTTTCTTTGACAGAAACTTTATAAGACAGGTCGGGAGATGCAGGAGAGGATCATGGACCTGCTCATAGTGGTGGAGAATGAAGACGTAACCATTGAGCTAATTCAAGTGAATGAGGATTTGAATAACGCCCTCCTTGGATGTGAGAGGTGAGCCGATGTGCATCCCCTCCACCCTCTCCCACTTGTGGTTTCTTCCACAGTGACTCGGCATTCTTGTAAGAGTACCTGCTGGGTAAATACTCAGTTAAGATCAAGGCTGCCTTCCTTCCAAGAGAGGGAATGTGGTCCTGGCCTTCTGGGAGGTTGTGATATGGCTCGCAAGAGTAAGGGCACATCTACACAGTGCTGGGAGCATTCTTGGGCATTCTCATGCAGCATAAACATCTGACCACAGCAGGGCCTGGATCTTATTCACCTGATACTGTCTGCAATGAGCGCATTGTAGACGCAAACAGATGAACAGTATAAACAGAGCATCTCAGTAAGAGTAAGGTTTATCCTAAATTCGAGATGGACAAGAACATAGAACAGTGCAGAGGAGAGGGGAGGACATTGTGTATGAAGAAAACAGTCTGTACAACACCAGAGCAGTAGTGAGGACATTTTGTATATGAGCATAGTTGTTGTTTTTTAATTTCCATTCAGAAAGCCATGAAGGCAAAAATTTTAAATACTCATCATTTTGTCACTAATGTTTTCATATTTTTTCTACATTTTTTAATAGTTGTGATCATGTAAAGAACATACGCTTCTGTTTCCCTCGATTTTATTCACCGTGTAACAAGTATCTTTGTGGTCTGTGCTTTGAATTCCTTTTGATAAGCTGTTATGTTTAAGCACTCCGTAATAGTCTGTGTCTTTCCCAGTTCACTTATTAGGCATCTTAGTTGTTTCTAATTCATTCATTCATCAAAATAAAAGTCTTATAATCTATTGGAATAGACAAGGCTCTAAGTCAGAAAAACGCCTTTAAGTACAAATAGACACACTTGGAAATTGAAATAAGTGCAGTGAAACAAAGTGCAGGAAGTCTGCTTGGTAAGAGTATCAGCCAGATGTAATCCAAGTGGAGAGGAGGGAGGGGAGTGTTGATGAGGAAGTGCAGGTGTGGTGAGTACTGCAGAACAAGTGGGCATCGATGGGACAAGATGCAGAGCAGAAGCTCGGAGGGTTTGTGAAGCTACAGAAAAGCACACAGGCCTGGGAAGAGAGTGAGCAGCCAGGATCCAACCTCCCCGCCCCCGACCAGGAGCTAGGGCATGACTAGACTGACAGGTGACTTTTTCCTCTGTCTTAATGTATAAAAATATAGCTTCATGTGGAATCTAAACAAACAAAAAAACCCAGCAAGAAAAGCAAGAACAACACAAAACCAACCACGTTCGTAGATGCAGAGGAATTCAGTGCTGCTTGCTAGAGACACAGGAGGTGGGAGGTGAGAGGAATGGGGAGAAGGGGGTCAAAAGGTTGAAAAAAATTAAAATTAAAAAAATAAAGGAACAACAACCAAATGTGGTGTGTGGGCTTTGCCTGGATCCTACTTTGAGCACGCTAACATTAAAAAACATTTAGTTGCTAATGGGAGAAATTTGAATATGGATGGAATATTAATTTTTTTTTTTAGATTTTATTTATTTATTTGTCAGCGCACAAGCAGGCAGAGTGGCAGGGAGAGGCAGAGAAAGAAGCAGGCTCCCTGCTGAGCAAGGAGTCCGATGTGGGACTCGATCCCAGGGCCCTGAGATCATGACCTGAGCTGAAGGCAATGGCTTAACCCACTGAGCCACCCAGGCACCCCTGGATTGAATACTAATTAATATTAAGAGCTTAAGGGGGAAAATACAATGGTTAAGTCAGTGGTTAAGCTGAAACATGTCTTATTTTTGGAGAATGCCTTCTAAAATATCTAGGGATGAAATGTCATGGTTATATATTTTAATGTATTTATATTAAATAAACAATATATTTAATATAAATGTAATAAAGTTATATAACATATAATTTTAAATACTTCAGCAAAAAATACATAAAGCAAATATGGCAAAAGATACACAGTTATCAAACTTAGCTGAGGAATACAGGGGTGTTCAGTATATTGTTCTCTTTACTTTCGTATGGGTTTGAAAGTTTCCTAATAAAAAGTTAAAGTAAATGAATCTGAGTTAACAGTTAAAATCTTTTTTTGTTTGTTTGAGGGGTTTTTTGTGTGTTTTTTCTGAATTAACAATATTACCTATATAAAACAACTTATTTCAGTGCTTTTAAAATATTGTGTAAAACGGTGTACATAAATGCACCCAAAGATCCATTATTAGGAACCTGAAAAAATAAGGGGGAAAAAAAAGCCCCATAGCTCCAGGCAAGTCTTGCGGTCTCTTTCCAAAACTATCCCTAGGACTTCCTGTCCTAGTAATTCTAGAGCATCTGAGCTCCCCACACTTTTTCTAGATCCTCATTTCTCAATAGGAATGATGTTGGCATTGTGGGTGAGACAGTTTCCCCTTGTGTGGACCATACTTAGTGGTTCATAAGGGAAATAGGGGAACAGGGCTGGATTCAAAAAATTTTTTTTATGAATCAAATCTTGATGATTTCTGGGAAAATCGCTTACCTTTTTAAGACTTAAGTTTGTTCCTGTCTATTAAAGAGGATAGTATTACCTCTCTTCAGGGTTTCATTTTTGTTTTGAGAACTAAATGAATTAATGTATATAAAAGCACCTTGGGGAGTGCTAGCATGTTGACACTCATTAAATATTAATTTCTCCCTCCTCCTCATTAGTATCCCACTGGGCCATTTAACTTACTGATTAGATTTTTCTGTTGATCCATGAATGAACCAAGAGAATCAGTGACATAAAACCAGTAGCTGTGAAATGAGTTTTTTCCTTCACCGTCTCTTACGTACTACCTTATCAGAGACCACAGGCCCTTCATGTGAAAAGATGACTGTGCATTGACTGAGCATGTGAGCCCAGCAACCAGTGTTGTCTGAGCACTGAACAAACTCAACTTCTTGCCTTTTGTTTTGTGCGGCATAAATCTTGGTTAAGTGGGAAGATACCTCAGGAAGACCACGTGGCTGTCAGCAGAGTGCTGCCTTCTGGTTTGCATTTTGGCGAATTCTCTTACAAACCATTAAGACCATGGACTAAAAACTTCTTCTGAAGGGGAATGTCTAGATATCAAGAGGTTGGGTTCCTTTTGTGAATGGCTCCTTCCGGTTCAGCTCTGAACCATGTGTGCCAAAAGCAACTACAGTCAATCGTGGGACAGAAACACTTCAGTCTGAAGCTTCAGAGAAAAATGTTTTACCTGGAAAAGATACTAGTCTTGGTGTATTAGTTACCTATAACTGCTGTAACAAATCATCACAAATTTAGTGGTTCAAAACAGCATAAACATATTACCCTACAGTTCGGTGAGAGTCCAAAAATGGGTCTTGCCAGGCTAACATCGTGGTGTCAATAGGGGTACGTTCGTTTTTGGAGGCTCTAGAGGAGAATCCATTTGCTTAACTTTTGCAGCTTCTCAAGGCTGCCCACTCTCCTTGGCTCATGATTCTTTTTCACCATCTTCAAAGCCAACATCGTCTCGTTGAGTTTTTTAATATTGTATCATTCTTGCTTCCTCTTCTGCCTGTCTCTTCACATCTAAGGGCCTTTGTAGTTACATTGCTTGTCTGTACAGTCCAGGCTAATCTCCCTATTAAGGCCTTCCTATTAAGGCAACCTTCCATATGCCTTCCAAGTTAACACATTCACTGTTCCAGTGATAGGATATGGATATCTCAGAATGGGGGAATCTCCATTCTGTTCATCACAGTCTGCCCTCTGTTCCCCCAAAGATTCTCATCCATCCATGTGCAAAATACATTTGCCCTATTCCAACACCCCCTAAAGTCTCTGCTCATTACATCTAGAGATGTAATACATAGAGTTGTGCAAATAAGAAAACAGAAGTTTGTTGCTCGAGGGCTGATCTGTGAGGGGTGATTCATACCCAGCACATAACTAGTGTACAAGAAGCTAGTGCCATAAGGAGGTGGAGGAAAAAACGTGTTTTAGAAAGGGAAAAATGATTAAACCTAAGTGCATGTTCTAATTTAGTATGTTGCTAAGGCAACTCTTAGTTTGCAAAGCATTTCCGCATTAATCCACCTGTATTATCTTTCTCAGGGTCACCCCTGAAAATAACTTTCTGAGGAAATGCTTCAAATGCTGCTATCCTCTTTTAGCAGATAGAGAACTGAGGATCAAAAGTTATATACACAATCCTATGGTTTTGTGATAATAAAGCTGACACTTGATCCTTGACTACTGCCTTCAACTTCACTATTCTTTCAAAACTATTGTTTATTTATTTATCTGCTCCTCTTTATTCCCAATGCATGAGCAATGTAAATTTTAAATTGTAAAAGGTCAATATTTTTAGTAACTATCAGGTGTCATAAAATTCAAGAGAAACAATGAAAATAAGTTGAATGTATTTGAATTTTTATGGAACAGTATTTATAATGGCAGGATTGGAAACAAGTTAAATATTTAAGAGTAGTTAAATGTGGGGATGCCTGGGTGGGTTAGTCGGTTAACCAGCTGACTTCATCTCAGGTCATGGTCTCGGGGTCCTGGGATTGAGCCCTTTGCTGGACTCTACACTCAGTGGGGCATCTGTTTCTCCCTCTCCCTCTCTCCTTCTCCCTCTTTTCCCACTCATGTGCACTCTCTCTCTTTCTCTCTCAAATGGATAGATAAAATCTGGTTGGTTGGTTGGTTGGTTGTTTAAAAAAAAAAAGTAGTTAAATGTATGCTATGTTCATAAGGTAAAATATGCAGCCACTGGGAAAATGCTTACAACACAACTGAATTAGGATACAGAACTATGTGAAATATAATCTCAAATAAGTTTAAAAATAGATTAGTTCACAGAAAAAGATACCAAAAGGAAATACATCATGATATTAATAGGGCCCATTTCTAGGTGATGGATTACAACTAGTTGGTTGTTTTTTTTTTTTTAAGATTTCATTTATTTATCTGAGAGAGACAGTGATTGAGCGCATGAGCCAGGGGTAAGGGTGGGGAAGGGCAGAGGAGAGAGAGAGAACCTCAAGCAGACTTCACGCCCAACATGGAGCCTGATGTGGGGCTTGATCTCATGACCCAGAGATTACAACCCAAGCCGATTATCAAGAGTCAGATGCTCAACCAACTGAGCCATCCAAGCACCCCTATTACTAGTTTTTAATATATATTCATTTTCTCACAGTTTTCTCTAAAGGCATTACTACCCTTATAAAATGGAAAGAAATTTTTTTTAAGTTATTAACATACTTTATTGGGAGTCAGTGGGGATGAGGCTGATTATCTTTGTTCCTGAATATTTGCATGTTAATAATTTGTTAAGGATTATAGCATGTTCATATATTTTTTCTTTCAAATACTTATATTTTTCTAACTCAAACAGATTCACTCGGAACCAACAAAGGATTTTGGAGCAGAATAGGAACCAGAGGGAAGATGCCAATGTAAGTGAACAAAAATGTTATAAAAAACAATTGAATATTTTACAAATTGTAGGGAATAAGGCTTACCTAAAACAAGTCTTAAAACAGAGGAGACATTCGTTAACAATTTGGAGTGGTTTTGGTGATGGTATTTGCCTTAACAACTCAATATTATTAAGCTACTAGTGAGAGGTCATAAAAAGATTGTCTGATTAAGCAGCAACTCACGTAGGTGGTGAGATGCGATTAGTACGAGTGTTGCCTGTTGAATACAGTTCTCCTTCGAGATGCATCCAAATAGGATTTTCCTTAAAAAAAAAAAAAAGTCCCTGGGGAGAAAGCCATGATAAACTACCTGACATTTTTTTCTGAATTGTGTTTTTGTTTGTTTTCAGACTACCAGTGAACCTTCTGCCCCATCCTGTGATCTCTTGGACCTTAGGCATAGTTCTCCAATGCCTAGGGCCACTCTGGGAGAACTCAACACTGTGAATGCTCAGCTTTCGGACTTAAGTAAATAAGTACATGGGCCTTTCAGACCAGCAGAAGAGCTTGATGTGAAACAGTTCTGCTTGGTTTCATGATTAAATGCAACCTGGGAAGGACTGAAGTCTGTTTGAATATCAGAGAACTGTATCAGGAGATGTAGTTATTCCTTGGCAAATGGTTGGGTCAAACCCAGAAGTGGGATATATGGGAGGGGGATCCCTGAAACTCATCCCCTGGCTTAGATTCTCATCAAATCCACCTGGTCTACTTTTTTAGAGGTGGTTCAACATCATGGCCAAACTTAAAATCACTCTGTACCACACACTATGACCTTTGGGTTTCTCTGCTATGGTACAGCATTAGGTAAGGGAATATTTGATGCTGATTGAGAAAATCAGGAATTAGGAGGACTGACCTATATGGTGGTGAAATGTGGAGGAAAAAACACCAGTTTTTGAGGTAGAAGTCCAAGTTGAAATCCTCTGTCTGCTACCTTATAGCCACCCAACCTTTGAGACTTTCCTACGTCGGGGTGTCTCAGGATTATAGGAAGTTGAGAGCTTGGGGAGGAGAGGATAAAGGTCCATATATGTCCTACCTTTTTACTTTTGTGCCTGAGAGAACAAGACACAAAATCCCTTCTATTCTAGATCAGTTTGGGATTTCAGAAAACCCAATATAATAACATTTGTTACCTTCACAACATCCTTTTTTTGTGGCAGCATTTCTCTTTCTGGTTACCATTTAATAATGTCCTTTAATTTCCATTTGAGGAAATGATTTTATGGTGGCAGAAATATGTTTTATTTTTAATGTGGAAAATTGAGCAGAATAACTGAATGACAAAATGCTTTTAAAGCCAAACAAGTCCATTTTGTGTTCTAGATTTTAGCTCTCCAAGTTCTGCCGTAACAAACAACTTGAACCCCAGTCTTCGTCCACAGGTGGATTTGCTAGCCTTGGAAAATATGGAAACATCCTTGTAAGTATGTCCGGTAATACTGCAGAGGTAATACCGTCTTCTTCTGATTCCTTATATTTAAGAAAGCATGACATAAGAGGAAAAGTAGAGACTTGGGAATCAGACAGTCTTGAGTTAGAATCTCAGCTCTGTTTCCTACCAGCTGCGTGACCCTGGATGAGAAACTTCACCAGGGTGAACCTTCATTTTTCTTCTGAGAATACTTCCTAGGGTTCTTGCAAAGATTCTTTGAGATGCTATATGTACCCCCTAATACAGCAGTCTAGGTGGTAAGCCTTCCAAAAATTATTTATTTTTCAGTGGTAACAGGAAATGGGGGGGAAACAAGGGGAACTGAATGACAAGGGAGGTAAAACAAAAAAAAAACGGCCACATGAATTATGGAGCACTTGCCATGTGCCATGCACTTTGCTAGGCTGTGTTTGTTTATTCCATTTAATCTTTGCAAAAACTCTTGGACCTATGCTGTTGTCATTATGCCGATTTTACAGGAAAAGAGGCTGAGATTTAGGGAATAGAAACGGCCCAAGTTCATAAGCTATGAAGAAGCAAGTCAAACGAATTGATAGGTCACCAGACAAGAGGTATGGATGGCCCATAAACAGATGCAGTGATGCTCAACCTTACTTAAAATCATGGAAGTATAAATTAAACTACAGTGACTTTATTTTTCACCTCGGAGATTGGTGAAATGTTTGTTAATGGACTTTACTGGCTGTGGAAGGATAGATACTATCATAAAATTATGCAGTTCTTATGAGGGGCAAGTGGTAATATCTGTTAAAATTATAAATGCATTTGCCTTTGAACCCACCATCTCATTTCTAGGAATTCGTACTTGCTTATGCAAAATGAGGTGATCACAATATTCTTCTTTTTTTTTTAATATTTAATTTATTTATTTGACAGAGAGAAAGATCACAAGTAGGCAGAGAGGCAGGCAGAGAGAGAGGGGGAAGCAGGCTCCCTGCTGAGCAAAAAGCCCGATGTAGGGCTCGATCCCAGGACCCTGAGATCATGACCTAAGCTGAAGGCAGAGGCTTAACCCACTGAGCCACCCAGGCGCCCCCACAAGATTATTCTTGACAGCACTTGGGCATAGCTAATAATTGGAAATGATTCAAGTATGCATCAGCTGTGGCCTAAATATCTACACAATGTATTATTACACAACCAGGGGACAAAAGTAGACACTCTGTGAGGGACAATCACCAATATATTATGATGAAGTGAAAAAGCATGCAAAGTAATGTGTGTATACTTTCTTACATTTGCATAAGAAAGTAGGAAATAATATAAACATTTGCCTCTTTGTGTTAAGAAACACAAGGAGGGTGCAGAAGAAACTGAAAAAAGCACAATTCCCTTAAGGTCAAGGAGAAGCTGGATACACTAGATATAGCAAAAAATAAACCGAAGTTGGATTTTCTGTACATGAAAGGCTGGGTTTTTTTTCCTTTTAAATGTAGTATTTTAGGTAATAGACAATGCATTTCCATGATTCAGGTATCAAAATGATATAAAAAGATCTACAAGGACAGTACTTGACCTCACCCCACCCCATTACTTCCCCTTATGTCACATCTTGCTCCTACCCTGGTAGCCACTTTGTTATTTGTCCTTCCAAAGTGTCTTTGGGTAAATAATGAATATGATTTTTTTACTCATTTATTAAATGCAGCATACTCTACATACCCTAATGAACCTTGCGTTTTTCACTCAACATAGCTTGGCATATCTTGATAAAAATACATGGGTTTTCACATCAGTGGATTTAGACATGTTTTTAGAGTTGCCCAATGTTTTTACTCAAGCACTGAATTACTTTTCTACTTAAAAGGAGTAGGGGGCGGGGGCAGAGAAGGGAAATGAGAAAGGAGAATCAAAGTGGGAAGAAAGAGAGACAAAAGGGAAGAAGAGGACTGAGGAAAGCTTCATGTGTTGGGAAAGAATAGTGTCAGTGGCTGTGTTGTGAATGATTAGTCGGTCAGTACCATCACATAACTGTGACGCAAGTGATGCTGCAATGCTGTCGGCAGATTTCCAGGAAGTTGCTTAGTAAATAATGTGATCCAAAGTAACTGATTCTGTTTTCCTTTATCCTGCAAATAATGTTGTGTAATGAGAAGTGACTATATAGATGAAATCCAATTATAAAAATGTCTCTATAAAGCTTATAAAAAGATCAAATCCTACCTAATAGCTGCTTGTTTTAATCTGTAGTATCAGGAATCTTTAGTGTGCATAAAAATAACTTGGGGGTTATTAAAAAGTAAAATTGCTGGCCCCCCAAAATCTGACTCAGTAGTAGGACTCCTCAGTTGTTGTTGTTGTTTTTAAGATTTTATTTATTTATTTGACAGACAAAGATCACAAGTAGGCAGAGAGGCAGGCAGAGAGAGAGAGGAGGAAACAAGCTCCCTGCTGAACAGAGAGCCCTGCTACAGGGCTACATCCCAGGACCCTGGGATCATGACCTGAGCCAAAGGCAGAGGCTTTAACCCACTGAGCCACCCAGGACTCCTCAGTTTTAAAAAGCATCCCTGGAGAATCATAAAGCAGTACTTTGCTGATCATACATTAGAAACCCTATAATGGTTGTCCACCCAACATCCAGATATCAAAATAATTATAGTTCTTAGAATTCACTGGAATAAAAGATAATGTGTAATATCAATATTTTGTTTTTTAGACTAAGACTTTTGTATCCATTTTCTAATTTTCAGAAGGGCTTATACCTGAGTGAAACTATAATAGTGTCAGGAATTGAAGCACTAAAGTTACCTAATATGTGTACTGTGGGTTAAATATTGTGCCAGAGATCACACATGAAAGGCAAAATTAGCCATCAAAAATATGTTAGAGTCTTGAGAATTTTCTACCCCTCTGTGTTTGTTGTTCACCATCACGGAACAAATGAGTGATGGAATTATTCTAACAAACAAATCTTGAAAAACCATGATTATGGGATAAAGTATAATAGGTCATATTTATAGTCCACTTACTATCTGGCAACAGACTAACAAGAATAAGTAAGGTTGACTAAATTACTTATTAGTGCTCCTTATAGGACTGGGAGGTAGAAATACTATCATTCTCATTTCTTCACAAGTGAAGAAACCAAGGCTGAAGATTAACCTGCCCAAAGGTGTTGCAAATTCAAGTGGGTCAAGGATTCAAATTCAAGTGGGTCTGATTCTAGTGCCTGCTTTTTTTTTTTCTCTGCTTTAATTAACCTTATTTTTAAAATTTCCATAAGGTGAAATTTCATCTATTTAAAATTGTTTTTCTTTGGTGTATGGTCCCATGAATTTTAATGTATGTCTAGATGTTGTAACCACCACTACAGGATATGGGATAGTTCTTCACCCCCCAAATTCCCTTGTGGTATTTCTTTATAGTTATACTGCCCCACACTCACCCGCCCCAAGATACCCAGCAACCACCAGTCTGTTCTCTGTCCCTGTAGTTTGTCTTTTCAAACATGGCATCTTAATAGAATCATACAGTGTGTCCTATTTCTAGAAAACGTTGTGTAAAATTGGCATTTGCTTCATATATCCTGAAGTTCTATTATTAAGTGCATGTGCATTCAGTATTGCTGTGTCTTCTTTGTGAATTGACCCTTAAAGCATTGTATTGTCTCCTTTTCATCCCTTCTGATTTTCTTTGCTCTGATGTCTACTTTGATATTAATATAGCCATTCTAGCTTGCTTTTGATTAGTGTTTGTGTGGTGAATTGTTTTTCATTTTTTTACTTTTAACTATATAAAAATATTTGAAGTGCATTTCTTGTAGATAGCATATAGTTGGGTCATGCCTTTCTATGTACTCTTGTAATTTCTGTTTTTAACTGTACGTTTAGACCATTTACATTTAATGTAATTAGGTTTGGATTTAAGTTTAACATTATGTAACTTATTTGTTTTCTTTGTTGTTGTTGTTGTTGTTTCTGTTTCCTCCTTACTGCAGTCTTTTGGATTGTTTGAATGTTCTCATTCCATCTTATCTACTATGAGTTTGACTGTAACTCTGTGTAGTTTATATTATGAGGAGGGAGGGGAAATGGTTGCTCTAAGGATTGCAATATACATAATATTTTGTTCCAAGTACACCCAATATTTTACCGCTTAAAGTAAAATGTAGGAAATTTAGAGATCCTCCATTTATATTGTAGTTATTGTATATATCTACATTGAAAAAAAACCCAAGACAATGTTATACTCTTTGTGTGCAACCCTCAAGTATATTTTAAAGAACTCAAGAAGAGGAGCCTACCCAGTATTTGCCATTTCTGTTGATGATATTTTATTTTCTTGTATGATTTCCCTTCTCTCTGAAGAATTTTCTTTAGCGATTCTTTTAGAGCATGTTTACTGGCAGTGAAAAATATCCTTTTACTTCATGTGAGAATGTCTTTACTTCGTCGTTGTTCCTGAGGGGTTTTTGCAATGGATACGGAATTCTGGGTTGATGAGTTGTTGGTTTTCTTTTTTTTTTTTCTTTAAGTTTTCAAACATTCCTCCACCCTCTTCTGCCCTATGTGGTTTCTAATGAGAAGTCTATATGCACTCACATCATTGTTCTCCTATAGATAATATGTTTTCTCTATGTTACACTTTAAGAATTTTTTTTCCTGATTTTGAACAGTTTAATTATGATATGTCTGGACATGGATTTCTTTTGGTTTATTCTGTTTGGGATTTGCTGAGAGTATTCATTTCCTATGGCTGCCATCAAAAAAAAAATCACCACAAGCTTGGTGGTTGAAAACCACAGGAATTAATTTTCTCATACTTCTGTAGGCTAGAAACCTGAAATCTGCAGGGCCACACTCCCTGCAGGACTCTTAGAGACTAGCATCATTCTTCATCTCTTCCAGCTTCTGGTGACTGTTAGCATTTTATTTTATTTTATTTTTTTTTTTTTTTGCTTCCTTGGCTTGGCCCACATCACTCCACTTTCTGCCTCTACCTTCATGTTGTCTGATCTGTGTGTTTCAAATCTCCCTCTGCTTTTTTCTTTAAGATCACTCGTCATTGGATTTAAGGCTCATTCAATTAATATAGTTCAATTAATATAACATTACTGTAATCTCAAGATCCTTAGCTTAAAAACATCTGAAAAGATCCATTTCCAAATCAAGTCACATTCACAGGTTCCAGGAATTAGGACAAGGAGATACCTTTTGTGGGTGGGGCACCATTCAACCTACTATACTGCATTTCTTGAATCTGTTGGTTTATGTCTTTCACCAGATTTGTGAAGTTTTCAGCCTTATCAAATACTTGCTCAACACTACATGTTCTACTGTTCCTCTGGGACTCTTAATGACACAAATATTAGATCTGGTATCATTGTCTGGTAAATGCCTAGAGTTCTGTTCCTTATTTTTTTCCACTCTTTTTCTGTTTTGTTTTGTTTTGTTTTTCCTTAAGATAGGATAATTTCTGTTGATTTAAGTTCAAGTCTGCTGCTTATTTCTTTTTTTTTTAGATAAATCTTTTATTAAAGTTCAATTAATTAACATTTAATGTATTATTAGCTTCAGAGTTAGAGTTCAGTGATTCATCAGTCTTATATAATACCCAGTGCTCATTATGCCCTCCTTAATGTCCATCACCCAGTTACCCACCATGCAGCCCCCTCTCCAGCAACCCTCAGTTTGTTTTCTATGTTTAAGAGTCTCTTGTGGTTTGTCTCCCTCTCTGATTTCATCTTGTTTTATTTTTCCCTCCCTTCCCCTATGATCCTATTTTGTTTCTTAAATTCTACTTATGAGTGAAATCATATGATAATCGTCTTTCTCTGATTGACTTATTTTGCTTAGCATAATACCCTCTAATTCCACCATGTTGTTGGCAAATGGCAAGATTTCAATTTTTTGGTGGCTGAGTACTATTCCATTGTATGTATGTATGTATATATATATATATACACACACACATACACATACATATATATATATATGTGTGTCACATTTTCTTTATCCATTCATCGGTCTATGGACATCTGGGCTCTTTCCATACTTTGACTATTGTGGACACTGCTGCTATAAACATGGGGGTGAATGTGCCCCTTCTTTTCACTACATCTGTATCTTTGAGGTAAATACCCAGTAGTGCAATTGCTGGGTCATAGGGTAGCTCTACTTTCAACTTTTTGAAGAACCTCCATACTGCTTTCCAGAGTGGCTGCACCAGCTTGCATTCCCACCAACATTGTAGGAGGGTTCCCCTTTCTCTGCATCCTCACCAACATCTGTCATTTTCTGACTTGTTAATTTTAGCCATTCCAAGTTTGTGAGGTGGTGTTTCATTGTGGTTTTGATTTGTATTTCCCTGATGTTGAGTGATGTGGAATATTTTTCATATGTCTGTTGGCCATTTTTAAGTGGTCTTTGGAGAAATGTCTGTTCATGTCTTCTGCCGATTTCTTGATTGGATTATTTGTTCTTTGGGTGTTGAGTTTGATATGTTCTTTGTAGATTTTTGGATACTAGCCCAAAAAATAAGATACTAGTCTTATCCAAATGATAAGACATTTGCAAATACCTTCTCCCATTATTTCGATTGTCTTTTGGTTTTGTTGACTGGTTCCTTTGCTGTGCAAAAGCACTTTATCTTGATGAAGTCCCAGTAGTTCATTTTTGCCTTTGTTTCCCTTGCCTTTGGAGACACGTCTAGACAGAAGTTATGGCTGCTGAAGTCACAGAGCTTGCTGCCTGTGTTCTCCTCTAGGATTTTGATGGATTCCTGTCTCACATTGAGGTCTTTCATCCATTTTGCATCTATTTTTGTGTATGGTGTAAGGAAGTGGTCCAGTTTCATTCTTCACGTAGCTATCCAAATTTCCCAACACCATTTGTTGAAGAGACTGTATTTTTTCCATTAGATATTCTTTCCTGCTTTGTCAAAGATTAGCTGACCATACAGGTCCATTTCTGGATTCTCTATTCTGTTCCAATGATCTGTATGTCTGGTTTTGTGTGAGTACCATATTGTCTTGATGATTACAGCTTTGAAATAGAGCTTGAAGTTTGGAATTGTGATGCCACCAGCTTTGGTTTTCTTTTTCAACATCCCTTTGGCTATTCAGGTGGTCTTTTCTAGTTCCAAATTTTAGGATTATTTGTTCCAACTCTGTGAAAAGAAGTTGATGGTATTATGGTAAGGATTGCCATCAATGTGTAGATTGTTTTGTAGCAGACATTTTGACAATATTTGTTCTTCCAATCTGTAAGCATGGAACATCTTTCCATTTCTTGTTATCTTCTTCAGTTTCTTTCATGAGTATTCTATAGTTTTCTGAATACAGATTCTTTGCTACTTTGGTTTGGTTTATTCCCAGGCATCTTATAGTTTTTGGTGCTACAATTGTAAATAGGATCAACTACTTAATTTCTCTTTCCTCTCATTGTTAATGTATAGAATGTGACTGATTTCTGTGTATTGGTTTTGTATCATGCCATTTTCAGAATTCCTGTTCTACCAATTTGGGGGTGGAGTCTTTTGGGTTTTCCACATAGAGTATCATGTCATCTACGAAGAGTGAGAGTTTGACTTCCTCTATGCTGATTTGGATGACTTTTATTTCTTTTTGTGGTCTGATTGCTGAGGTTAGGACCTCTAGTACCATATTGAAAAACAGTGATGGTAGACATGCCTCCCTTGTTTCCGACCTTAGTGGAAAAGCTCTCTGTTTTTCCCCATTATGATACTGAGGTATGTTCCCTCTGTCCCTACACTGTGAAGTTTTAATCAAGAAAGAATACTGTACTTTGTTAAATGCTTTTTCTATATCTACAGAGAGGATCATATGGTTCCTGTACTTTCCTTTATTAATGTAGAGTATCACATTGATTGATTTGCAAATGTTGAACCACCCTTGCATCCCAGGAATAAATCCCACTTGGTCGTGGTGAATAATCCTTTTAATGTACTGTTGGATCCTATTGGCTAGTATCTTGGTGAGAATTTTTGCATCCATCTTCATCAGGGATATTGGTCTATAATTCTCCTTTTTGGTGGGGTCTTTGTCTTCTTTTGGGATCAGGATAATGCTGGCCTCATAAAAAGACTTTGGAAGTTTTCCTTCCATTTCTATTTTTTGGAACAGCTTCAGAAGAATAGGTATTAATTCTTCTTTAAATGTTTGGTAGAGGGCGCCTGGGTGGCTCAGGTCATGGTCCCAGGGTCCTGGGATCGAGCCTCACATCAGGTTTTCTGCTCAGCGGGAGGCCTGCTTCCTTCTATTTCTCTCTGCCTGCCTCTCCACCTACTTAAGATCTCTGTCAAATAAATAAATAAAATCTTTAAAAATAAATAAACAAATGTTTGGTAGAATTCCCCCTGGGAAGCCATCTGGCCCTGGCCCCCCTTTTTTGGAGATTTTTTATCACTTTTTCAGTATCCTTGCTGGTTATGGGTCTTTTCAGCTTTTCTGTTCCTTCCTGTTTCAGTTTTGGTAGTTTATATGTCTCTAAGAATGTATCCATTTCTTCCAGAGTGCCTAATTTTTTGACATATAGTTGTTCATAAAATATTCTTAGAATTGTTTGTATTTCCTTGGTGTTGGTCATGATCTCTCCTTTTTTACTCATGATTTTTATTCATTGGGGTCCTCCTTTTTTCTTTTTGATGAGTCTGGCCAGGAGTTTATCAATCATATTAATTCTTTCAGAGAACCAGCTCCTAGTTTTATTGGTCTGTTCTACTGTTCTTTTGGTTTCTATTTCTTTGATTTATGCTCTGATTTTTATTATTTCTAGTCTCCTGCTGGGTTTAGCCTTTACTTGCTGTTCTTTCTCCAACTCCTTTAGGTGAAAGGTTAGGTTGTGTATTTGAGACCTTTCTTGTTTCTCAAGAAAGGCTTGTATTGCTATATATTTCCCTACTAGGATTGCCTTTGATGCATCCCAAAGGTTTTAAACAATTGTGTTTTCATTTTCATTTGTCTTCATGAATTTTTTTAATTCTTTAATTTCCTAGTTGACCCATTCATTCTTTAATAGGATGTTCTTTAGCCTGCATGTATTTGAGTTCTTTCCAAATTTCCTCATGTGATTGAGTTCCAGTTTCAAAGCATTGTGGTCCAAAAATATGCAGGGAATGATCCCAGTCTTTTGGTACTTGTTGAGACCTGACTTGTGACCCTAGTATGTGATCTGTTCTGAAGAATATTCCATGTCCACTCAAGAAGAATGTTTATCCTGTTGCTTTAGGATGGAATGCTTTGAATATATATGTGAAGTCCATCTGGTGCAATGTGTCATTTAAAGCTCTTGTTTCAAGACAAAACCAGAGAGGGAGATAAACCATAAGACACTGTTAATCATAGGAAACAAACTGAGGGTTGCTGGAGGGGTGGGGGGTGGAGGGATGGGGTAAATGGGTGATGGACATTGAGAAGGGTATGTGTTGTAATAAGCTCTGGGTATAAGACCGATGAATTACAGACCTCTACCCCTGCAGCAAATAATGCATTATATGTAAATTTTAATAATAAGGTAAAATAATAATAATAATAATAAAGCTCTTGCTTCTCATTGTTCTGCTGTTTAGATGATCTGCCCATTGCAGTGAGTGGGGTATTTTAGTTTTGTCATTAATTGGTTTATAGAATGGGCTGCTCCCATGTTAAGGGCATAAGTATTTACAATTGCTAGATGTTCTGGTTGGATAGACTCTTTAAGTATGATACAGTGTCCTTCCTCATCTCTTATTATAGTCTTTGGTTTAAAATCTAATTTGTCTGATATAAGGATTGCCACCCCAGCTTTCTTTTGATGTCCATTAGCATGATAAATTGTTTTCCACCCCCTCACTTTCAATCTGGAGGTGTCTTTGGATCTAAAACGAGTCTCTTATAGACAGCATATCAATGGGTTTTGCTTTTTCATTAGTCTGATAGCCTTTGTATTTTGATTGGGGCATTTAGCCCATTTACACTGAGTAACTATTGAAAGATACACATTTAGTGCCATTGTATTACCTGTAAAGTCACTGTTTCTTTATATTGTCTCTGGTCCGTATTACTTTTAGGCTCTTTCTTTGCTTAAAGGATGCTCCTTTATATTTCTTTAGATTTTTTAAAAAGATTTTATTCATTTATTTGAGAGATAGCATGAGCAGGGAGAAGGGGCAGAAGAAGAGAGAAGCAGACTCCCCATTAAGCAGGGTGCCCAATGTGGGACTTGAGCCTAGGACCCCAGGATCCCAATACTAGCCAAAGGCAGACGCTTAACCAACTGAGCCACCCAGGTCCCCTCCTCTTTAATATTTCTTGCAGGTCTGTTTAGTGATCACAAATTCTTTCAATTTGTGTTTGTCCTGGAAGCTCTTTATCTCTCCTTCTATTCTGAAATACAGCCTTGCTGAATAAAGTATTCATGGCCACGAATCTTAGCATCTTGATTCTGAGACCATACACTGTCCCACCTAAGATTCTACCCTGCTTTGCCACTTGAGTGCCTTTCAGGCTGGGATGTCCCTCACCAGAGCAGAGTTCTAAAAGTTCTGATTTTGTGGGGCGCCTGGGTGGCTCAGTGGGTTAAAGCCTCTGCCTTCGGCTCAGGTCATGATCCCAGGGTCCTGGGATCAAGCCCCGCATCGGGCTCTCTGCTCAGCAGGGAGCCTGCTTCCTCCTCTCTCTCTGCCTGCCTCTCTGCCTACTTGCGATCTTTGTCAAATAAATAAATAAAATCTTTAAAAAAAAAAAAGTTCTGATTTTGTGCTCTGCTGCTCTATCACTTTTGGGTAGCCAGCTTACAGAGGCTCCCTCCCCCCATGGTTTATCTTCCAATATGTCACCTCAGATTCATTTCTCCACACCTCCTACCTTGCAGAAAGTGGTCTCTTTTCTATTTGTAGAGTTGCAGCTATTATTTTCTTAGATTGCTGGTTGAGTTCACAGGTGTTCAGAATGATTTGATAGCTATCTAGCTGCATTTCTGGGGCCCAACAAAACTAAGGTGTCCTACTCCTCTGCCATCTTGGATTTCTCTGCTACCTGTTTCCTCTGTCATCCCCATTTTTCTAGGGAGCTCATTCTGTAATTTTTTTTAAAACCTCAGTTATTATATTTTTGATTCTAAAGTTACTATTTGGCTCTTCTTTGTATCTTATTTTTCTTTGAAACAACTATTTTCCATCTTTTTTGCATGAGTGTTCGCAGTTGCTTGTTGAAGCACTTGTATAATAGCTGCTTTAAAATCTGAGATCATTTTAACATCTGTGTCCTCTTGATACCGACTTCTGTTGATTGCCTTTTCTTTTGCCTGTTGAAATTTTTCCAGTTTTTCACATGCCTAGTAATTTTGGATTGTATCCTGGGCATTTTTAATGTTAGGATACACTTCCTCTTATTTATATCCTGTCGTGGATGGGGCTGTTTTGATTTTAGAAGGCAAACAACCTCCTTGGGTTCATGATTCAGCTTTAGCCTACTGCCTTTGTGCTGGATTTGGTAATATGGAGGTCGCTGGTTCCAAAGTAGTTATGTTTTCAAAGCTTTGTTGTGCTATTCTGATCTGTCTCATATGTGCCACCCTGAGGTCTGGATGGCTATGTGTTTAGTTCTCAGTATCTTTTGCATCCTGATTGGGATCAAATCCACAGAGGCACAGATCAAGGAGTGAGCACAGGATGTCATACAATACTTTAAGATTTTTCTGAATTCCCCCCTCTTTGTTATTTCTCTGGTGCTTTGCTTTTCTAGGATTTGCCTTTTTGTTCCTCCAGTCAGAAAACTGGAGATTCAGTTGCCCTGTTATATGTGATGCATTTCCTTGACTGTGCATGTGTCTGGGACCAAGTGGTGGGACAGAAAAGAAAAAACCAGCAAGACAGTGTTTGTGCTGTCCTTGGGATCACAGTTACACTTGTTGGACAAGAAGGGTCCCCTCTGATGAATAAACCTCTGCAGGTCCCTCTTGCTTCTATTGTCACTTCAGCCACTTTGGGATTGCCTCAGGTTTAGAGGATGAGAGAACAGAAAGAAAAAGAAAAAAGGGGAAAGGGGATTTCCACACTGCCTCTGAGCAATTAGGATTTCAGAAGCTAGAACAAAAGAGCTTTTCCTGGAACTGGTTGTCCTCACTGCCCACTCTTGGGTTTTAGGCTGCATTGCATTCAGGTTTGGGTATACAAGAGGGGGGAAAAAAAGTTAAATTCACAATGATTTGGTGATACTCAAAATCTAGTCTTCTTTCCCAGTTATCCTATAAACTATTTACTTATCAGCCCTCAAATATTTGTCCCATGCATCCTTTCCAGGTTTTTTAGTTGCCCTCAGTGGGAAAGACAAGCCGAAGTGTGTGTGCTATCTTACATCAAACTAGGGCCCTTCCTACCTCATTCCTAACCTCTACTCTGGATTGCTTCTCATCCTTCAGGAAATGACAGGGTGGTAGCTTCTCTGATGGAAAAACTGACGGCTTGTTCTCACTAGTATATTATGTGTACTTCAGGATCTCGGGGCTACCACTGCCATGGGATAGTGCTTTGTCTTTATTCTCTTTGGTATTTGGGCATCAAAAGCTGATGGGTACTGAAACCAGATGGCTGTTGTTATATAAAATTAATATTTCATTGCAGTCTGAAGGTTTATTTTAGATTTTGTTCATAGGAAGTCATCTTTTTGCATTTGTGCTCTCACTGTAGGGTAATCAAGCTGTCTTGTCATACTCTCCTAGGTTTACCCAAAGGACCAGCCAAAACATCACCTCAGGTCCTACATATGAAAGTGTAAGTACTGAAACCCTTCCCAGGCAGCACCCTAGTCAGCAGATTATCATGGCTGAGAAGGAATTCCCGGTCATTAAATCTCATGTTCTGTTCAGTGTTGTTATATGTTCTGTAACCTGTTGATACAGTCCTTGTTAGGACCTCTCTTTATCTTCTTTTTAGCCTTTCAAAATAGGCAGGCTGAATCTTCTGTTAGAAAAATGGTTACAGATCAAAATTCCTTTAGTGTTTATAGTAGCTGTCTCCTCTTCTTTCCTTCCATCCTATTTGATGGGTTTCATACAGGCTCTCATTCCTCCCAGTGTGCTGGTATAGCTCTTCTCATGGTATCCAGTGACCTCCATTATTACCAAATCTACTACCGTAATTTTCACCTGATCTTAGCCAAAAGGCCGAGAAGCGATCTACTACCGTAATTTTCGATGCTCATCTTACCTGATTTATCGGCAGCAGGTGACAGAATCACTCACTTCCTCCTTTTTTGCACACGTGCCTTTCAGACACCACTCACTTTTCTTCTCTTAATTCCCCTTCTCTATCTTCTTTGCTGGCCTCCACTCCTCTACTGGCCTTCCAGGGTTGCAGACCCCAGGGCTTAGGCTACAGTCTTCTCTTTCCACATTTGTTCTTCCAGTCTTTTAGTCTCGTATCTTTTTTTTTTTTTTAATTTATTTATTTGACAGACAGATCACAAGTAGGCAGAGAGGCAGGCAGAGAGAGAAGGGAGGAAGCAGGCTCCCTGTTGAGCAGAGAGCCCGACGCGGGGCTCGATCCCAGGACGCTAGGATCATGACCTGAGCTGAAGGCAGCGGCTTTAACCCACTGAGCCACCCAGGTGCCCCTTAGTCTCGTATCTTAAAATACCATTCAGACTCTGACAATTTACAATTGGCATTTCCAGCCCAAACCCCTTCCCTAAACTCAGAACTCACAAATCCTCCTTCCAAGTAGTCTCTTTTTGTGTTCTTTCCAGTCCTGGCTCTCCACATGCTCTTCCTTCAGGCTTCCCCACCTCAGTAAAGGACCCCTCCACTCTTTCAGTTGCTTAAGTCAAAACCTTGGAAAACAGTGCGTGACCGCTACCTTTTCACCTTTTCCTTTCACAGCATACCTATTTTCTAGCCACTTCTCACTGCCTCCACTTCTGCATCCCAGTCCAGTCCATCAGTTGGATATTGCAGTGGCCTCCTCAGGTTACCCTGCTTTAGCCTTCACCTCCCTCTCCACGCCCTTCTGTTTTACTCTGTAAAAACCTGAAATGCTGATCTCTCCTCTCCCATTACCTCTCTAACCTTACCTCTCTTCCTTGGCTCACTCTACTCCAGCCACACTGGTCTCCTCTGCCTCAGAGATGACCTTGTGTCCCCTCAGGTGCTCCCAGCACCCACCTCAGTCAGGGCTCTACCAGTGAGGCATTCCCTGACCACTACTATCACAGCAGTAGCCCACCCCGTCTACCCCAGGCTTTCTTCTCCCTGTTACCCTGGGTTTTTTTTGTTTGTTTGTTTGTTTTGTTTTGGGTTTGTTTTTTTTTAAAGAGTACTTGTTATCGGACATCTATTTACATTTGTTGATTGTCTGCTTCAAGGGTACAGGGACTTGGCCTATTTTATTTATAGTGCCTGGCATCTAGTAGGTGCCCAGGACATATTTGTGAAATGAAGGAGGACTTTACAAGAAGAAAGATATTTCTAAGACTTTATCAGTTCTGATTTGATGTCATCACCTTATGCCCTTCTGTAGGGTTAAGATTTATTTTCCTGTTTGAGGGTGAGATTTTTTAGTCCATGGGAAACAACAGAAGCTAGACTGAACCACACATTTTTTTTTAAAGCAACATGTTAATTTTACATTTTGTATGGGAAATGAGGTACAGTGGGCATGGAACCAGAGAGAAAAGTAGTAAGTGTTATAAATGGTTATTACCTAAAAAAGTAATAGTTCGTAATTTCTAATTCTGGTCCAATTGAGAGTATACGGTTCTTGGAATAGTGCCACTTAGAAGCCTGGGAATCTAACAAACAAAAGAAAAGTTTAATGTAGAATGTTTATTTAAACATTGTGCTATGCTTTCTTCAGTTTCCAGAATATTCAAATTTAGTACTACAGCCAGTTAGTCTGCAGGACATTCCAGCAACACTGTCAAGCCAGAGATTGCCTTCCTTGCCCAGCAATCATCCAGGTACTTGAGACTTATTATTGGCATCGAAAAAGAAAACTGGTGAGAATATAGGAGTCTGTCAGATTTACTTCTGATTGGAAATAGGTATATAGAGAGGAAAAATGAAGACTTCATATGCCCTTTTAAGCTCCATGAAGTAAATGCATGGCAGATACCATTATGACCGACATTAGATTATAAAAATGCTTGTGTTGTGCTGAATGTTGTATTTGGAATGCTGAGGTAAATGGATCTTTAGCTGAAGTTTGGAAGACCTTTTGTTATATATAGATTTGTTGCATGTGGGAGTAACATTAGAATACCAATTGCATTTATTCCTGGTTGTCAGGGTTTCTTAGGGTTTAATGTTTGAAGTCTGAATCATAAAGAGAATATTAATTGTGCATGTGTTCTTGAAAAATACAATGTGTGTTTACTGGTTGGGTGTTTTGTTTGTTTTTGTTTTTTGCCTAAAGCACTGACAAAGAATGATCTCCAGCCACCCAATTACTACGAGGTAATGGAGTTTGATCCCTTAGCTCCTGCTGTCACTACAGAGTAAGTCATTTACAAAATGATTAACTTATTTTTGGTCTTGGTTCCTTTTGGTAACAGAGCTAACAGGGCTTGGTTTTACATTTAACTTTGTTTAGGTCTTGGCAGAAATTGATGACCTTATTAAAAATGACTTACGAGGTTTTATGGAGGCTGTTGCTCTTAGTGGTCTTATTGTGCTCAGCCTTATGACTAAAAAATAAAAATGCTGGGGCTGCACATTAAGAAATAACCAGAACCATCGTGTACATTAACGGGTTCCTTATAGATGCCTTGGGAGAAAGGTTCTCTCCAGCTTGAGAAGGGCACTATATTCGCTAATTGGTGACATAAGTAATACCACATCGATGGATTATTTTAACTGTTCTTTAACTACTAATCAGAAAAAAAAGTTGTTTTTAGTCTTCGCTCTATATGTCAACTTAAAACGGGTTAATAAAGCATTAGTGTAAACGTGTCTTCTTAACTTGAAGGTCTTAGAGCATTATTTTATATCATGTTGGTCAAGTGTATATAAATATTTATGCAACAGTAAGTAGGCTCATTAGAGCTTTAATACTTTGACTGACAATTACCCCCAGAATTCTTAAAAAGGATTAAAGCACGTTTATAGAAACCATTGTTAGGAAACTGGCAGCCTTTAGGCAGTATCTTCCTTACAGCTGTGCTCTGTTTGACCTATGTGGAATTTAAACCGTGCATTTAAAAATTAATTGCCAAAAATTAAAAACTGGGATATCGTAAAAATAATATATATATGTATCTGGTCTTGTGGATTCTTTTGGTACTGTGGCAAAGCAAGGCCTGCATTTTTAAATGCTAGCACTACATTAGGACTGAGTAGTAGCTGCCTCATTAAGGCAAGGTATGTGCTGCAGTTCATCAGGTCCCGGTGGGCCCTCTTCGTCCATTTATTTGATCAGCCTGGCATGTGTTAAACATTTGAGGGTTTGACCCCTGGTTTTAAATTTTAAATAATGCAGTGATCCATTTTGGAATAATTTATGAATTTTAACAGACTTAGAAGCTCATTAAATACTTTTTTTTAAAAGATTTTTTTATTTATTTGACAGACAGATCACAAGTAGGAGGAGAGGCAGGCAGAGAGAGAAGGGGAAGCAGGCTCCCTGCCGAGGAGAGAGCCTGATGCGGGGCTTGATCCCAGGACCCTGAGATCGTGACCCGAGCCAAAGGCAGAGGCTTAACCCACTGAGCCACCCAGGCACCCCTAGAAGTTCATTAAATACTTTTTTCCTAATGTAGGATTGCAAAATTTCCCTACGTCATTCTGGTTGATAAAGTATCACTGAATATATTTGTGGCTTAAGGAATCAGAATCACATAGCATCCAAAGAGGAAGTGGAGTTTATTATATTCCAGTTAATTGGGAAATTATAAGTAGATATGGCAGTGCAACAGATATTAAATGTGAGAGAGAGTGAGAAGAGAAGCTGGAGAAGTGGAGCTTTGGAATCCTCTACCATTATGGTTCTTACTTTCTGAGGGGTAGGGTGTGTTTCATTCCATTAAAATTCACCTTAGGGGGACGCCTGGGTGGCTCAGTTGGTTAGGCAGCTGCCTTCGGCTCAGGTCATGATCCCAGCGTCCTGGGATCGAGTCCCGCATCGGGCTCCTTGCTCAGCAGGGAGCCTGCTTCTCCCTTTGCCTCTACCTGCCACTCTGCCTGCCTGTGCTCGTTCGCTCTCTCTCCCTCTCTCTCTGACAAATAAATAAATAAAATCTTAAAAAAAAAAAAAAAAATTCACCTTAGGAAATTCTCCCTAAGGAAAACCACAAAGCCCTGTAGAAAAAGTTGTGGAATTTTCACATCACTAGTTGTCCATGAACCCTAGGTTAAGAATTTCTGTTCTGGTAGGATGAGTACAATATTTATGTTGTATACATACATTTGCACATGATTCATCTGGCAAATGCTTGAACACTATATGCCAAGGACAATAACTGATGCCTAATTTATAATGTTGAGTGAGAGGCGTCCTCCCCATCCTCATGGAGGTTAAATCTAGCGTGGAAGAAGAAATCAGGGAGCCTAGGTGGCTCAGTTAGTTAAGTGTCCGACACTTGATCTCAGGGTCATTAATTCAAGCCCTGTATCCATGGAACATACTCAAAAAAAAAAAAAAGAAAAAGAAAAGAAAACAGGCAAACATATGTTTACAGATTGTGTTAATGGTATGAAAGAACATGGTGACTTGAAAGATTATAACAGGTAGAACTAATTTAAATGACGGGTAGAGAAAGCTTGAGTAAGTGACAGTAAGGTTGAGACCTGAAATTATCAGTCAGGTGACAAGTTTGGGAATCAGTGTTGTAGGCCCAGGGAACAACAGGTACAAAGACTGTGAGTAGACAGAGTTTGGGCACATTCAAGGAAATGAATAGCTAACGCCAAGAGCAAAGAGAGCAATAGGGACCCTATTATTAGCAGATGTGGAAGAGCAATTTGGAAACCAGGAGGGAGTATACAACTGTGATGAACCATCAAAGAGGACATGATGACTGAAAACTAGTTAATGAATTAAGTAGAAGGAAATCCTTGATGTAAGCTGTTTTGCTAGATTGGTGGGGAGAGAAGCCAGATTTTAGTGTGTTAACAGAGGGGAGGAAGTAGGGATGGTCAGTGCAGATGACACTATAAACTTCCATATGAAGGGGTGGTGGACTATGGCTTAGTAGCTAGAGGTTACTGAGATGATCACTCCAAGCAGACATGGGATTGAGGACTGCCTTATTTTAGAAAATAGGAGACGATGGAGAATCTGTGAATGCTGACCAGTAGGATCTAATAGATAGGGAGACCAGAAGTTCAAAAAGGGGGAAGACTGAATGAGTAACATGTTTGAGAAGCCAGGTGTAGCCAGAAACAGATGGTGGTGACAGAAGATGAAGACTTGAAGATTTGGTGATAGGGAGATGAGAAAGTTTCCATACCACGGCATTTAATTTACTTTTAAGTGCGGTTTCTGACCAAGAGTGGTAAGAGGAGGGGCACCAGCGATTTGAGGAGTGAAAGAAGTTGAAATAGCTTTGTGGAAATAAATTAAAATTTCTGGACCCTCTTGGGTCCTCATACTGTTGATGAACATGACTTCACAGTGCTATGATTTTTTTATAAGATTTTCTTTCCCCAGCCATGTTTTACTATACTGTATCAATGTTGTATTTGTAGGTTTAGATGTTTTCTTAGGTATAGGCCTATGTAAGACAAATATGAAGAATTGAACGATGCCATGAAAAATTACTATAAATGAGGTATAGAGATGACACTTATAAGTTGAAGGGGGCTCAGGAGTTTTGACTGTAATAACATAGGTTAAGAAGATAGAATGTTAGTATTTTTAAATGCTTTGAAACCTGGAAAAAATGAATTTTTTGTTTTTTGGGGGTGGGTTTTTTTTTTTGTTTTTTTTTTTTGTTGTTTTTTTTTGGTAAAGCAGAGAGCAAACTGTCCAAATTTGAGCCACATTTTTCATTGAGTCACAACTAAAATGAATTGGTTGTATGAGATACATATTTGTAAGATGCATGGGAATTACATTAGGCTCTAAGAAAGCTATAATATAATGTAAGCTTCAAGGGCAGAGATCTGTTTTTATTCACTGATACAGCCTGCATACCTAAAATGGCAGATTTTTAGTTAAGGTGTTGGTAGTTAAAAGCCAAAATAGTACTTTGAAATATAATAACCCTTTTGCCATGATGGTTTGTTTGTTTCAGAGCTGTTTATGAGGAAATTGATGTTCGTCAGCAGAAAGGAGCTCAAAGTCATAGTGACTGCTGAGGTAGACTTCAACTTACACAACATACATTCCCCATTCTATAGAATTCCAGTGTAATTGTCACTTTGTTTTCAGTATTTACATTTTATAAAGGCCATTCGAGTCTGACACTTTGAGTGAAATCTTAGTACAAAAGTTTCTCCTAATCACTCAAATTATAATGAAATACAATTTTTGTGAGCTTGTTAGCTAAAAGTAATGAACCTTTGGAATGTAGAAGTTGGTTTATGGTACAGAAATATTAATGCTAACAAAAATAATGATCAATAGAAACTTCTTAAGCACTGAAGTAGACATTTATTTTTTACGTACAGTTAATATCTACTAACTGGTGAAACCACTCATTGCTCATCCAGATAGGCCTGGACTCTTCCTATTTGTCATATTAGTCATCGTGTTTTATTTACTAATGAATGCATGGCCATCAGTAACCCATTAACCTTATTTATTCCCCTTACACCTACCCCCATCGAAGTAGTACATGCCCACCTTTCTGCATTAGATTGTGACTCTCTCATTATGTAGGAATGAGGAAAGAAAAGGAAAGGATGAAGGGTGGCTATATTCTTTCTATTCTAGGGGAAGGCGGATGACCAGCTCACTAACTACAGTAAAGGTGCCAATTCTCTAAAAGGTAGACCCTGTGAAACTTTGAGGCCCAGAAGACAAGACCTACCAGCACATCAGAAGCTTAGTGGAACATTTCTCCTCTGCAGTAATGAAGCTTCACAGAAGAGTAACAATTCCACAGGAATATTTATGCTTCCAGACCACAGTTTAAACTTTATCTCAAAAGAACTTAGTTGTAACATATATTCACTTAAAACTTCAGCAGAAGAAAAATCCATTGTACTGAGGCCAACTAGTTTAATGACAGCAGCTTAGGTTTCACAGGGCTTCCTACTTTTAGAAAAGAAATCCTCACACAGCTGTGATAAGAGTAGATGAAGATTATTTTATTACAAAATAATTATGAAGACTATTGAGTGCCTTCATTTAACTAAGTTGAATGTAAAAGTCAATTTGTACTTTTTATAAATAATACTTGTTTAGAATTATAACTTGTAAAAGCCTTCATGATTGTAGTTTATATTTCAGATACCTTGAAGAGGTCACTGGACTCTTTATTAAAGTTGCCTTTAAATACAATTCTTTATAATACTAGATGATCTTTTTTCTCCCCCTTTACTGTAATATTTCTATCTGGAACAAACACTACTAGAAAATATTTAGAATAAATTGTGCATTCATTTATGTCATAAATTACAATGAGATTACTATTAAAACAATTAATACATTTTTTTTTCCAAGTAGCCTGAATACTTTATTTTTTTAATAAACATATAATGTATTTTTATCCCTAGGGGTACAGGTCTGTGAATCGCCAGGTTTACAGCACATACCTTCCCCAATGTCCATTTCCCCACCACCCTCTCCCATCCCCCTTCCCCCCAGCAACACTCAGTCTGTTTTTTGAGACTGAGTCTTTTATGGTTATACATTTCTTTTAAGAGTTTGTTCATAGAACTTCTGATATGAGTCTTCACAATTCCACACTTATATTTTAACATTCAGGGACTTGAACTATCAAAGGAAATGCTATAATCCTAGTTAATATATTTGTGCATTTTATTTCACTTCATGATGCCAAAATTTCAGAATATAAAATAGCCCTAGGGCCTAAAGGAAAAATAGTCAAATCTGAAGTATGTTACCTCTAGGCAAGCTGTTAGGGCTCAGTGATTCTTCTTCCATTGTGAGCTTTGAAAGTAGTGACTATTCACAATAAAAGAAAAAAGTAGTAACCCGACTATTTTAGAAATAATAAAAATGGGCAGAAGACCTGGAGCCTAAAACAGATAACCCTGGGAATAACAAAAATATTCATTGCTACAAGTATGAAGGGCTAATAATCTGTAAGGGGAGCAAACAGAATTAATCTGAACCATCAAGTCCATGCCTACATATTTAAGAAACAGGAGTTTCTCTTATTGTTACTTACCAATATTATTTATATTACTCTATGGCTTTGAACAGTCATACATTCAAATAGGCATGTGGATTCCTTATGATAGAAACCGTTTAATTTTAAGTAGGGTAAATTAGTTGGGGAAAAAAAAACAGCATTAAATAATATTTAAAATAGCTTCACATTACTGTAGAATATTTCTCCCCTGAGAAGAGTAGATACATGATTTTTCAAAAATCACAAATCTGAAGCAGGACTTAGGCGCTGACTTCAATTATAGCCTGGAACTGGCAACTGCTGTCCCTCCTTTGCTTCAAAAAAAGTGTAGGAAAGTGTGATGAGATCAACATTCACCATTCTTGGATCTTCAGCAAATTCAGGATCAATGTAGAAAAACACTGGCATATCTACTTCTTCTTGTGGATTAAGCCTTTGTTCCTCAAAACAGAAGCACTAGAAGTTATAGAAAGATATTTCTTTAATTTCTTTTAGAATAGAAATATTAATAATTGTCTATTTCTTGGCTTTAGTGAGCATAAAATTGAATATTATAAAAAAATAACTAAATATAATCTAAGTTCTGAGACAAAATGACAGTATCTTTGATTTTTGCTTTAAATTGAGACTCAATGGGCTCCCCCTGCTCAGCGGGGAGTCTACTTCTCCCTCTGCCCCTCCCCTCAACTTTCGAGTATGCACACATGCTCTCTCACTCATAAATAAAATCTTTAAAATTTCAAAAAAAAATACTGAGACTCAACAAAATTGGGTTGGGGGGCAGATGGAGAGTGGGAGAAAGAATCTGGAGCAGACTCCCAGCTGAGCACAGAGCCCACTGCCGGGCTTGATGATCCCATGATCCTGAGATCATGCCCTGAACCAAAATCAAGACTCCAACACTTAACTGAATGAGCCACCCAGGCACCCTGTTCCTCTTCTAATTTTAAAGAAATTAAAATTTGGTTCATCTCAACCTCTGCATACCTGTTTAAGCAATGGAAAAAAAGTTTAATGTTTAGAAGAAATGAATTTTCGGAAATTAGTTTCTACTAAACACTGCAGTAAGTTTAATACTAAAGTTTGCATATATAAGCTGTACCTGTATTTTATTGAAATACTGTCCAGCTTCAAATGGTACAACATTGTATGTAGAAATTCCAATTACTGGTTTGTCTGTAGGATTCTTAGCTTTATAAAACGCCAGTGCAGTCTCTCCTGGCACTACCTGTTTTAAGGAAATACACATCATCAGTATTTCAAATCTCACAGCTCCTCCTTTCCCTTATATTAAATTAGTCATTTTATTTTTCCTATCCATCAGACCACAATACTTTATCTAAACTAATATTGAGGATCAACAAAATAAATTGTGAATACTACCCATGAATATCTTTTTTTTTTTTAATATCTGGTTTTCAAATTTTACTTGCATATGTCAGTGGAACCAGTTTCCTATTCATAATTAATTGTGCATTGTCCTTTTGTATATCTCAGGTCTTCAAGTAATAATATGCAAATTAAATTACTTAAAATGTTCAAGGACAGCCAAGCCTATCACAACCCAAACCTGATTTCTTTTTTTTTTTTTTTTAAGATTTTATTTATTTATTTAACGGATAGAGATCACAAGTAGGCAGAGAGGCAGGCAGAGAGAGGAGGAAGCAGGCTCCCTGCTGAGCAGAGAGCCTGATGTGAGGCTCGATCCCAGGTCCCTGGGATCATGACCTGAGCGAAGGCAGAGGCTTTAACCCACTGAGCCATCCAGGCACCCCCAAACCTGATTTCTTAACACTGATACCTAAATACACTGACTGACATTCTTTTTAAGAGGTTACCAACTAGAGCAAGTTAAACTTATAACCAGAATAAAACTGACTGAATAGAACTTTTATTTAACCAAAAAGCATGAAAACTCTTTGAGAGAACACATTTTTAAAACTTGCAAGGCTTAAAAAAAAAAAAAAAAAAAAAAAAAAAAACTTGCAAGGCTTAAAAAAAATAGATTTCCAAAAGATTCTCTGTCATTTATACCAATTCAGCCACTAATACCTTAAATACTACTATGTGATAAGAATATTAAAAATCATAACCTATAAAACCCTCAATCATTGAAGAGATTCAGTAATGTTTACTAACCTGGGGAAACACCAGTATTTATAAAGGTTTTCCAGTAAGGGTCACAATGAAGCATTTCTGGCTATTCCTCAGTTCATGAAATAATTTCAATTAAATCCTCTAGGATTCCAGTTAGTCAAGATTTTAGGAAACTTTTAAGGTATAGTTTTTCTGAAGTAGAACATGACTATTTAATATGATTACTTCAAAGCTTCTCAATTTTTTTTGATACAGGCATATTTTTGACATAATCAGTAAACTACTTTTCATAGTAATCAATGATTTTCAACCTTTCCCCCTTATCTATACCTGAGGGAAAGTTAACCACATAGCGTAAGAGAGTGAATTCTTAATGTGACTCTAATAAGAACAAATGACATTTTCCATCATTCCAAACTGACTTTTACTACAGTATCACACAATATACTGTTACATTAGGGATAGGGCACTGTCAAAAGTAGTCTGTGAGAATAAAACAATTACATTAATGGAGTCTTAGTATTTTGAGATTAAGTTTACATGAGTGTTCCCTAAATTGTTAAACAGTTTAAGTGATGATAATTTTTACAATGAAAAAAATAATCTTAATAACTACTTATAGTCACTTACATATATTTCTGTTTGCTGCGGTCTAAAATTCCACTGGAGACTTGCATGCACATCTGCATTAAAGGTGACTTTAATAATTCGATCCTTAACAGGCACCATGTTTTCAATCTGGTCTGATGCATGACCTGCTACTGCTGATCCTCCAAGACCAGTAGTCTAGGTATTAAAGATATTAAGAATATTACAGGGTAACATGTCAAATAATACTTTCAGGTGATGGTTTATTGGATAAAAACAAGTTTTAAAAACAATTTAGTAATCTAGTAGAAGCCCAGTTTATATACTGTCACTGGCCACTTCCTATGAATGTGTCAATGGCTTGACCACCTTTGGGGTGTCAAGGGCCTCTATTTGTTAGAGTCACTTTATTTTTTCAGTAATCACTTGGTTATTGGACATAGTAAAAAATGAGTCATTTGAGAGAAAGCAGACTCCCCACCAATAATATATAGCTCAGAATTTTAGCTTAACTTTCCAGTAAACATATTTCTACATATTGCTAGTGTTTCATATACACTACTAGTCATTAACAGAAGTAAAAATTACCCACGGCCCTATCATTTCAATGAAACTAATTCTATTATCCATAGTCCTATCTGATCCTTTTCCATATCATGATTTTAATAGCATAGATTAGTTTGTAGTTTCACTTCCGTATTCTGCTTTTCTCAAGCATCATAAGTATTTTTCCATGTTGGTAAATGTTTTTGTAATTTTTTTCTGTACTTTGTACAGTATAGCTTTTATAAATATCATTGGTTAATCAGAAAAACTGATCCCTTTGGCAACTGAATAAATCACAAGACAACAGAATAATCTGTGTCTGACATTTCTTGCCTATCTTCATTGCCATTAATTATCTCCTTATCATCAGAGATGTTTAAAAAGAAAAATCCTTACTTCCAGGGTCATCATTCTTCTGATGCTTGAGGTTGCCAGAATTCTGGTCTCCGGATAATTAATCTGTTACTATACTAGGAAAAAAATACCAAATTTGAGGCTAGGGGAAGACTCCCAGCAAGATGTAGTATTACTATCTTCCATGTATTACACAAGTCAACTAACTGCACTCAACTGCCCTGCAACATTACTGAATTACATTATAAACCTAAAAGCTGCTAGGGTAAGCCTTTATCCTGTTTAATAAGTAAATTCTTCTGCCCAAGAAAGCTATAGTGCTTAAGTTTTAAGACGTAACTCCTTAAGAATTTTGAGTCACTTGAATAAAGATTCCTTAATGTATTCTGACAGTCTTTGCATATAGATTCTTCAAATTTGCAAATTTGATAATTAGATAACTTAAGAACAGAAAAGGGCAATGAAAATATGTCCTGGGCTCTAGTCTAGTTCTGCTACTAACTAGCTCTAAGAACTGAATAAATCTTACTTTGGGGGGCTCTATTTTCCATATTCGTAAAATGTGTGGTCACTGTATTAAACTTTATATAATTCCTTATTTTTGGCTCTAAAGTTCTGTGACTCCAAAAGTAAAAAAGAGGCTCTTTTGGAAATGTCACTGTGTAACGTCCAACTTGATTTAAGTTTAGGATTACAAATTACAATTTTTACTATCCTGCTCTGCATCTGCATACACAGGTACAAAATACTGTCATTCACTTAAGTGTGAAACCGGGGGTTTCTCAACTTTGGCACTAAGGGCATTTCAGGTTGGATAATTCTTTGGGTTTTTCTGGGTTTTTTTGGTGGGGGAGGCAGGGGAAGTGTCTGTCCTGTGCAGTATTGAACGTTTAGCAGCATCCTTAGCCTCTACACACTAGGACATCAGTAGCACCTTCCCTGCTCACCTCCCAAGTTATGACAACCAATAATGTCTTCAGACGTTACTAAATATTCCCTGAAAATAAAACTGACCCCCTTCTCCCCTCTTGGTTTGCGGAGATTTATACTTGCTACTTTGGATTTAGTTTTATGATTTAACCAACTGCTAGTTTGGGGATCCATGCTAGGTCCAGACTGCCCTCTGGTTAAAACTAATTCACATTCTATCATCATCCTCCCAAATTAAGCTACTGCTTACCCCATAAATACTAATATTAGGAGACTGAAAAGTCCTTTAGACTTCTGCTGTTTTAGTCATTATGGAAAATAGCATCTTCATGTCCAAAAGGAGAAGAGAAGTAAGCGAGGCATTAACAATACTGGCAGTTAACCAGTGATTCCCAAATTTTGCTACACACTGGGATCACCTGAGGAATCTTTAAAGAGTTACAAATGCCTGACTCCCTCTGGGAGACATTCTGATTTAACTGGTTAGGGATGTGACCTGGGTGTCAGGATTTTTTAAAGCTCTCCAGATGAGTCCCCCTCACAACAAAGTTGGGAGAACCACTATCAAACACTTAGTGAATGACGTGAACGTAGCTCTCACTTTTATTTCTTAAAAAGAAATTCCTGGCCCCTTCCCAGACCTAATCAGAATCTCTGGGGTGAGGAAGCCCCAAAACATACTTTTATTAAAGAAGCTCCGCTAGTGAACCTAATGCCTAGCCAAAACAGCAAACTATTAATTAATTATTAATTAATTAATTAATGCCTTAATTCTTAAGGAAAATATATGTGAAATACGTAAATTTACCTTTGTTTATGGTTCTCAAATACTAGTCTGCATCAAAAACAGCTAGGCGACTTATTTAAAGCACAGATTGCCGGGCCCCTCTCGCAGAGTTTCTGATTCAGTAGCTCTGGAGCTTGACTTGGTAACGTGCACTCAAGCTCCCAGGTGATGGGACGCTGGTTCTCTGGGGGACCACACTTGAAGAACTGCATTAGGGTTTCTGATCTAAAAGGGGGCCCCGGGTAAGCAGATTACACTTATGTATCAACAGTGGAGGGAAGTCCCAAACGCCCAACTCATGCCTTTGTAGGGATTAAAAGTCCTTCCAGCTTAAGCCGGATTGACAAACATACTCCCACTTCCAGGGTTAACCATCGCACATAAACCACATATGGTTCACAGAAGGAATGTACCAATGTAATTCACATTTTATAAAAGAACACGTGTGTGAGCAGCCAAAGGGTAAAGCAGATTGGTGGAGAGCAAAGTATAGGATGCGGACGTTTTCAGTAGTGTAGCTCAGAGATGGGAATTCCACTCCCGTGTGGTCGGGATAAGCACGACTGCTATAGGGGCTTGGGTTCTACTTGAAGCTTTACCACTAACTACTTCTGGTAAGCCCGGAAAAGTACTTTTTAAAGCCTGTTTCCCCTCTGGTAGCCAACCTCAGGCCCTTCCACACGACACGGAGGAGCGATCGCTGCCTAGGGACCTGGCCCACACCTCCGCACCCCCCGCCCATGACACCGCCCAGAAGGCAGCACCGCCCCCTACCTGGCAATAGAGCCGATAGAGGGGCACGGCGGCGTACGACGCCCCTAGCATGCCCACGGCGGCGGCGGCCACGTACGTGAGGACCGTCTTGTTCCGACGCCGCCAGTCCTCCTCCTGTGCGCGTGTGAAAGGGTTCGTGCTCTTCGGCCGCCGTGGCGGCTGCAGGGCCAGGTCTGGGCCCGGGTTCGTGCGCCTCCATGTCCCAAGCCGCCTCAGCCCCCTCTCAGCACTTCCTGTCCCACTCCTTCCTGGCCTGAGAAACGGCTCTGCGCTCCCCGCAACCTTGGTCGGGGACCCAGGGTGACTCCAGCGCCAGCCACAGAAGGTAATGCGCCTCCATGCCCCACGCCAGAGTCCTCCCATAGCGCCCAGAGAAAGCTCCTGGCATCGGAGACGAGAAGACAGATCTCGCGATGCCTGGCCAGTCTCGCGACAACTGGGAGGAGCTTGCCGCTGCTCTGGCTACAGGACTCCTCAGGTGGTGGCGCTGGCAGTCGGGCTACGGAGGCCGGGTTACCAGATTACGGGTAAGTTCGCGTTTTGCTTCAGGACTGTTCCTCCCACTTTGCTTTCCTCCAGTGCTTATTCAAAGTTACTTTTAGGGAAACGCCATGCGCTCCGCGGGGTGCAAACACATCATCCTTTGAGCTTGTGTCCCAGGTCTTCCTAAACTCACTGCACCATCTTTTGTCTCGACCTAGCGGCCCTCAGCCTCCTACCGCTGCTTACTGCCCTGGACTTGAGCTCGGGGATCACCTCCTCCAGGAAGCCTGCCTGTGTTCACCACAGCGCACAACTACACTCGCACATCTGCATTTTCTCAGCCGCTGGGAATCGGCTGCCTCGTCTCTGATGCCCCTTAACCATTTGTCCAGTTAAAATAACCAGTTCTGGAGCAGAGAGACGTTGTCAAACGAGTTTGTCCAGAGGAGAATGACCAAGGCATGAAGATGCCTTAAGGAAGGATTGAAAGAAATGGGGATATTCATCTTGGGAAAGAACCCTTTGGGGGATGTAATACCTTTCCTCGCTTGACGCACAGGACAAAGTAGGACCTCAGGGGAGCAGACAGCATAGCCTTTTTTGCTGTAATGGAAGGAAACATCCTTCTAGAAACTATCAGAGTGAAGAAAAGCCCACATTCTGGGGTTCAGCACTGGGGTCATGCCCGCGTCCCACTATCACCTTGTGTTCTTAGGCCAGTTATTTCACCTCTGTAAGAAGTGGCGGCCTTATTAGTAAAATGGAAATCATAATAGTATGAGAATATGCATATAAAGTGATTTTTTACTCTCCTTGAGATACAGTAAAAATTTAGTACATGTTAGGCTCTATTTCTAGTGAGTGGTGCAGGTATAATTATTCCCTCTTTTACGGATGAGGAGACTCAAAGCCTGAGACTTACATAAATAACATTAATTTAATTTAAAAAAAAACACAATTTACTTATTGCACTTTTCTATGGCCTAGACCTTGCTCAAGCTACTGGGACTACAGCACAGAGAAAGGCAAACACGATCACTTCTCTTCTGAAGTGTACTTCCTGCTGGGGGACTACTGGAGATAATCAAGTAACAGATACATAAATGAGGGAATTTCAGATAACAATCAGTACAGTGAGACAATAGAAGAGGATAGTGTGATTGAGAATAATAATGAGAAGGGGTAGTGAAGTCTTTCTGAAAATGTGACATTTGAGTCTAGTCCTGAATCATGATAAGGAACCTACCTGCACAATGACAGTTCCAAGCCGTGCAGAGGCCCAGAGGCAAGTAAGAGCTAGATAGTAGAAGAACAAATGAGGCCATTATGTTCCTAGCATAGTGAGCTTGGAGGAAAGTAGTAGGAAATAAGGTCAAAAAGGTATTGTTAGGGGCCAGATAATACGGAGCCTTTTAAGCCATGTCCAAGGGTTTGAATTTTATTCTAAAAGTAATAGGAAGGTACTACAGAGTTTAGGTTGAAGCATACAAGTGATATGATCTGATTCACATTTTTTTTTTAAAGACCTTGGTTGTGCTGTGGAGAACCCATTAAAGGGAGGGGGTAAAAATGAAAATAGAGCAGTTAGGAGGCAGTTGAGGTGAGTAATGGTGGTCACCTTGAGTGAGTATGAGTAATTGATTAACTTGTAGTCATAGGGCCAGAAAATTGCAAAGCCAGTAAGATCCAGGTATCTTCTGACTCTTTCCTGCTGTGGCACAAAAACCAAGATGCTATGATTCTGCAGATTTATTTGTATTGTTTTATGTTTGAAAATCTTTTCATCTGTACTTACCTTAGTTCTTATACCAGATTGTCAGCTTTTCCAGGACAACACCTGTCATATATTGAGTTTCTTAACAGCATAGACTCAGACCTGATGCAAACATTAATGTCACTGAAACCACCAATACATTCCCTTAACCATTTTTTTCCTCCAGGCACCCCTTCCATGTAGCATCAGGTAGCGGTATAAATGTATCAGTAATAGTGTCTTTGTCTTGGCATCTATTACTTTGTTTTGTAATTACAAATGAAACTATTCCTTTCCAAGGTAATCTTGATAGCAGTAAAATGGTATTAGCTATAATTCTCTTGAGTCTGAGCATGGTTGTGATATTGCATAAATCATTATGATAACTAATGCTAAGTAATGAGTTCTACCGTGAATGGAATAGGAGCACCTCAGGGCAAGGTTAGTACAACCGTGTTCTGCAGGTAGAGATGTTGATTACAAACTTAAAATATCAGAGGCTGGACTGACATTTCAGACTTGGCACCTTTAATTTATATCATTCTTTAGCAGTAAGTAACTAAACATTGTGAACCCTTCCTAGTTAGCTATGATCATGTCCAGTTTTACATAATAGGTAAAATTGGTTGTTATACAAACCATTTAGGGGGCTGGAGGTGAGCAAAATGGGTGAAGGTGGGAAAAGAGGGAAAAATGGGGGGAAAAAAGAAAAAAAGAGAAACCATTTGATAGTCACACATTTTCTTTTTTTTTTTAATATATTTTTAATGGTTTTATTTATTTATGTGAGAGAGAGTAAGCGAGAAAGCACAAGATGGGGAGGGTAGAGGGAGAAGCAGTTTCCCCGCTAAGCTGAAGCCCCATGCAGGACTCCGTCCTGAGACTCCAGAATCATGACCTGAGCCGGAGGCAGACTTTTACTGGCTGAGCCACCCAAGCCCCCTGATAGTCACACATTTTCTTATCTGATTATTGGTTCTCAGGCTTTATGAAAACTTAGAGATTATAAAGATGTATCATGTTAAAAATGTGGTTTGTAATTACATTCTTTAGTATTTTTAATGCATATTATAAACGAAGGAAATTTCTAGTTAAATCTTAATGTGTTAGTCACATAGCTGCATTTCTTAGCTATATGCCTAATAATGCTAGATCCATTTGGCAATGTGAAACACCTAGCAGTTATTCCGAAAGTACTAACAACTCTTTATTCGGCTTCTATATATTATAATAATCTCCTTATAAGAGGAAGAATAATGCATCTCAATAAGTAGTAAGAACAAGTGAGTTATAGTTTGTTTGAGAATAAGCTGGATCATCACAGTTTTCAGTGATTGCAGTGACATCATGAAGTTGTCTCAGTAAATCTTGATATCCTAGTTTCTTATTTCCTGGCAACTTCCTTTAAGCCACATGTTTGAGGAGCTACTCTATTTAAAAGATCTTGGAAAAGTTTATATATTTGATAGACCAGGTGAAATGAGAGCAGAAATCCATCCATAGAAGGCATTTTTAAAAAAAATATTTATTAAGATGAGGGCCAGCTTTGTGAATAGGTGACCTGTGCAGTCACATAAGAGCATCCTTTTAAAAGGGCCCTTTGCCCCAACTAGGGGGAATGACATTTTTAAAAATTTTATTTTTTTATAAAAGATTTTATTTATTTATTTGACAGAGATCACAAGTAGGCAGAGAGGCAGGCAGAGACAGAGATGGGGGGAAGTAGTCTCCCCACTGAGCAGAGAGCCCGATGCGGGGCTCCATCCCAGGACCCTGAACAAAGGCAGAGGCTTTAACCCACTGAGCCACCCAGGCACCCCCGGAATGACATTTTAACATAATTCAGGATAAAGCCATGTCAGCCTTCCTGAGATAAGCAGAGTTAAAGGCAGAAGCAGAAAACTAGGGAAAATGCAAAAGCAGAGAGCTGAATCTCAGGAAGTAAAAGGTAAGAGATAAGGCAAAAGGCAAACTCAGGTGTCCTGAGAATAGTCAGGGTACATGAAATAACATCAAACAAAATCCAGGCTCCTTACCGTGGCCCATAAGACCCTAGGTCAGTTAGACCCTGCCTGCTTCCTGAATTTCATCTACTCTTTCTCTCTCCCCACATTCACCATGTTCCAGCCACACTTCTTTTTGTCTGTAAACATCCCAAACCTGTTTTGCTTCCTTGGGACCTTTTCTCTGCCTGGAACACTTGGTTCCTCGGTTTTTCTCCTGGCTGACCTATCATTTGGATCTCAGCTGGAACACCACTACCCAATCTAAATCAGCCCTTCTCTGTCCAGTCACATTTGTGTATCTGAAATCCAGTTTGTTTTGTTGTTTCCTTTTTTAGTAATTTTTCTCTCAACACTAGAATGTAGATCCCATAAGAGCAGGGACCTTCTCTGGTACACCATATTATCACAAGCACTCAGCATAGTGCACATGGTTGTACTGAGTAAATGTTTGGGGGACGACTGCACCAGTGAAAGCAAGCAGAAGGCCGTCTGCTAGTGTAGGGAAACTTCTGAGAGCAGTGAGCTCTTGCTCTGATGAAGATCCCCCGAGGTTAGGACTCCTCCTTTCAAGCAGTTTTCCAGTGTTTCCCATAGGGCTGGTGGGTGTGTTACGGGCTGTTGCTACGTGTCCACCCCCAGGGCAAATGAGCAGCATTCCTGAACTGCTTAGCTTTTTGTTTTGTTTTGTTTTGTTTCTTGCTTAGATTCTTGGAAGAAAAAAAGTTCATTAGCAGTAGGAATATTGTATTTGGGTACAAAATAAAGGAGATAGTAAAATAAGCCTTTGATTGATCTTTTAGATCTTGATTTTCTAAAACTTTCATGTAATTTTTTTTTAAAGATTTTACTTATTTATTTGACACAGAGAGAGAGATCACAGCAGGCAGAGAGGCAGGCAGAGAGAGAGGGGGAAGCAGGCTCCCTGCCGAGCAGAGAGCTGGAGGCGGGGCTCAATCCCAGGACCCTGAGACCATGACCCAAATTGAAGGCAGAGGCCCAACCCACTGAGCCACCCAGGTGCCCCACTTTCATGTAATTTTTCAAAGATCAATTAAGTCTAGCCCTGGAAAGGAAGCTGTTCCTGATTATATAACCCTGGAATCATTTACGTACTAACGCTATCTCAAAGAATCTCTGCTGTGATAAGGTATAGGACAGTTTGCCACAGTTTCTAAACACTTTGTTTTGTCTCTTCAAGTATAATGCCGAATCTAAGGGTCCAACTTTATAAGAACTATTTAATTGTTTTAATAGTAATGCCAGTTAATCTATAAATAGTAAGCATTTCCAACTTGTCTGTCCCAGAATCCAAACAGATTATTTATTAGGTAACCAGCACCATCATTCCCTCCTCCTCTCTTGAAATTACCTTAATGTAAAATTTTACTATCCAACTCCTTTTTTTTCCCCTCCCCTCCAATTCCTTCCAAATGACCTGACTGCCAGCTGCCCTATCCCATTCACGGATAAGACTGGTCTTAGAGGTGCATGCACATTTTAAAAACAAAGTCCTCCCCTGAAAAAAACGTTGAGGGGCTTGTAGTTTAGTAAGCCAGGAATCGACTTTTTGATTCATAGAACCAAAGAAGAACCTTTAAGGATCACTTAATGAATGATCTTGTCATTCTACATATAGAGAAACTGGAGAGCAGAGTCATTTAGTGAGTCCCTTGGTTAGTGGACGGCAGAAATAGAACTCAAACCTGGATATCTTAACTTCTAAACTACTGCTCTTCCTAATGCAATGCCCTTGTGTATATATATATGGCGAAGAGAATTCTAAAATGGTTAATGAGGGAGGAAATTAACATTACACACTGTCTGTACTGTGAGTTCTTTTCTATAAGACTTACTTCTTTCTAAACTATAGCAGGGAAAAAGTGTCTTTTATTTATTTTTATTGCTTGCCAGTTTGCTTACAAAGGAATAGTTATGAAAAATTATTTGAAGGACATAGCCAGTTTTCTCTGGTAAATACCAGATCTATGTTATTTTCTCTTTCACCTTGCAAAATTTGCTGATACTTTAGCAAATGGAGATAAAAGAAGAAAATGACGTAAAAGGAAAATGACATTAAAGGAGACAGAACCAGAAGGGACTAATTTCCTTCCTCCCTCCCTTCCTTCTTTCCTTCCATCCGTCCTCCAAGAGAGGGGGAGAAAGAGACAGTGGGGGAGGGGCAGAGGAAGAGAGAGAATCTTAAGCAGGCTCCATGCCCACGGTGGTGGTGGTGGTGGTGATGGTGGTGGTAATGATGATGATGATGATGATGAAGAAGGGACTGTTTGGGTTTAGTAGTAAGTCCACATTTCTGTCCTTTGTTGCCACACCTCGTGTTTCTTCCCTTTACTTCTGGTTCATTTTCACTTGAAAAACAACTAAATGGCATTAGAGTTCCTTAACTATGCAGCTTGTTAAATACCTTGAAATAAATAATAGATGTTTTAAAGGCATTAAATAAACAACAAAAAGTTTAAAATACTTAGAAATTAAATGAGAAAGTGTGAGACCCATATGAAGAAAGCTTTGAAAAACTACAGAAGGTCACAAAAGAAAACTTGAGCAAATGGAAGGACATACCAGTTCTTGGGTAGCAAGACTCAGCCGTATAAAGATGGATACCGGGGCACCTGGGTGGCTCAGTCACGCTGGGATCAAGCCCCGCATTGGGCTCTCTGCTCAGCAGGGAGCCTGCTTCCTCCCTTCTGTCTCTGCCTGCCTCTCTGCCTACTTGTGATCTGTCTGTCAAATAAAAAAATAAATCTTTAAAGATGGATACCAATACTTTCTCAATTAACTTGTAAACTTAACTTGATTCCTCAGCAACTGGCATTATTTTGTTTTGTTTTGTAAACAAGATGAGATTTTGAAGTTAATGTGTAGAAATAAATAACCAAAAATAGTCAAGAAAACTTGGTTAACAAAAGAAGTAATGAGGGAGGGTTGGATTTACCAGCTGTAAAACAGATAAAGACCCCATTATTGAGATAGACTAACCAATGGGCCAGAATAAAAAGTACAGAAGTGGGGCCAAATACGTATGAGATTTGATATATGATAAAGGTCTAATCTCAAATCAGTGAGAAAAGATGGATTGTTTAATGATATTGAGACAACTGAGGGATGTTCTTGGGAGAAAATAAGAGTTGGATGTATACTTTTTTTTTTTTAAGATTTTATTTATTTGCCAGAGAGAGAGTACACACAAGCAGGCAGAGCAGTAGGCAGAGGCAGTGAAAGAAGCAGGCTCCCTGCCGAGCAAGGAACCCGATGTGGGAGTCGATCTCAGGACCCTGGGATCATGACCTGAGCCGAAGGCAGCGGTTTAACCAACTGAGCCACCCAGGCGTCCCGGATGTATACTTTATACTGTGTTCTAGGATGGATTCCAAATGACTAAGATTTTTAAATGATATTATAAAAACAGTAGAAGAAAATATGAGAGTTCTTTATAACTTTGGTGTAAATAAGGACTTATATTTGATTTAAAACCCCCAAATCATGTAAGATTGATAAATTTAGCCATAGGCTTTTGTGTAACAACAATAGCAACAAGATTCATAACTAAGAATAAAAGAGGAAAATATATTTGCAATTCTTAGTGAAGACAAAGGAGATAGTCTCCCTGGGACATAAGAACTCCTAGAAACTAGACAGAAAAGAGCTAACCATGAAGAGAAAAACTGGCAGAAGATATAAAAATACAGTTCACATAAAAGGAGATACTAAATGGTTCTTAAAACATAAAAACAAATGTTCGGCCTCATCAGACTTAAGATCTTAAGAGCCCGCTTTTATCAACAAGATTGTAAAAAAAAAAAATCCAATAGTTATGTAATACACCATGTGGGTGAGGATTGGGAGTATCAGGCACTATTATTGGAGGGATGGTAAATTAGGGCAGTTGATGATTGGGGGCAGTTTGGCAATTTCTATCAAAATATCAAGTGTGTGCAAATGCTGATAATCTGTTTTTGTGAATTTGTCATACAGATAAATTTGTACACATTCAATATGATCTATATATAGGGTTTCATTATGGCATGTTTATAATATCAAAAAATGTGAAACAATTTTAAGTATCTATCAATAAGGGGGTAAATAAATAGGGTCCATCCATAAAATGGAATGCATGCAGCTATGGAAAATAAGAATTGGGGGAGTTACCTGGGCTCGGTCAGTTAAGTGTCCAACTCTTGATTTGAGATCAGGTACGATCTCAGGGTTGTGAGATCAAGCCCTACATCAGGCTTCACACTGGGCATGGAGCCTGCCTAAGATTTTCCCTCTTAAAAAAAAAAGAAAAAAAGGATTAGGGTGCTATGCAAAAATACAGAAATAATTCCAGGTTGTACATTAATTAAAAAAAAAAAACAGCAGATTACACCAGAGGACCTGTTTATATCATGTATATGACCCATTCCCTCAGGGGTTGTACAGTGTACAACATGAACAGCTACATGCTTTGTGCTGGTTATAACCTACTTTCTTAGTTGAAACAAAAGCGAAGGAGTCAATATGTATTCATATTTGTTTATGCATAAAGGACTAAAAGTATTCACAAGAAACAAAAACGGTGAGTACTTACATGTGTGGAAATGGTGTGGAGATAGTTAAGATGGATATATACGTTCATTACATATACCTCATTAGAATGTATTAGCTATTTTTAAAAGACTAAAAAGACATACTGTTTCACTATCAATATTATGACCATTCAATATTGTAATTTCATCAAGTCAATGTTTACCATCTTTTCTGCCAGATGTTTTTGTCCCTTTCCTTTTTATTTTCTGTATTTTTGGTCTGGTAAAAAGAACCAGTTTTAGAAAGTATTGTGTGCCATCTCTTGGGGAATATAAATTATTAAGTGTTATTCAAACATATGCATCATGGGCGGGTTTTTTATCTAATGAGCTTTCTAATGATATAGAATTAAAACTTTTAACCAAAGTAAAGCTCTAATTTAAGTTTTCTGGAATAGATTTATTGTATGAAACAAGAATTTTTTCCTCCAGTGTTCCACTTTCTCTGTTTTTTGCTGACCTCACATTTTCCCCCTTATGAGTCACTAAACTAGAAAAACAGTGTATTTTCCTTGAATGGGCATATTTTTTTGTAAAAGAATAGAATGTTTTCCTTCTATGTCATTCATTAATAATGTGAAGTTTGGGGTGTATGTGTGTCTGTCTGTCTGTCTATGTGTGTTTGTAACATAGAACCCCTTTTGGGTGAGGGGCTTGCTAGCTTCTGTAAAGGAAGAAATAGGGAATAAATAAAAGAGAGGGAAAGGAAAGGCATTTTATGATATTTAAGGTTTAAAGATACGACAGTGAATACCTAGCTTATTAAAAAAAAAAAGGCTGCTGTTTGGATGGATAAAATTAAACCCATTTCTGTTTTTTTTTTTTTAAGATTTTATTTATTTAACAGACAGAGATCACAAGTAGGCAGAGAGGCAGGCAGAGAGAGAGGAAAGGAAGCAGGCTCCCTGCTGAGCCAAGAGCCCGATGCAGGGTTCAATTCCAGAACCCTGGGATCATGACCTGAGCTGAAGGCAAAGGCTTTAACCCACTGAGCCACCCAGGTGCCCAATTTCTGTTAGTTTAATCAACAGTATCATCTCCATATAGACAGCCTACTAGTACTGTTAATACTCTCTCATCTTATATTTTCAGAGAATGTTTTCCCACATAAATCAGTTTCTCAGCATGCTGTAGTGGAAAAAGGTTGGGTTTGGATCTTGAGAGAACTGGATTCATATTCCACTTTAAAAATTGTTTAAAATTTAAAAGTGTGCCTGGGTGGCTCAGTCAGTTAAGCAGCTGCCTTCAGCTCAGGTCATGATCCCAGGGTCCTGGGATAGAGGCCTGCATTGGGCTCCCTGCTCAGTGGAGAGCCTGCTTCTCCCTCTCTCTCAACCTGCTGCTCTGCCTACTTGTGCTGTCTCTCTCTGTCTCTGTCAAATAAATAAATAAAATCTTCAAAAAAAATAAAAAATAAAACTGCTTAGTCTTATGGTCATGGACAAGTCACATAGCTTCTCCATGACGAGGTTTTTATTTATGAAAATACCTTTCATTTATATAAATATAAATACGTAATAATACCTGCCTTGTGGGGCTCCTTTGAGGGAGGGTAAAATCTTCTAACATGGTGCCTGGCCACATTGGTGCTTAATGATAATTCCATCCTGGGCAAGTGGCCTTCATCAGTGCTTTCCTAGCCCTCCTGCGCACACCACTGTCAGAGCACCTAGCACCTTCCTGATGTCTGTTTACTTGACTATTCTCTGGGAACAGACTTTGCTTTTTATCTCACCTCCAGCACTCAGGACACTGTCAGGCATGTTAAGTGAATGAAGTAATTTAAACACTTAAATTTCATTGTAATATTTTAAAATGCCTTGTTAAGTTTGACCTTATATGAAATCTGTTGTACAGTTTAGCCACGATATATCCATTAGACCCAGGTTAGGTTTCATCACTTGAGGACTCTATGTCCAGTTAGGAAAAATTACCACTAGATGGGGATCTTACTCACTTTGGCTTCATTTCTCTGCTGCTTTTCATCTGCATGCTTCCCCTGTTCCCGTTGCTTGCTACCACAGAGACTGTGAAAGTTGAAGCAGGATTTTAACATTCAGGCCAGTGGAACAACACTATGTTGGGTTCCCAGAAGGACCATTCAAATGATTTACTGCAGAATCTGTGATTTCTTCCTCATTTAATAGTTAGAGAAGAGCTGGGATGATTGCCTTGACTGTAGTTCTGTGCTTTGTTTTGCTCTCCCTAGAACTTTGGGTTTCTTAGTCCTCAGCCTCTCTGGAATTCTGCAAGACAGGTTCTTCCTGCATCTCCCGCCAGCTGTTTTTGAGGCAGAATTTTGCTTTGAATCAGTTACTGGTGTGGTGAGTTACTGATTTCCCTGCAGTAACTTAGAGGTATGGCATGCCACCTCTGTTCACCCCAGTACACTGTACACATATTCCCATTTTCTCTCTCTGTGCTCCAGCTCACCGATGTTTAAGAAGTCGGGGCACCTGGGTGGCTCAGTTGGTTAAGTGTCTGACTTTTGATTTTGCCTCAGGTCATGATCTCAGTGTTGTGAGGTGGAGCCCCACATGAGGCTACGTGCTGGGCATGGAATCTACGTAAGATCGTCTCTCTCTTTCTCTGTCTCCTCCCCAATCCACCCCCCCCCCCGCCCCGCTCTCATGCTCATTCTTTTTCTTAAAAAAGGAAAGAAAAAAAAGTGTTCAGGAGGCCTTGCCCCTAGCTTTCAGCTTCTGTGGTCTCTCTTTATGAGTTATCATCTTACCATCCTTTTTTTTGTCTTCCAGAAATTTGTCAAACATTTTACATGATGGTTCTTCTCCCATTTATTCATGAATATTATGAGTTTATACTTATAAAGTGGGCTCTTTATGACTTATTCTATAACTGGGACCCTGTACCTCCACTCCCCTTCACCTATTTTGTCCATCTCCCCAGCCCCTTTCCATACTGGCAACTTTAAAGATTTTATTTAATTTTTTTATTTATTTGACAGACAGAGATCAAAAGTAGGCAGAGAGGCAGGCAGAGAGAGATGAGGAAGCAGGCTCCCTGCTGAGCAGAGAGCCCGATGTGGGGCTCGATCCCAGGACCCTGGGATCATGACCCGAGCTGAAGGCAGAGGCTTTAGCCCACTGAGCCACCCAGGCACCCCCCCATTCTGCCAACTTTAAATGAAAATCACATTTAAAAAAAATTTTAGCTTTCTTAAGATATGATTTATTTTTGTTTATTTTATTATTATTATTCTTTTTTTTTTTTAGAGAGAGAGCATGTGCACCTGCAAGGGAGGTGGGGAGGAGTAGAAGGAAAGACTCTTAAGCAGGTTCCATGCTCAGCATGGAGCCCCATGCAGGGCTTGATCTCACAACCCTGAGATCATGACCTGAGCCGAAATCAAGAGTTGGACATTCATCCAACTGAGCCACCCTGGTGCCCCAAGATATAACTAATTTATAACAAAGAGTACATATTTATCATTAGAAAATCTGGTAAGTTTCGACATGTTTATGCGTTTGTAAAACCATCACTACAGTCAAGGTAGTTCCTGTACCTATGAAGAAACTATAGCTTGGAGAAGCCTAGAAGCTCAAATTGGAGTCCAGGTGTCTCTAATGTCAAGGTCCGTGCTTAAGGCTCTGAAGCCTGAAGTGCTAGCTAGAAAAACAACCACTGACTATTTCCTCTGTTTCTCATTTTTGTGGGGAACAGCACACAGTTTCTGAATCTAGTTATTCATTTCTTTAATAAGAGGGTTGTGCTAAATGTTCTTAATGTCTTTAAAGTTTCTATACTTTATTTATATTTTTTATGCAGAGATGGTAAAGGTCTATTCAAATACAGCTTTTTTAGTGCAGTGAAACTATACCATTCTCTTTAATTTTCACAGGGGAGCTATATGCGACATTAAAATCATATATGTATATTTTTTCTTTTCATAGGAAAGTATTTAAGAAGCTTATGGCATAATATGCATCAAAGTAATATAAGATCTGCAGGAAGTCCCTCAAGATAGCTGGTAAGACGATAGGAATTTCTTTTTTTTCCTTCAAGGATGTATTGTATAATTATTTTACACACATTCTGACTATAAACTTTCTAGCCTTGTGATTACAAGAGATATTTGTCACGGTCTTTTATTATTATGTGATTTTTAAGTGTATTAACGATGGAAACTGTAATAGTTACCTGAAGCTTAGCTATGTTCTTCACCTCTGCCAGAAAAGGCAGATTTTATATAGATACAGATAATCATGTGGATGTGGTCCTATAGCTATATTTATCTGTCTGTTTATCGAACTATCTTTGTATTTCTCAGATATTATCAGCATTGACTGAAGTGCCGTACTTCAGAATATATAAAACATACCTCACATGTACATACGTGTATGTGATGTTTTATGCAAAGTTGACATTGAATTTGACTACTCTTAAGACGTGAACATTTATTTTCTACTTCTGCATTCTTAGGAAAAGAAGAATTTCTAGACTCTGCATCAAGATCTTCATTTACCCAGTTAAATCCAAGGCTCCTGTTGAAAAATCATGAATAAAAATACATCTGCTGTGGTATCATCCAATCTACTTGAAAAGTAATCTTTAAATTAAATTTACTTTGTTTTGAGCTGTCCTAGTTTGAAATATGTGGAATGTTAATGAGCTTCTGATTGAAAATTTTATATAGTTAATTGTGGTCTAAGGTAGCATAATAAGGAAGTTGATCAATAGTTACCTTCTAATGTAAATCAGTGTAGGGGATAAATTCTGCATTCTTTTTTATAATTCTTTGTAGAAATTGCTTTTTTAAAATTTTGATCTGATTTTTTTCAAATATCTAAAATATTTTATGATCCCAGTATAAAAATAATGAGAGATTAATTTTTGCTGAGTAACAAATCACCCTAAATGCCTCAAAACAACAAGCATTTATTCTTTCTCATGATTTGGAGTTTGGCTGAGCAGTTCTTCTGGTATGTACCCAAAGTGTAAGATGGCCCCATTCACATGTGTTGGCGCCTCATCTGGAAAGGCTAGACTGGTGTCTCTTTGAACCTGATCTCATGCTCTAGGAGGCTAGCTCAGGCTCTTTCATATGATGGCAGAATGGTTCCAAGCAACACGCCCAAGTGTTTTTTCAAATGTCTATTTCCCTCACATTTGCTTGTGTACCACTGACTGAAGCAATTCAGATAGCCAAGTCCAAATTCAAAGGGTAGAGATACAGACTTTACATTTTAATGGAAGAAACAGAAAAGTCACATTCCAAAGGGCATGCAGACATGTAAACATGTAACACACATATAACAAGGTATATTCAGAGAAGTCATTCTTGGCCTTCATTCACTCTGTGACTTCATTCTTCCTATAGATAACCATTTTTATTCTTAGTTCCTTTTCAGTGCTGCTTCTGTATAAGCAAATACATATAAATATATATGCATGTTATTATATGTGTATATATAACACTGAACAAATGCACACCAGTCCTTCAGCTCAGGCTCACAGGTCTTCCCTGGAGATGAGTATCAAGCCAGTTAAATTCAGAATTTCTTTCTCTGACACCTCCTCCTAAGAGCACTGGAAAACTCTAGTCTCCAAGGGGCACAGGCCAGGCCCATCTATGTGGTATGCAAAGAACTCCATGCACAGAGCTCTATGCCCTGGTGCTGAACAGTTTGACTTCCTGGGACAGCACAGAGTTTTGTCCAACTACTTAAGGCAAAATCAAGCCAATGGGAAAGAATCCTATGACTGAGGCAAGATGGCCCCAGATGTTTTGGCTCCGCCTCTTAGGTTCCACTTGCCAGCATATTCTTCTTCCTTTTTTTTTTTTTTTTAAGATTTTATTTATTCATTTGACACAGAGAGAGATCACAAGCAGGCAGAGAGGCAGGCAGTGGGGGAGAGTGAGGAAGCAGTCTTCCCGATGGACAGAGAGCCCAATGTAGGGCTTGATTTTGATCCCAGGACCCTGAGATCATGACCTGAGCCAAAGGCAGAGGCTTAACCCACTGAGCCATCCAGGTGCCCCATGCCAGCATATTCTTAACAAAAAGGTAGCTATACTTTTTGATCTTGCCTTTTTTTTTTTTTAACTTAAATTATATCCTGTTGATCCTATCAGTCTATAAACGTCTTCATTGTACCTTGTTATAACTGTGTAGGTTCTATCCTATGAATGTACCATAATTTATTCAGCCAGTACCTTTTTTTTTTTTTAATTTTTTTCTTAAGATTTTATTTATTTATTTTACAGAGAATGAAAGAGTACAAGCAGGGGGAGTGGCAGAGGGAGAGGGAGAAACAGGCTCCCCACTGAGCAGGGAGCCCGATGAGGGGCTTGATCCCAGGATCGTGAGATCATGACCTGAGCCGAAGGCAGACACTTAACGGAATGAGCCACCCAGGTGCCCTCAGTCAGTACCTTATTGATGGACATCCATTGTTTGCAAGTTTTGGACATTACAAATTATGTCAAAATAAATAACCCTGTAGACAAGTTATTTTGTATTTTATGCCAGAGTATCTTTGGGATGAATTCCTAGAAAGGGAATTTCTGGGTCAGAAGGTAAATTTAGAGATTACCAAATTATCTCGTTAGGAGTTGTGCCATTTTGCATTCCCATCAACAGTGTACAAGAGTACTCTTTCCGGTATCCTTACCATCTGAGTACATTTTCAGTTTTAAGTTTATGTTGATCTGATAGGTGAGTAGCAATATCTCTGCCTGGTTTTAACTTGCAGTTCTCTGTGATTAACGTTGAGCAGCAGAACTATTTTTAATAGCCAAAAGAAGTAAATAATATAAATTCTTAACATAAGGGGGTTTTAAAATAAGGTCCTTGCAAGGAAATACTGTATGAAATACAGACACTCTGTTGGTATTAGAAAAGGAGGGACCTTTTACTGAAACAATAATATATGGTAGAGATTATATGCTGTCCCCATTGAAGGAAACCCGCATTTAGACGGTTTAAGAGGTTATGGGAGGCACCAAATAAGGTCCTTTAATTCCCTTTCCCGTTCCACTCTCTCATGTCTAGGTTTCACTCCGTTATGCCCGTACAATTTAATATTCCATCAAGAGTGGGCTGAGCTTCTGAAATCTGTAACAGTGAAACATTGTGGACCCAATCCCAACTGCCTCTTTTCCTAGCTAATTGACTTGCCCTAGTAACCAGATAGGCCATCCAACATTAGAGCCTGATTCAGTATAATGCAACCTTGGAGGCTGTCCTGCAGAGAGAGCAAAATATTCAAAGGCAGGGAGGTTTGTAAGGGTTTGGGTTTTTTTAAATATATTTTAATTTCTTTCTTTCTATTTTTTAAGATTTAAGTTTTAAATACACACTTTCTTAAAGATATAGTTAGAATTTCTATGGCAGAAGCTAAGAAAGTCTTTTCTGAAAGCTATAATCATATGTAAGATATGAGGCAACTCTTTTTTAATAGCAGTTTCAGTTTTTTGATATGTTTGAAGATAGCTGAAAGTCCTGTAATTCAACAATGGCTTTAATACAGCAACCAAGGAGATCTTAACACCACATTTTGCTTCTGGAGTAAGACAAACTGGGTTTCCATTGCTGTTCTCCAGCTTCATAACCTTAGACCACCAAGTTAACCTTTCTTGATTTTGGTGTTTTTAGAATAATGAGGGTAGTAATCTTAGGAGTTGTATAAATACTAAGTTGAATGGCATAATGTGTGTATATTCTTAGCACAGTACCCAGTACATCAGAGGAAAGCAGGCAGCCCTAAGCCTCATTTCAAACTCTGTTCAAGCTCTCTCAGACTGGCACAAGTCTCCTCTCTTACTGGAGTGTTCAGAAGCACGACTTGGGGGTATACCTTTTGCAGAATTCTTTTGACAGTTCCTTCTTTTCTAATGGCATTGCTCTTACGTCTGATGGAAATTATGGGTGGAGCACATGCTTTCTATCAGAAAACACTCTTCCTAAATTAAAAAGATAAACTTTTCTCTTTGAGATTCAAGTGGAGGTCAGATTTATTTTGCTGTAAATGGCCACAGACATGTCTTTTAAAAAGTCACTTACCTAACTCACTAAAATAAAATCTTTAATTTTGGAATCCCTTAGTGTAGTCTAAAAGTCAGCTAAAAACACATCTCTTCAGTTATCTTCAATACATCGTTAAATTTATTTAAATCCTGTGTTGAAGGTATTTTTCTTTGTTCTGCTCCAAAGAAATAAGCATTATTGCTGTGATTTCTTCTATGGTTTGATTGTTTCTATAGAAAAATAAATAAATAATAGAGGTAACAGAATCCGTTTGATTGCTTTTCTATCACCATACTTTTCTAAATGTCATTGCTAGTATATACTGAGTATTTCGGGTTATCTAGTTCTAAGAATGTGATTTAGCACGTAGTTTAAAGAGAAAGTAGGCACAGATCTCTAGGCTAACCTGTGAATGCTAATTTACTTTATCTTAGGGATCCTGCCTTTCAGATGATTACAGTTACCAAGGAAACAGGCCTTGGTCTGAAGATCCTAGGAGGAATTAACCGGAATGAAGGTCCCTTGGTATATATTCAGGAAATCATTCCTGGAGGAGACTGTTATAAGGTAAAAATGAAAGTAAAATAACACTTCACAAAAAAACCCAGACCACCAGGGTGAGGTTTGTTTTCCTACTACATCAGTAAATTTTTAGTATTAACTGAATACCACTGTGACCAATTCTCAGTGAAAGGTCCTACAAGAACTGGAAAATAGGCCTTTACCTTCAAAGAGCTTTAACCTAGTGAATGAATAGGAAATAAATAGGAAACTAATAGATTTCAGACTCTTTTAACTAAAGGAGATATATATATATATATATATATTTTTTTTTTTTTTAAGGGAATTTGTTTATTTATTTATTTTATTTTATTTTATTTCATTTGAGAAAGAGCAGGGAGAGGCGCAGAGGGAGAGCGACAAGCTGGTGCTGCACTGAGCACAGAACCCAGCCCTGGGCTCCATTTCAGGACCCTGAGATCACAAACTGGGCTGAAACCAAGAGTCAGATGTTCAACTGACTGAGCCACTGATATGCCCCAAGGTTACATATTTTTAATTATGGGCTGTTTAACTCTTATCCAAAGTCTGGTTGAGAGAAATTGTTTTTGAAGACATGTTCTCTCTCCACTGCTCTGAGAGTTTGGATTAAGTCGGATCATTTAAACTTGAGCTACATTCATTTAGCCTCTCCTAAGTGCAAAACAAACAAGCAAACTCAGCATATAAAAATCTCATTTCTGAATTTGCAATAATTCTTGTTGAGTTTGTTAATTGTATCACTTGTTAGTTGCCCACATGATAAATAAGATTTAGAATTAAGACCAGAACATACTTTTTTTCTGGGGGTGTGGGGTGGGGGATTAAAAAGCCTTACTCTCCTCTTTGCTGTAAGAAGTATGTAAATCGTGATTTCTTTTTTACTCTGGTTGCTAGGAAGCTCAGCTCCAAATTTGAAGCACAATATCAGCAACTTAGTTAAGAAACTAATAGGGGCGCCTGGGTGGCTCAGTGGGTTAAAGCCTCTGCCTTCGGCTCAGATCATGATCCCAGGATCCTGGTGATCGAGCCCGCATCGGGCTCCCTGCTCAGCGAGGAGCCTGCTTCCCCCTCCATTTCTCTGCCTGCCTCTCTGCCTACTTGTGATCTCTGTCAAATAAATAAATAAAATCTTAAAAAATAAAAACGAAACTAGTCAACTATGTTTGCATATTCATTTCTCTTGAATTTCATTTGCCATTTCTGTTTTACTAATATGATTCTATATGTCTATTGTTGAAAATTGCCTCCAGTCCTTTCTGGAGAGAAATAGGATATAAAGAGTTTAATAAAATACTATATTAATGTCAAGGTATATAGCATGAGAAAGGATCCTTTTAAGTTTGTTCATATTGTTGTTTTTCTCTTACTTGTTTTGGTTCGATATATAGTCTTGCGCTTACCCTACCCTCATCCCAGACACTTACTTAGCAAGCATTTTTTTCTAGTCAACTGCATTTTTTTTTCCTTGTTAGGAAAAAAATTAACTTCACCATTGATTTGCACAATAATAGAAATGATTTCAATTGTTTCACGTTTGTTGAGATAATAGGATACACTTACCATGTTGTAAGTATTATACAATAAATTTAGGATATTATAATATAAATTTTAGCTATTGAATTTAAATTATTAACCAAATAAAAGTATACTTAAATACTAAATTTGAACAAAATCAAGCAAAAAATGAAATTAGTCTTGTAAGAATTGAGATATTTAGGACTACTTTAGTTGTGGGATGTGTGTGTGTGTGTGTGAGTGTGTGTGTATGTTCACTATAGCCAAGATAGTTCCTAAACCACACTTCATATAATGCAATAACAGATCATGGTATCTAACAAGTGATAAAAATTTTAAAATTTGCTGTTATGATAAGCGTCAGTTTCTGCTTTTTATTCCCATGAAAAATATTTTTAGTTAAAATAATAAATTGATAGCAGGGTGCTGAGTGATTCTTCATCTGTTATCAGTGGTAACAGACTGAAAATGACGCTTAAATACTTTCATTTGGTTTTTCTTAGAATTTCACTGTTTGTAAGGGTCTCAAAAAGCAGTCACTTACAAACTATATTCTGTATTTACCACTAGAGAGCAGCACAGAGTTATTAATGTTCCTTGACAGTATCTGGTCAAGCTCAAAGGAAGAAAACAGCTAAAACAGAGAAAGGTGGAGACAGTAGCATAATAGGCTTGTGATGCTTACACTTATTTTTTTTTCCTGTCTCATTCATATTTTTATTTTTTAATTTTTTTAACTTCTTTTTTTTTAACTTTTTAAAATTTTTTATTAACATATAATGTATTATTAGCCCCAGGGGTACCGTTCTGTGAATCGCCAGGTTTACACACTTCACAGCACTCATCATAGCACATACCTTCCCCAATGTCCATAACCCAACCACCCTCTCCCTACCCTGCTCCCCCTGGCAAACCTCAGATTGTTTTGTGAGATTAAGAGTCTCTTATGGTTTGTCTCCCTCCCAATCCCATCTTGTTTCATTTATTCCTTTCCTATCCCCCCCAAGCTCCCCATCTTGTCTCTCAACTTCTCATATTAGGGAGATCATATGATAACTGTCTTTCTCTGATGGACTTACTTCGCTCAGCCTAATACCCTCTAGTTCCATCCATGTCATCTCAAATGGCAAGATTTCATTTCTTTTGATGGCTGCATAGTATTCCATTGTGTATATACATATATATGTGTGTGTGTGTGTATATATATATATATATATATATATATATATACCCCACATCTTCTTTATCCATTCATCTGTTGATGGACATCTAGGTTCTTTCCATAGTTTGGCTATTGTGAACATTGCTACTATAAACATTCCGGTGCACGTGCCCCTTCTGATCACTACATTTGTATCTTTTTTTTTTTTTAAGATTTTATTTATTTATTTGACAGACAGAGATCACAAGTAAGCAGAGAGGCAGACAGAGAGAGAGGAGGAAGCAGGCTCCCTGCTGAGCAGAGAGCCTGATGCGGGGCTTGATCCCAGGACCCTGGGATTATGACCTGAGCCGAAGGCAGAGGCTTTAACCCACTGAGCCACCCAGGCACCCCACTACATTTGTATCTTTAGGGTAAATACCCAGTAGTGCGATTGCTGGGTCATAGGGTAGCTCTATTTTCAACTTTTTGAGGAACCTCCATGCTGTTTTCCAAAGTGGTTGCACCAGCTTACATTCCCACCAACAGTATAGGAGGGTTCCCCTTTCTCTGCGTCCTCTCCAACATCTGTCATTCCCTGATTTGTTCATTTTAGCCATTCTGACTGGTGTAAGGTGGTCTCTCACTGTGGTTTTGATTTGTATTTCCCTGATGCCGAGTGATTTGGAGCACTTTTTCATGTGTCATCTGGCCATCTGGATGTCTTCTTTGCAGAAATGTCTGTTCATGTCCTTTGCCCATTTCTTGATTGGATTGTTTGTTCTTGGGGTGTTGAGTTTGATAAGCTCTTTATAGATTTTGGGTACTAGCCCTTTATCTGATATGTCATTTGCAAATATCTTCTCCTATTCTGTCAGTTGTCTTTTGGTTTTGTTGACTGTTTCCTTTGCTGTGCAAAAGCTTTTGATCTTGATGAAGTCCCAATAGTTCATTTTTGACCTTGCTTCCTTTGCCTTTGGCGATGTTCCTAGGAAGAAGTTGCTGCAGCTGAGGTCGAAGAGGTTGCTGCCTGTGTTCTCCTCAAGGATTTTGATGGATTCCTTTTTCACATTGAGGTCCTTCATCCATTTTGAGTCTGTTTTTGTGTGCAGTGTAAGGAAATGGTCCAGTTTCATTTTTCTGCATTGTGGCTGTCCAATTTTCCCAACACCATTTGTTGAAGAGACTGTCTTTTTTCCATTGGACATTCTTTCCTGCTTTGTCGAAGATTAGTTGACCATAGAGTTGAGGGTCTGTTTCTGGGCTTTCTATTCTGTTCCATTGATCGATGTGTCAGTTTTTGTGCCAGTCCCATACTGTCTTGATGATGACAGCTTTGTAATAGAGCTTGAAGTCTGGAATTGGGATTCCACCAACTTTGGCTTTCTTTTTCAACATTCCTCTGGCTGTTCGAGGTCTATTCTGGTTCCACATAAATTTTAGGATTATTTGTTCCATTTCTTCGAAAAAAATTGATGGTATTTTGATAGGAATTGCATTAAACATGTAGATTGCTTTAGGTAGTATAGACATTTTGACAATATTTGTTTTTCCAATCCATGAGCATGGAACATTTTTCCATTTCTTTGTGTCTTCCTCAGTTTCTTTCGTGAGAACTTTATAGTTTTCTGAGTACAGATTCTTTGCCTCTTTGGTTGGGTTTATTCCTAGGTATCTTATGGTTTTGGGTGCAACTATAAATGGGATTGACTCCTTAATTTCTCTTTCTTCTGTCTTGTTGTTGGTGTATAGAAATGCAACTGACTTCTGTGCGTTGATTTTATATCCTGACACTTTACTGAATTCCTGTACAAGTTCTAGCAGACTTACACTTACTTTTGTGTACTTCCTCAAGATGGAGAGTTACGTGCACATTATTCTGCAAGTGCAAACTGATGCAATTTTATTTTTAAATGTTCTTGTTAATAATAATAGCATTTACTATTACTATAATAGTAAATAATAGCATTTACTATACATATACTTCTAAATGAAATTTTATTTTTAAATGTTCTTGTTAATAATAATAGCACTTACTATTACTATAATAGTAAATAATAGCATTTACTATTACATATACTTCTAAATACTGTTAGGCATGTTAATAATATTCTAATCTGCACAAAATTTCTGCAGTAGTAGATGTATTCATACAATAGGAAACACAGGCTCATGAGATTATCCTTATTAAGTTGCAAAACTGAGCAACTTACATATTTTTATATTTTATACTATACTTTTTTATATTTTATACTTTTAAAATATTTTATATTATATACTTTTATATTTATATTTATATTTTTTAAATGCATGTGACTGCTTTTGCTTGCTCTAATTTTATTTTAATATGATATTGTTTCAGAGCTAACAATATATGCAGTCCCCAAGATTATAGATGGATTATATAACATTTATATTCCCAAACTTCACATGTTAAGGGGGCTGTTGGAACTCAGAAGGATAAACATATGTGAATGTTTCCCAATGGCCGAAACAAAACAAAACAAAACAAAAAACAATACTGGTTCAATGACCAAAACACCATGTTTCTTTGAAAAACATATTCAGAGTTAAAACTTGGGACATCTTGACATGTTTTTTCCAGTTGGAATCGAAGGAAAGATTCTTCCAGCGCTAAGTGTTAGAGGAAGCCTATAGGATGAGAACAAATACGCTAGGTACTGAGTTAAGGAACTATGAAAACTTCCACCCCACCAGCCAGTCCCTTAGCAGTCTGAAGTCCTCAGTGTTCAATCTCAAACCTTTCTCGGGCTGAGACACTCCTTTGAGCTTTATTCCCACATATCCAATTGCTTGGTCAGCATTTCCATTTGGATCTCCTTAAGACATCTCAAACTCACTGTATCTGAGGCAAGACTCATAAAAGTCACACCACATCCTCATCTGCCCATCTTTTCCCAAACAGAGCTTCTTCCTCTGTTCCCAGTCTTGGTGAGTGATACCTTCCAGGTGCATAAAGTCAGAAAACCTGAAAGCAGCCTATCTACTTCCTCTCCCTTAATACTCATACCCAGTTGATTAGCATGTGCTGTTGCCTTTTTCTACTCTCTGAATGTCTCTTAAACCCATCAGTCTCCTTGACCTCCACCATCATCACATAGTTTATCAGATCCCACAATAGCTTTGCCTGCTCTCATGCACCACGCTTATCCCCCTCCCACCACCAACCTATCATACTAATACTCAGTTGCCTGCAGAGCTCTGTATAATGTGACCTCTGCCCCGTATTTCTTTGACTCTCCATCTTTACGCTTCCAGAATGGTATTCTTTCAGTTCCTGAAAGCTCTTTTTCATTTGCAATTCCCTCTGACTGATAACACAGCCATGGCACCACTACCATGACTTACAAATATCTATTCAAAGACTAATTCCTAAGGAATGTGTTCTCTGTGCCCTTCAGTTTATTTTATCTTTTTTTTTTTTAAGGTATCGTTTATTTATTTGCGAGAAAGAGGACAAGCAAGTGGGGAGAGGCAGGAGAGGGAGAAACAGACTCGCAATGAGCAGGAAGCCAGACACAGGGTTCAATCCCAGGACTCTGAAATCATGACCTGAGCCAAAGACAGACGCTTAAACGATTGGGCCACGAAGGCACTCCTGTGCCCCCAGTTTATTCCACATCTTTTCTCCTATATGTGTTCCTGGATCCTGTTCCTTTCCTTTGTATCACCTGTCTCAGTTTGTAAACATGCATCCATATCTGTGGTGGTTTTATCAAGTCTGTCTGAACGACAAGACAGTGTGTTTCCTTAGTACAAAAAGTTTTATTCATAATAATATCCTTCATCTCCAATATGATGCCAGGCACATACTAATTGCTCAGTTGATATTTTTGAATGAATGATCCCTTAGGCATTCGGTCATGTTTTTGAGAGTTACTAATCTCCTTGTTTGCTATTCCACTGCCACCATCTGGCTCCATACCAAGTACCTCTCTTCCCTGGCCCTTTGTGTCAGATTCTGAACACGAAATGTCTTTGAAGTTTTCAAATGTTTTTGTTTGTTTCTTTGTTTCCTGCTATTAGCGTAAGGAAAGCAGGCAGTAATCAAAAGCTTTTTCTCAAACCTGATACTACATTTTATATTTCATTTAACTGATTCTAAGACATATAATAAAACACAAACAAGCTCTATGAGATGAGTCTTAACAATCAGTTTCATTTTCTTTTAGCATTTTCTTGTTTTAGTACTACATAAAATAATGGCATATTTTACAAGTGTCACTTTAAATTTTATAAATTCAGGACTTTTGTGGGGGGGTTAAACTCTATAGATAAAGACAATGATCATGCAGCTGTAAAATACTAATGGTTAGTCATTGTTCACAAAGGGTTGAAGTATGGCATATTTATCTTTCAGAAGAAGTCTGGTTTCAGAATATGCTGAGCATATCCCTGGAAGCCTCTGGATGACACAGTGTAAAGAAACCAGTCCCATTGATAGGAGCTGAAAGAAGGAGTAGCAGCCAAGAGCATTCACTTTATAAGTCACTCTCTTTTCTCCTTTGCCATTATTACTTCTTTCAGAGCCACCTTAATTTCCTCAGACTGTTTCCTGCCCCTGATCAGCTGATTGTGGACTTACTCTGTACCCGGCACTGTGCTGGGGGAAAAACTCATGAAAAGGACATGGTTCTGGCCAACTGAAATAATCAGCGCTGTTAGTTTGGAAGTGGGTGGATTAATGTGCTCTAATGGGAGAAAAAAAGATATGTAAACAGATAGGGACACTACAAAGTAAATGTAATAACAGAGGTAAGTTAAAATGCTTTTGAAACAGAGAGAGAGGAACAATTAAGTATTTCTAGGCAGTGGGGCAGACTTAATGCAGAGAAAATGTTTGCGTTTGGATGTGAAGTTTTAAGTGTGAGTTTACCAGAGAAGTGTCAGGGTTGGTGGTGGCATTCTAGACAGGAATTAGGATGTGTAAAAGCATTAAGGTTCCAAAGACCATGGCTGATTTGAAGAACTTTTTTTTTTTTTTTTAAGATTTTATTTACTTATTTGACAGACAGAGATCACAAGTAGGCAGAGAGGCAGGCAGAGAGAGAAGGAGGAAACAGGCTCTCCACTGAGCAGAGAGCCCGATGTGGGGCTCAATCCCAGGACCCTGAGATCATGACCCGAGCCGAAGGCAGAGGCTTTAACCCACTGAGCCACCCAGGCGCCCTGAAGAACATTTTTTGAGACTCGAATGAAGAATTTATGTGTTGAGGAGGGAAGTGAGGCTTTTTTCAGGGAGCCGAAAAAAGTTGGTTGCAGCTAGCTTGTTGTGCTGGGTTTGCAAAGTTAAGGAGTTTCAACTTTTCTTACCCATGGACAGCCATTAAAGGTTTTTGTTGTTTTTTAAGAGAAGGAGGCGGGTAGGGGCAGGGGGAGAGAGAGAATCTTAAGCAGGCTCTACACCCAGCAGGGAGCCTAATCTCACAATCCTGAGATCATGACTTGAGCCAAAATCAAGAGCTGGGCACTTAACTGACTGATCCACCTAGGCATCCCTAAAGGTTCTTAATTTGAGGAGAAACAGGACTAAATTTGCTATCAATGGGAGAATTACAGCAGGCATGGAGTTTTGATTCAACTCACTTTTATTTAACACCTACAATGTGCTAGGATTTTATTTTATATTTTATTTATTTTATTATTTATTTTATTTAATTACTAATAGCAACCTTGCGTGACAGGTATTTATCTCCCCTTTACAGCTAGGAAAATGAAGTCTCAGAGAGATTACGCAACTTGCCTAAGTGCAAATTAATAACTGGCAGGCTATAGAAATTGACAGTTTCTGAAAGTGTGGGAAAGGAACCAGAAGTCTTGCAGGAGCATTCCTTAGTATTTAGGACTAAGGAGTTAGTTAAATCAGAGGTCAGTCTGTGTCCATGGTACGGTAACATAGTAACATGTTATTTAGAAAACTATATAATGGCCATTGTAAGTGAGCAGCACAGGTAGTTTTCAATAGAAACATGTACGTGGTCATGAGTACTTTATTACTTTTAACGCTTTTGTAGATGTTGATGGGAAAGAACGCAGACCCTGACATGTGGAAGGAGGGCATGTGAAAGTTGTACAGTTGCTCAGTAACTGCTGTATCCAAACCCAGACAGTGTGGAAGAAGCCTCAGCATGTCCCCAAAGTTAGTATCTTCACATATACATTCATCCAACTGGGGCAGGGCTCACTGGTTTGAATGCCAGACTCTAACAGAAATAGCTTTGCTTGAGTTTGCAGGTTCTGACTTTTAAACAGGTTCAGAAATTCACACGATCAGCTAAGATCTTGTTCTAGGAGGCTAAGAAAAAAAAAAAGAAAACACCACTGTAAATACTTTTTAGGAAGAAAAAATATGTATAAACACTAGAAGCCACCATCAGAAAGCATTATTCTTCCTTTCTTCTCTGACCCTTGCCCTGCTGGAAAATGCTCCTTCCGTACATCAGTGTGCTGTAATATAAGATACGTTATATTGTGTTCATGAGAGCTTTTCCCACTGTGTTGCTAATACCTCTGAAAGGAGGATGTAGGAGATAGTAGGTCTGCTGAAATTCTACTGCCTGCCTCTGTTTTCTGTAGCTTTTTTCTCTGCAACCCTGATAGCAGCTGTGGTCTGTGTAAGAGGCATGGACACAGGAGCTACCTCCAATAGTTCTGAATGTAGTTCTGTAGATGAGACTGTGTGACTCCCCCAGCCCCTTTCCTCTTCCTCTATTCTTTTATGAACATCTAGCTAGCAAGTTGTAGAGCTCAAGTTTGTATTCGGGTCTGTCCGGCTGCCAAACCTTGTGCTCTTTCCACGTCTGTCCACTGCCTTCTGAAGTCTCCTACCAGTTGAAAGAATTGTCACCTGACAGTATTTACTGTTACTACTGTCTGCCACCCCGATTCTAAAAAATCCTTTGTTTCCTTGTCAATGGCCTTTGTATGCTTTGCCCCAGTGAAACAGGGCTTCTTCATTTTCTCCACTTTTTCTCCTAAATTGTTGCCAGGCTTTGTGATACAAATCAATAGTAGTATAGCCATTAAATTTCAGCTGTAATCTACTTTATTAAGCTGATTCTAGTAAGGAACTCCTTTGTAGATTCCAAATAGGCTAGAGCTGGATTTAACAATGGCATTTATTTAATTTGACTCATTTATTAATATACTTATTTTAAAATTAGATTAAAAATTTATCCATTTGACCCTTATTTCCAAGACCAGTTTTGGAATATAAAACCAAACGTAATCCAGCCTAATTAATTTCGGGCAGATATTATGAGCTCTTTTTATTTTGGGAGATAGAGAATTTCTTTTTTATTTTATTTTATTTATTTTTTTAAGTAGACTCCATGCCCTATATAGGACTTGAATGCACAACCCTGAGATCAAGAGTTGTATGCTCTACCAACTGAGCCAACCAGGCGCCCCTCTTTTCTTTTTTCTAATGTGATACTTGACACATGTAAATTAAGCATAATAATAGAATGAACACCTATGAATCTGCTTAGAGTTCACCACTTGATTTAAAAAGTAGAAAATCTTAAGTGCTACTGAGGCGTTCCTGATCACATTCCCCACATTCCCCACCCTTCCTCCTGGAAATAAGCACTCTGGGATTTTGTTCATTCTTCCCTATTATTAGCCTTATCCTTTTGCCTGTGGCAAAAGAAACAGGTTGTTTCTCTTGTTTACTGCCATTTCATCTTAACTTTGAGTTAACCCTCCCGAAGGTAAAATTTCACATATTAAATTGCAGGCTAATGTATGTGAGTGTCTAAGTATGTCTTGGTAGAGTTGATTTAAATGCATATGTAACCGAACTCTGTACTAAGGTTTGGGCCCAATAAGTACAGAACTGTGTTTACAAAATTTTACAAAGTCAGCTCTTTGATTTCACTGAACATGTAGGATCCTTATGGTGGATGCTCTCTCCATACTGCTTAGTCTTTTCCAGCATTACTATTGTGTTTTACTCCTCATACATTAATCAGTGGAAGGGAAAAAATACAGCATATTATATAGCAAAATATAGTGAATATAGCAATTGTGTTGTGTTCTCTCATTTTGCTAGTTATATTTATAAAATACAAATATCTAAATTTTATGTATTTTAAAATCATTTCCTTTTTCAGTTTAATTTTTAAAATAATGTTTGTAATTTAGAAGGGTCATAGAGTCATTATGCATTTAGATGATAGTGTCTTTTACATAGCATTTGAAATAACATGTTTCCATGACTTTTTTAAATTAATATTTTATATTTATTTATTTATCTTCCTGTGTATTCAGTATTCAGTGTTAAGAGATAGCAGTAAGTGTGTTTTTATTTCTGTTTAAGATTTGTTTATTTATCAGAGAGAGAGAGAGAGAATGGGGAGGGGCAGAGGGAGTCTTAAGAGACAGACAAGCAGACTCCCACTGAGCAGGGAGCCTGACAGGGGGCTCATTCCCAGAACCCTGGGATTATGACCTGAGACAAAGGCAGACACTTAACCAGCTGAGCCACTCAGGCACCATAGTACCAATCTTTTAAAATGGGTCTTTTCCTGGTGTACCTGGCTATGTCTTCATGTGTGTCTTCAGGATTCCTTAGTGTGCAAATTCAGCTCACATATACAGGAACTGTTCCATTTCATTCCGTATGTAAGCAAACCAGGCTTTTGTAAAAACTTTTAGCTAGTGAGGTTTTTTTTTGTCTAAGATTTTCTTTTTACTCCTTCTTAAAAAGACTGTTCCCTGAAATTTTTCTTTGGTTTAGTTGCATCAGTTTTTTTTTTTTTTTTAAACACCATCATTATTAATTTCTTTATATTTATTACTACTTTTGTTAGGATGGACGTTTGAAGCCAGGAGATCAACTTGTCTCAATAAACAAGGAATCTATGATTGGTGTATCCTTTGAAGAAGCAAAAAGCATAATTACCAGAGCCAAGTTGAGGTAACTATCCTATCCATAAAATAGAATGAATTAGTTAGCATGTCTTCTCAAAAACAGTAACCTAAGAGGTTTAAATAGTTTAGATCCTAAAAGCATGCATGTGAGCCGGGTGGGGGAGGGCAGAGGAAGAGAGAGAATCTCAAGCAGACTCCTCACTGAGCAGCAAAACCCAACATGGGGCTTGATCTCACAACTCTGAGATTGTGACCTGAGCTGAAATCAAGAGTCGGCCGCTTTAACTGACCACCCAGGTGCCCCCCAAACAAGTATATTTTAATAATAATTGAAACATTATCTTAAAATTCAGCTGTACTGTATCCACACTATATCCATAAAGTGATTTCTTTTTAATGCTAGGTCAGAATCTGTTTGGGAGATAGCGTTCATAAGACAAAAATCTGATGGCGGTCACCCAGGAAATCCATCCTGTACATCTCTTTTACAAGCTTCAGGAGAACATGGACCTCAAGTCTCGACATTTAGCCTTCTTCCATCTTCCCCTGAAACACTAATTCCGAAGACCTCATCCACTCCCCAAACTACAGATACCATTTTACCTTCTTTTAGGATAAATCAGGTAATCTTACATTTCTCTGTATATTTATGCAGTCTGTAAATCCCCTGTATGTTTTTATGTTTGTTATATGCAATAGAATTTTAACTTTGTTAGTGTAGTTTTTTTTTAACAGATTTTATTTCCTTGAAAGTTCTTTTCTTTTTCTTTTTCTGTTTAATATTTTTATACTGTGCTATCAATAATATAATTTTTCAAGTCAGTGTGTCTTTTGTCCAGAAAGTCATGATCAGGAATGGCCTCGAGGAGATATGTCTAGTTGTCACTCAAAACTATGTTAGGAATGTCATACTTATTTTCAGAAAATCTCTAATATGGTTTAATTTATTCTTATTTCTGTTTCCTGCTTGACTGAAGACAGTCAGTCTTCCTTCTGTTCCTTAGCTTTTTTTTCCTGCACAATGAGGCTAATCCTAATTACCCAGTGTAGGTGGCTATGGTTCCCTCACGTGTGCATGCTAATACCTAGTTCACCCCAGTAGACTCACCCAGAAGAGGGAGTTTCTACATCAGAATCGACAGTTGCTTACTAATTGCAACAGGGCCTTAAAAAATCAAAGTTATAAAATAGAGCATGTACTCTTAAAATATATGTTAGCTATAAAACAAAATAGGAAACTCAGGTAGGCTTTCAGTCAATGGAATAAAATTTGTCAAAGGCAATTTCAGTTTCAGGAACCTGCTAATAAGATACATAGTGTAAGATTTTCTGTCAGCCCCTTATACTTTTTTATTTGGGGTTGTAATACCTTTTCAAAGATAAGGTGCGTGGCCTTATATTTTGTTGTCCTTGGACATGGTAGAACTAAAAGCAGTTGTTCTTTAATTCTGAAATGCTTTGCTTAGAGATAAATATACCAAAATTTTAGAGATCTCATATTTTTTTGGATTACTGCTTTAATCTCTTAAACCATTCTTTTTATGTTAACGTGAGCTTCTAGTCTGGTCTTTGACCTACTTTAGAAAATGACATTTTATGTTCTTCCTTTTCTTTCATAGATGAAAACTGGATACAAGAAAACAGAACAGACTCCAATTACTTCTTCGGGAAACAGCCCAACGGATATGTCTAATACAGGTAAATGCACATTTAATTCCTCTTTATTATTATTTCTTTCAATTACTCTTTCTCAATGAGGAGTACATAATGTGACTTAATAGACTTTAAAGAAGGGTGCATTATGCCCTTTTTCCTTCAGTGAATAAAAGAGCAAAATGAATGTATTGTGCAATGGTCCCTGTTAGATTAGATCTTTTATTAGAAATTTTCCTGAACAAAGGGTTGAAATTTTAAGATGCATTATCATAACGGTGTCTGTGAAGCTGTAGTAATCAATGAACTGTTGAAATCAAATAATGTAAATTCTTCTTTAAATCAAGATTAGGTTGCCTTGTCCTTTTAGGGAAATACTGGTGAGGTTCATTAAATGCACCTTTCAGAGAAATTATAGATGGGAGCATAGCTTAAGAAAAGAAATATGTTTCTGGTTTTTTTAAGAAGAGATCGTATAGATGTAAATTAAAAAGAACATCAGTATTATGAATTGAATATTATTAGTTATAATTACCATGAAATGATTTACTGACTTTTTAAAACAATAAAATGTTAATTGTGTGAGCCACCCATTTAAAAAAATTGCTTTTTATCAAACTGTGAAGTATCTATTTGTGGCTCCAATATCAAGAAAAAAACTTTCCCTTTAAATTATGTCCAAATATTAAGTACAACAACAATCAAAAACCAATGCTTAAGGAAAGGAAGAGTTAATTACATATGTCTAAAAATTATAATGTAATTTCTTACCTGTATATTTTAATTTTTAATAGCATTCATCTAGATCAGAATTGCAAAATAAGGACAAATTAGCATAAAGTACATGGTATCTTCTTCCATTTGGGCTGCTATGACAGAATACCACAGACTGGGTAGCTTATAAACAACAGACATGTATTTCTAACAGTTCTGGTGGCTGGAAATCCAGGATCATGGTGCTAGCATGGTCCCAGTGAGAGCCTTTTTCAGGTTGCAGACTTCCCATTGTATCCTCACATGGAGTCACAATACTAATCCCACTCAGGAGAGCTTCACCCTTGTGACCTCAGCCCCTCCCAAAGGCCCCATCTCTGAATACCATCATCTTGGGGGTTAGGATTTTGACATAGGCGTTTGGGGAGGACACAGACATTCGGACCACAGCACACAGGCATCACACTTATTGGGAATTTATGGTGGATTCCACAGTTTTTTCCTCTGATTTGGAGACCAGTATTTACAGTGGGTTGGTAGCAATCTCTAGCCGTAAATTAAATGCCCTTCTACTTAGTGGGATTCCTTGACTCTTAGAAATTTTATTAGTATTCTTTTTTTTTTTAAGATTTTATTTATTTATTTGACAGACAGAGATCACAGGTAGGCAGAAAGGTAAGCAGAGAGAGAGGAGGAAGCCGGCTCCCTGCTGAGCAGAGAGCCCAATTCGGGGCTCGATCCCAGGACCCCGGGATCATGACCTGAGCCTAAGGCAGAGGCTTTAACCCACTGAGCCACCCAGGCGCCCCAGTATTATCCCTTTTATGGAATTAATTCCATTCGCTTGATGTATTGTTTTTATTTTAAACTGTGAACACATGTGAGGAAGAAAAAAAATATAGATGAAAGAAGTGAATGATGGCAAGGATACATTTATGTAACATGATTTTAATTTTGAAAGTAATTGGACTCTCATTACCTCTCTTAGTCTTTTATTTATTCAAGAAGCACTTACTGAGCATGTCATGTATGTAGAAAACATAGTTCAGTAGGAATTATGAAGGAATTAGGATATTTTTCATGAGATACTTAAGAGTCTATGGTGAAATAAAACATAGGTTAAAAAAAACCTTCATCATTCAGATTAGAAAACATATATGTATGTGTTTATTCTATTGAATAACTACCATTTGCGGTATTCTGTGTTAACTAGAACGGGGTACGGGTGCTTTCTGTACTCGAAGGAACATAACTATCTTGTCCAGATAGTGTGAAGATGTGAACAAAGTGGAGAAGGAAAGAAGTGGCCAGAGTGTGGTGTAGGGAAGGCACAGGCTCTGAATGCGAATGTAGAGATTCATTTCTTCACTTCCAGCTTATTAGCTGTATAACCTTGAAATAGTTGCCTCGTGGGTCTTTATGAATATTAAATGAGATCATGCATATCAGGCACTAAGCATTGTAATTGGTACATAGCATATGCTCAGTAAATTTTGCTGTTATTATTAATATTGCAGAACCCACTGACTATAGGGTAGCTCAGATAGTATTTTGGGGATATTTTTAGACTGGAAACAAAAGCTCCCATTCTTTAATTCAGTTTTGCATCCTCCCCTCACCCCCCAAATTAGTACATAGTAAAGAATTTGTCACAACATGTAGAAATTTCTTAGCAAAAATCAGACATCATCCAGATCATTCAAGAAGTGGTAAACATCGATTGATGGGTGGAGATCTTCCTAAGTGAAGGAAGCACCGTGAGCAAAAGCATAGAACAAAGGATGAGCTAAATATCAGGTTATCCTAAGAGGCAGATCTGATTAGAATAAAGAGATCCCAGAATAATGAATAAAATGAGGTAAATTCACATAAGTGACTAAAAGAAAGAGTGCTATATTTTATAATAGAAAAATGATTTAATGAAAATATATTTGAGTGAGCTGTATGAAAAGTAAATTTTTTTCTTTTTTTTTTTTCAATTAACATATAATGCATTATTAGCCCCAGGCGTACAGGTCTGTGAATCGTCAGGCTTACACACTTCACAGCACTCACCATAGCACATACCCTCCCCAATGTCCATAACCCAACCACTCTCCCTACTGTCTCAACCTAGCAACCCTGTTTGTTTTGTGAGATTAAGAGTCTCCTATGGTTTGTCTCCCTCCCGATCCCGTCTTGTGTCATTTTTTCCTTCTGAAAAGTAAATATTAAAATACAATTAAAATTGAACACTTTTCTAGGGTAGAATTAGCATTGAGTTAGTCTTATTTTTTTTTATTTTCACGTAAGTGTAGTAGCCCAGATCTTTCTAGGGGGAAGAAAAACCAAAATTAACTCCAAATTATCTCTAGGTAACTTACGTACATTGTGATTTGTCTATTATAAGCACTTAATTATAGGTTTTTCCCAAATTGGACCCTTAACTGTCACATCTAAACTTCTTCAGCCAGTTGGTATTTATTCAAAAAATGTAAATAAGTTTTAATGTTAACCTCAACAAAAACAAACTGAATTGTAGCAAATCTACCCATGTTCCCGTCTCAAAATTATTCCAAAGTGTAAAACTGGTTAGAATTTTAAAAATCCATGTAATACTTAAATATGTTTTTAAAAAGCTATTTTATTATATAAATGTCTTATTTCAGAACTCAGAGTTGTTTACTATTGCTATAAGCTGACTAATGCATGAACTTGTGAGCTCAAAGCATACTAAAGACATTCCTGAAAAAATGAGTGAAGAATTATTGCATAAAGAAATATTATCATTACTTTAACTTTACCAGAACACAAACTGTAATCCTCCCACACTAAGGTTTTGTAACTGAAACAAAATAGTGATGGGGGAAAATATCCATGGAGGATTCGTGGTATAAACCAAATGGTTTTGATCCTGCCCTCTTAAAACATTCCCTTTCTTCCCCTAAAAAGAGGAATAGAAGAGAAGATCCAAGAGAATAATAAGCTATCCTTTGAAAATCCTCACTCCCCCGGAGAGGAGCAAATCAAGAGCTTGAGGCCAGAATTGAGAGATGTCACCAGCAAATGGGGAAAGCTGTCTGTCTATGAGCAGCTTTTCAGGTCAAGCTCCTCTGAATCACCAAAGCATGCCGGATTTATGCACAAATCTCCTGAGGTTTTGGCTCAAAGGTACAGGTTTAGGGGAAGGTTGTCCGAAAGAAAGTGAGATTTTGTTAAGCCATGACTGCATATTGTTAAATATGCGGGGGCGGGGGGGGGCGTAGTTACTGTAATTTTACTTTAAATCTCCTGTTTATATGTCTGTTTGTTAATATTAACAATATTCTAAGGGTGCGTGGGTGGCTCAGTCTGTTAAGCGTGTGACTCTCGATCTCAGCTCGGGTCTTTATCTCAGGGTCGCCAGTTCAAGCCCCGTGTTGGGCTCCACGCTGGCCATGGAGCCTACTTAAACACAAACAAATAATATTCTCTAGTGTTCATAGTATTTTTCTCTGATTCTATATTTTACCTTTACAGTTTCTGTAAGGTGCACTATTTTATTCTAACTACTTTACAAATGAGAAAACATGATGAAAGATACTGACGACCTTTAGGAATAATGGCTTTGGGAGTCACAAGAGACTAGAATCCTGACATGGTCACTTTCTAGCTGTGTGATCACAGGCTGGTTTCTTTACCTTTTGGGGCCTTGATCTCTCCATCTTTGGGATGGCAGTAATGACACCTATGTCATTATGGCTATCATAAAGCTTAATGAGCTCATCTATATGAAGTACTTAGTGCATCGCCTGGTTCGAAGTAAGCATAAATAAGAGCTGATCTGCTGTCATTTCCACTGTTACAGACGGCAAATTTTTACGCTTATGTGTAGTAATACATAAGTGAGAATGCATGCCTCAGTGTGTGTGAGTGCTGTGTGTGTGTCTCTGTGCCTCCCTGTCCTTTTCTGCTCTGTCTCCCTCCCATCCCCCAGCCCTTCCACATACTTAACACTTGCACAGGGTAATTCACTCCCAGGAGTAGGATTATTGGTCTGAAATCATGATGAGGCTACTTTGGGTCCACCTAGTAGTGCTCGTGTTCCTTAATTGCAGGTCAGGCGTCAAACTGAAGGTCATTGACAAGCCTCACAAATCCAAACATTAAAAATGAAAAATAAAGTTTGACTTTCCTGCTCTTTGGTCTTCTATACCACTCCACTCCATGCTGATCTTTTGTGCCACACTGTAGGTCTGGCACAGAATTTCTCTTAAGAGAAAAAAAGAAAAAAATACGTATATATATATATATATACTATTTTTTGTCTCATGGCTAACAATTAAGTATCATGATGACAAAAGAGACTTTGCTGCTTTTATCAGAAATGTAAAAATTCTATTATACTAAAATCACTCTTCCCCAAGGTTTGATTCCATTTGAAGCTAAAAGTCAGTAACCATTTTTTTTATGATCTTGACACCTATAAGCTATATTCAAGATTTTACATAGAATGTTAAGGATGTGTTAAAGGTTTAGAGGAAGACTATTTATTTTCATATGCGCTTCTTATGTTCTTAAGAAAGAGAATGCAAATCATTTTGTACTTAGAGACAGATGCTCTGAGAAATTAAAAAAAAATTAAAACACTGCATAAAGATGTGACATTTCAAAAAGTTTTTTCTCTTCCTCTTGTTTCTATGTAGAACTAGTAAAATACCATTTAGAAGTGTATTTAGAATAGTGACAATTTAGATACAAGGATTGACATGAATTACAAGAATTTGTTTTACAAACTTTGACATATTAAAACAAATAATTTTTCAAGGTCTAATCCTTTGTGGCATATGATCTCTTATTCATGCAAAAAGGACAAAGGCTCATCTAAATCATCATTGTAGATTAAGAAGGTATTAGAATGGATGAAAGGTGAATGAAACTCAACTCTTGGAAGTCCATCTGTGCTTCCTGAAATATAACCTTAATGTAAAGTGAAAAATGGGACTTGGGGTTCCAAAAGTTCCTAGTCTGTATCATACTTTATGTGCAAACTTGAAACAATTTGCACTTATGAGTTTTTCCATAGTACCTTCAGAACTCCATAACAAAACCACTTCTGCCAAAGAAATATCATGATATTTTTGAATTCCTAACTTGATTTTACTTCTTTTGGAAGATAAAGGCTTGACTTTACAATTAGTAAGGCATTTTGATGATGGGGTACTGGTGGGATGTATGTTTATCTTTTAAATTAATAGTTCCATGGGATTTAAGGCATAATTGGCCATTCTTTTTGTATTACATCTTTTAGTGCTCAAGTGAGGGTGAATTATATGATACATTTTAGATTTAAAGAAAAAAAATAATGAAAACAAAAGTAAAAACTGCCAACTGATTAGCCAGAATTATTTTTGAACAGCAGGAGCCCAGAACACATCCTGTCAAATGAAAAGTTCTATTCCAATTAAGTTTCCAATTAACGTGCACCCTGTTGTCTCTTAGATATTGCCCCTGCATGGACTGATAATTATGGACCACAAGGAAAGAAGATTTCCCTAAATCCCTCTGTTCGCCTCAAGGCAGAGAAACTGGAAATGGTAAATACTTTAAATTTCCATTTTTCTTCTGTAAAATAGAAGTAAGGAAGTGTTCTCATTCTCTGAGAGGATAAAGGAAGGACTGGAGCCATTACTTTCTTGAAGAATTACTTTTTTACGATTAAATGAATGGCAGTTTGAGTTTTAATTATTTATGTTTGAGTCAAGCAGCCTACTCACAAGTACAAAATAGAAATAAAACCTTTTGTAACCTAAATTGACACCAAATTAATCAGTTTCCTCCTGTGTAGGAATAAAACAAACGTGATGTTTTACAGTGTAGAATCAAAGGAAACAGAGAATGAATTATGCCCAAATATGTGTAATAGCAGTAAGTTCAACTTTTTAAAAAGCAAAGGGAAACTAAATCCTAAAGAACAAAATAGATGCTCACTAAATATAAAGAAGCTGGTAGCAATGTACTAAGAGGCACCAAAAATTAGTCCTGGGGAGAGTGAAATATTGAGAGCTTCTGTATGTCAAAGAAATGTAGGTGATTAAAACGGAAGAAGGAAAAGTAAAAAAGCATTTTAGAGCTTTTCCTGTCAGGTGACCTGGGAGCTCACAGCAAAAATGTGCTATGTCTTTTTTTAAATATAAAAATGGATATAGTGCTGCAGGTCCACAGCCTCTACTTTCCTGTCATTTTTCATGAATAATGATTTTTTTTTTTTTTTTTTTTTACATTTTAGGGAGAGTTTGAAAGTGCACAGCTACCATAAATACACTTTGCATTTAATCCCACAGTCATACCTATGCATTTTAGGGAGAGTTGAAAGTACACAGCTATAATAAATACACATTGCATTTATTCCCACATTCATACCTTTGCTTGAATGGTCCTGTACCAAATAACCTCTTCCAGAGTCAACTTGACTCTTGCCCAGTGTTCACATGCTAACTCGATTGCAACTCCTGTGTCCAGATTTTGCTAACTATTATAGTTTGGGTTAATATTGCCTTATTTTGCACATCTATAGCACATCACTTTGTGGTACTGTACAGTCTTTTGTGTATTTTGTTTTGACAACAAGATTAAGTTTCTTCATGATGATATCTAGTACACCTACCACTGTTTAAGCACCTGGTCTGTGCTCATTAAACTTTCCAATTAATTAGATACTTAAGATAGCTTGTTTAGGTTTTCAAAATCCTGAATCTCTTTTGCTAACTTGTACTCTCTTTTTATTGGTGACTTAAATATAAGTTCTGGCTAATGCCAAGGTTTACAATCAGTTAATATTAACATTTTTAAAAAATGTATATTTGAGGTGTAAAAACACCTATAAATATCTAAAAAATAAATAAGTTATTGTTTTTTAATGATGTTTTTAATGATGCTTTAATATGCGTTTCTAAACATCCGGATTTAATACTGTTTCTCTGGGTAAGGATAAAGTTATCCAGCTAATGACTTGACTTGGCAGCCTTTGTTTTCTTATTCAATTTAAGTTTTCCTAGCACATGATTTTTTAAAAAATCTAATTAATTGCCTTAGATATGAAAATCATCTAAATCTGTATTGATTCTGAGAAATTTGAGTTGTTTGACTGTTGAATCAGAATTTCCAGGGTTTGGTCCTCCTTTTAGCCTAAACAAATTATTGTTCTGGAAAAATAAAATGGCAGTATTATAGCAAAGGTGACCCACATTCTGTGTTAATTCAGCTTCTTATTCAAAGTATATTTAGTGACTTTATTTAATAGAGCATTCTGTGTTTTCAGAGTATGAAACGGCATCTTTCTTAATAAGAATTTTTTTTTTCCAGAATCCAAATTAGTTCCTATCTATCCAAATATTTGCTAAGCTACTCTTCCTTTTTTGTTTGGTTGCATAATAATGTAATAATATCTGTATCATTCCTTTCGAAATAGGTCCTTCTATTTCAGTTGCTATTTTGTAGACAGATTCAATTTTATTATCTATTATATTTTTAACATATTTACTATTTAGTAACAGATAAGGCCAATGTGATCAAATATTTAAAATGAAATAAAATTATCTTTTTCCTTTATCTTCTATAAATATATTACATATAGCATCTAGAAAATTTGTGTTATAATAAGATTTCACAAGGAAAGGTGTTGACTAGTCATGTGGTTATTAAGTAAATAGCCTACTCAGTACAATTCTTAAGACAAATGGAGAAATTAGAATTTGCTAAAGGAAATTACCTGTCAAGATATATACATATATATAAACATATATATATACATATATATATCTATTTATGGCATTGTCTTCATGAAATCCTCTATGTTTTACCAGTCTAAGTAACCAGTTTTGTGTCACAATATACTAGAAAATGATTTCTAATACTAAACTACTTATTTATTAATTACTTTTCTGAAAAATGGATTGCCTCTTTCTACGAATACTCTGAGGATGATTTAATAGACAGATATTTTAAAATAATTTCACCATATGTATTTGCAGTGCTGTATTTTTAAAGCATTTTTATGAGTACTGTGGGTCTCATTTAATCCTAATGTTAAACTTATAAGTAGGCACGGTAAACACAGCAAGTAGGTATACAGTTTATTAGTTGGCTTGAAGACCAAGAATTATTGTACTTCCATCCTGTGTGTATTTTTGTACCTGAGAAAGATGCTTTGGGATACAGATGCCATTTTGCTGATATTTACTTTACCTCTTGCCATTTCTGTAGCATTTGAAGAAAGCTGTAGTGAGCAATGGCATACCCCATGTCTGATTACAGTTAATGAGTTGTTCTTTATATTAGGTTGGGAAGTATGTGATGAATATTGTAAAGAAGTGACATTTTTAAAATTCATCATTCAGACATTAGAAAGAGTTAAGGACTTTTATTTGTCCATTAAACAGTTTGCGTTTTTGCTTAAGGTTAAAGGTTAAAAGATGACATTACTTATTCAAGAAATTTTTGGAACTTTATGAGCTTACCTCACCAATATGCTGTTTTTATCTAGAGTAAGTTTCTAAAGTTTGGCTCTAGATAAAGTTCCATTGTAGTTAGATAAAGTTCCATTATAGTTAGTATAATAATAATCATATATTTTGTACCTTCTGTGGCAGTTGTTTTGTTTGCATTACTTTTGTAAAATTGTTTTTATTTCTTTGCATGAAAACATCAGTCATACACAGAATGATTATACTGTGTATGTACAGTTTAAAGAATAATAAAACAAACACACCTGTACCCACCACCCAGCTAAGAATCAGAATTTTTGACATTGCCTGTGTGTTTCTTCTTGACCATATACACCTCTCCCTCTCCCCAAGAGACAATCTGTTTTAAATTTCAAGTTTATCATTTATATGCTTTTTTTTTATTTTTTTTTTTGAGGAAGAGGAGGAGTGGGAGGGACAGAGGGAAAAGGAGAAAGAGAATCTTAAGCAGACTCCACACCCAGCATGGAGCCCGACACAGGGCTCTATCTCACTTCTCCTAGATCATGACCCAAGCCGAAATCAAGAGTTGGATGCTTAACCAATTGAGCCACCCTGATACCCTATCATATATGTTTATAAAAACATGAAATAATGGTATGCAAACATGCCTGGGAACTGTCCATAAAGAACTCCATAAAGAAAATACAAAAAAGTAAAAAGTTGTGCTGAAAACTGGGAGAAAATACTTGTAATACAAATAATATAAAATATTGCTATCCAAAATACTTTTAAAAGTCCTACAATCAGGGGCGCCTGGGTGGCTCAGTGGGTTGAGACCTCTGCCTTCGGCTCGGGTCATGGTCTCGGGGTCCTGGGATCGAGCCCCACATCGGGCTCTCTGCTCAGCGGGGAGCCTGCTTCCTCTCTCTCTCTCTCTGCCTATGTCTCTGCCTACTTGTGATCTCTGTCTGTCAAATAAATAAATAAAATCTTAAAAAAAAAAAAAAGTCCTACCATCAACCAAAAAAGACCCACCAATACTTCTCCTGAGTATACGCCCTAAAGAAAGTTGTATCCAGGTGCTAGAGCAGATGTGTACAAGAATGTTCATTGTTAACATTCCTGGTAAGCAGAAAGCCCCAGTGTACTGGAGGGTGGATGAGTAAATTGTGACATATTCATCTAATCAGGTATTTATCAATGAAAATGAATGTGCTGATGTTAAAATAGCATATACAGATGAATGATGAAACCATACTGTAGGGTGAAAAAAGCAAGTTTCAGAATTATGACTACCTGCAGCATTTTTATGAAGCTAAAATATAGCAAAACAAAATAACACATTAGGGATACCTATGTATGTGACCAGGCATCTTAAAATAAGTCATATGGGGATGATAATCCCACAGTTCAATAGTAGTGGTTACCTCTCGTGTAGTAGGACAGGAGTATGACATGAATTCAGCCCTATTTGCAGTTTTGTAATTCTTAAATGTACTCATGGAATTTTTATTTTATTGCCCTGCTTTAAAACATGTATATCTATTACATATTTGTTTTTAGTAGATACCAAATATTATATAATAAAATACTCAGGAATATTAAACCAAATGTATAAGATGTATTACCTCTAGGGAGAAGTTCAAAAGGGACTTTTGTAATGTTTTGTTACATTCAAAATTTGAAGTATATATACTTGAATGTTAAGGCACTATTACACCAGTTTTGAAAAGTATGCAAAAGATGCAAAAATGTACAGAATAGAAAGCTATGATATATTGGTTTTTTTTAAAAAATGTATAATACTGTATAGCATAATTATTATAAATAAATACATAATTTATGTATATTTAATATTTAGGTTCTATATTCAAAGAAAATTTTCAGAAAATTATACACCAAACTATTAATAATAGTGTTTGTCTCTAGAGAAGTAGTTCTCAAGGAGGATTTGTTTTTTTGTTTTGGTTTTTTTTCCTTCCCTCAGGGACATTTTGCAATGTCTACAGACAGTTTTTGTTTCCATATTTGGGAGAACATCACCAAATTAGAAATCACTAGCAAAAAATACTTCTCAAAACTGTGTAAAAATTTAAGACATATTGCTAATTGATTTACGAGTCAAAAACTTTGCTAATAAACATGTAAAAGAAGTTTAATCTCACTTGTAACTAAAGGAATTCAACAGCATCCAAATCATATCAACATACTGACAAAATTTAAAGTGTGAAAACAACAAATGCTCTTAAGAATGTAGAAAAATAGGTCTTATTGCCAGTGGTGTGTATAAATTGCTGCAGCCAGTTTGGAGAATAATTTTACAATATCTAAAGTTGACAAAATATATATGTATACACACACACACACACACACACACACACACAACATATGATTCAGCATTTCCTCTTTTAGGGATATACTGTAGAGAAATTTTCACACCTCTGTACAAGGAGATATATATAATGTTTTGTAATATTTTTTTTTAAGATTTTATTTATTCATTTGTCAGAGAGAGAGAGAGAGTGAGCACAGGCAGACAGAGTGGCAGAGGGAGAAGCAGGCTCCCTGCGGAGCAAGGAGCCCGATGTGGGACTCGATCCCAGGACGCTGGGATCATGACCTGAGCCGAAGGCAGCCGCTTAACCAACTGAGCCACCCAGGCGTCCCAATGTTTTGTAATTTTTAAAAAAGCTGGAGTAATGATAAAAGCCCATCCATCAGAGAATATATAATTTGTATTTATACAGTGGCATACCATTTAAAGTTAAGTGAACTAGTTTCACAGAGAAGAATATTGAGCAATTACAAAATCATAACATGGAGGTAAAAACAACAATAATTTGTGAACAAATAATTTGTAAATTTATAAATAATAATGTTTATAGTACACTATTGATGTAAAGTTTAAGTGCATGGGAATACATAACATTAGGGAATACATGTAGTAATGGTATCAGATCGTGGACAGAAAGCATATACCAACCTTAGGATAGTTGTTCCTGCCGAGGAACAACAGCGAAAGCTTTCAACCAAGTCTGCAATGTTTATTTCTTAAAAATATATATAATTTCAAGAAAATACCAATGAGTATTTGAGTACATGGATGTTCTTTGTATTATTGTCTTTCTGTGTATGTCTGTGTGCTTGGAACATTTTTGTAACTGAAGGGAAAGAACTCCAAAAGTTAACAATTATTCCATGTTACACAAGGCAAATATTTATGACCATGTAGACAGAGCAGGAAGATGATACTTAGCTAAGCTCTAGAACCACTCTTGAATGAATCTATGACTCTTTCCTAATCTTCATTTCTTCTGTCTCTTCTCACTGTGCCCGGCCACCTATACATGAACAGGTATGTTTTGTAATGCTACTTATAGAAATTAATGTTTAATCTGATTTAATAGAATTTCCTTGCTATTATTTCTTCTGCCATAATCACATATTTTAAGCTAAGAAATTGAGTTTTGGTTCTAGGGCTATGCTTATAAATTTGGCATCAGCCAAAGTGCTAGTCTTGCAAAAAAAGGGAAAGAAAAAAGAAAAGAAGCAAACCACAAAAAACTGAGGTGGTGGTAGAATCGGGAAGCTAATATTTTATAGAAAATTAATCCATAAATAGCCAACAGACTCTCTCTGGGCATGTAATTCGGGTCCCTGTTCCTGATATTGATTCTTTTCATTGGGTTGTAAAATAAAGTTGTAATGAAAAGTTTTATTCTTCGGAGATTTGAAAAATTACTTCACATGAGTCCTTTTCCTTCCAGGCTCTAGATTATCTTGGAATTCAGCCCACAAAGGAACAACATCAAGCCCTGAGACAGCAAGTGCAAGTAGACCCAAAGGGGACAGTGTCTTTTGGAGGTAATATTAGGTATATCGTGTTGTGTCATCACAGAAGCTTGGTGGGAGAGTTATGGTGGCCTATTTTCATTATAGTGCATCTTCTTTAGAAGGAGATAGGGAAAAATAAGACCACATCTGTTTCAAGTTCCTTAGTCAGTACCCTAAAATGTTGTCTAGAATTAACTTGGCCTGGCTGGGTCAGCAGAAAGGCGACTTTCCTAGAATCTTCCAGCTCGAAAATACCTTCATTCTATCCTTCTTTGTTTCTTATTTATTGTAATGTAAAGAAATGTAAACATTTCTCACTAATAACAAAAGAAACAATATAAAATATCGAACTTCTAATTCTGCTGCTGGGAAATTTCATACTTTTTTCCAGCTAATATGACAGAATAAATATTTTTATGATGCTATATAATTATTCTTATTAAAGTTAGAGTAATTTTGACATACTTAGTTGATGTACTATAATATAAACCCTTTCTACTTTTGGGAATTTTGATGGTTTCTCAGTAGCCGATAGAATAAATAAGTCTATATTTAACATCATAATGTTTTTTCCTTCTTTTTCTTAGGATAAATTCCCACAAGTGGTTTAGAAATTTGATAGGTATTCATAAGTTGTTTGCAAGAGACATTATACATAGGCATTTGTTCTGCCACTAGTAATGTTTAAATATAACAGTTTTTTATATCATTGATAACATTCAGTATTTAATTTTTTTCTTATACAATAGATGCAACATTGTATCATTTTTAAAGTATCTGTATTACTAAAAAGAAATTCACTTTTTAGTTTCAAAGTGATAGAAAAAATACACATTTGCGTTCCTCTCCTGTTTGAAAATTACCCCAAAATAGGGAGGAGAACAGAAAACAGATTTGCATATATTAACCAAAACCATGATATGAAAGGATGGAATGTGGATAAGGATAGTCAATGAATTAGTGAATAGAGGCCAAAAAGCCCAAGTGATATTTCCCCCAACCTAAAGCAATGGGGGAAACACAATAGGAAACAAGCTGATTTGCCCCTAAAAAGGCTTAGGAATTAAATCAGGTACTTCTGAAGGCCAGGTGTAGGCAGGGCATTTCAAATAGGGTTGTTAAAAATCTGCATAAGAAGTTTTTATCGAACTGTTACCTGTCCCCTCTCAAGCAGCCCAGGATGTAACAGTCCGTTATACCTGCAAAGAAAAGAAGTATATTCTCTTGAGAAATTAAACCAGAGAGCTTCTGAACCTATAGTTGCCAGCAGTCAGGGAATTTGGAGGAGTGTATGGTTAGTTATCACAATACACACCCAGATTGCTTGGAGAACTTTGCAGTCATGTTTATCCTCTGTAGGCAAGAGACTGTAAGATTCTCACTGAAGAAGCTGCACCAAAATGTCAGTTGGCCCCCGATTGCTCTGTAGTGAAACTGGCCAGATGACAAAGCAAGTTATGTACACAAAATTTCCAATCAGTGTTTTGGTGGTGATTCTTGTTAAATGTGAACTCATAGCCAAGGGTCACCAGACATTTGGAGAAATTCTCCAACGTAAAATAGAAGAGCCCAAAACTTTCTGACAAAGAGAAAAATAGAACCCTGAAAAAGGAGGAATAATGCAAAATCAGGAGAGAACTTCAGACAAACCACAGTGAACATCTTTGAAGAGGTTAAACAAAGATAAGGCATCCAGGAAATAAAGAATGGGATGTTGTAAAATAGGAACCATCAGAGAATACAAAAAAAGGATCTTTGGAAATTAAAAGTGTAATAGCTAGAATTAAAAAATTTGAAGATGCATAGATGAATGGGTCACACTAATGTTTGAAGAAGCTTACAGTTTGCTAGCCAGCATCAGGCAGGTTTTGGGGGGTCTTTTTTGTTTTGTTTTTTTAAGATTTTATTTATTTATTTATTTGGCAGAGCAAGAGAGCACAAGCAGGGGGAGCAATAGAGGAAGAGGGAGAAGCAGGATCCCTGCTGAGCAGGGAGTCAGATGCTGAGCTCCATCCCAGGACCCTGGGATCATGACCTGAACCGAAGGCAGACTCTTAACCTGCTGACCCACCCAGGCACCCCAGTATTAGGCAGTCTTAATTAACAGTTGTTAAGAGTATATTATTTGCCTTGGAGTCGGACCTTAAATGGAATTCTGGTCTGCTACTTACTTGCCATTTGGCCGTGGAAGTTGGCCGTTAACTTGTCTTAGCTGCCATGTGTAGAATGGAGAGTATAAGAGGACCTATCTCAGAGAATTGTTGGGGAGATGAAATAGCAAAGCACCGTGCTGAGCACAGAGGCTGTTCTATAAATATTAGCTCCTGCTATTATTATTATTAAACCTCTGGCTCCTGCTAGAAAAGCTGCAAGTCACAATATTGTCCTATGTTTCAGAGGGGTTCTTGCTCATGATAAAAGAGTTGCAGAAATAGATATGCCTGTGACATGTATGTGCTTTGTTGTTAGCTTAACTGATTTATTAACCTCAGGAAAGTTAACTGAGGTTAGTTAAAACCAGTTTATCTCTCACTTTTTATTTGAGGTTATATTTCTGTCACTTCAGTTAATACCACTTTGAGGTAATCCACTGAGAAGTTAAGTTTGAAGTGTTAGTTATCACGCATAGCTTCAACTTCATTTAGAAAAAGGTAAGATGTATTTAGATGAGGTTAAATGCCATGTTCCTACTGAAGTGCATTCCATTTCAGATTTTGTCCAGGTTGCCAGAAACTTGTTTTGCTTGCAGTTGGATGAAGTGAATGTCAGTGCACGTGAAATTTCCAGCATATTAGATTCACAGGTAGGGTATGCCTTATGGAAATGTCTTGATTGTGCCTGGATCCTAAGTCTTGACTGTTATATGTCATATATGTAGCCTTTTTTTCATTTTTCACTTTAAAAAATTATGCAAATAATAGATACTTCTTCATATAGCACACACAGATTAATTTAAAATCAAAAGTAAAATTTCATCTTGGTCTCTTCTGTTCCTCCTCTCTCAGTATTACTCCCTAAATTTATCACAGAAAGTACCCGTAAGTGTATTCCCTCTGAAATTTTATAGTCTGAACCATCCTCATACATCAGCATCCAGATCAACATGAAGGATGGCATGCCTGCTTGGCCTCTGCCTGCGTGGCCTCAGTCCCTTAAGCATTCGACTCCTAGTTTTGGCTCAGGTTATGATCTTAAGTATTCTTTTGCCTCCTCTTTTGCCTTTTTTGTGCTTTATGTAAAATGTAATTGTGAAGCCTGTTAACTTCACACATCCTGTGTTCTACAGAACTTTGGCATTTAGGGGTGCCTGGGTGGCTCAGTCAGTTAAGCGTCCAACCCTTGATTTTGGCTCAGGTCATGCTCTCAGGATCCTGGGCTTGAGCCCCCGTTGGACTCTGCACTCAGCAGGGAGTCTGCTTGAAGATTCTCTCTCTCCATCTGCCTTGCCCCTCCCCCATCCAGTCTCTCCCCCATTCTCTCTCTGTCTCTCAAAATAAATAAATCTTAAAAAAAAGAACTTTGACATTTATTATATTTATATGTCAGATTTTTCAGGCCTTTTCCTTACGGAGATTCTGTGTTATTGTATCATTCAGGAAGGTCTTCCCAATTTATGTATTTAGTTCACTCAAAATCTGTTCTTATCTGTGCATGAGTTAGGGCTCCAGAGAGATAACCACTTGCCCTTGTTCCACCATCATTTACTTAGTAAGTATCCTTCTTCATTTTTGCCACTAATTTGAAATACAGACTTTATCCTATACTAAATCTCTGTTACACAGATCTGTTTCTAGACCCACCGCTCTGTTCCATTGATTGATTTCTCTCTGCCAGTACATTACTATTTTAATTATTCTAGGCATATATTTCTAGGTTGTTGCTATGTGGTAGGCTAAGTCCTTAATTTTTTTTTTTTTAACTTCTTGGTTTGATCTTCTAGATGTTAGAATCATTTTTGCCATGGTAATAAAAATTTAATTGGGACTTTTTAAAATTGGAATTGCATTGAATTTAGAGAGTGCTTTGGGAGAGATGAACGTGGTTTATTTCCACATTCATTTAGGTGTTTGTTGATATTTTGGAAAGAGAAAATTGTATCTTGCTTCATATATGTCTTAAATATTTCTTGTTAGTCTGAATAGGTATGTTATAGTTTTATTGCTATTAGAAATGGGATTTTTTTAGCAATATTTTCTTTTTTTTTTTAAGATTTTATTAATTAATTTATTTATTTGTCAGAGAGAGAGAGGGAGGGAGCACACAAGCAGGCAGAGAGGCAGGCAGAGGCAGAGGGAGAAGCAGGCTCCCCGCTGAGCAGGGAACCCAATGTGAGGCTCAATCCCAGGACCCTGGGATCATGACCTGAGCCAAAGGCAGCGGCTTTAACCCACTGAGCCACCCAGGCACCCCACAATTATATTTTCCAATTGATAATTAGTAAAGATATTAACTTTTTTTAAAGACTTTATTTTTAGTAATCCCTACACCCAGTGTGGGGCTGGAACTCAGAACCTCAAGATCAGGAGTCTCATGTTCTACCATCTGAGTCAGTAGGCTCCCCAAGATACTAATTTTTGAGTGGGTATGTTGTACAATACAACTTTATTGAACTACCTTAGTTCCCCTATTTTCCTGTTGTCTTGGGTTTTCTAGGTAGGCTTTTTTTTTTTTAAAGATTTTATTTATTTATTTGACACACAGAGAGAGATCACAAGTAGGCAGAGAGGCAGGCAGAGGGAGAGGGGGGAAGCAGGCTCCCCGCTGAGCAAAGAGCCTGGTACTCGCCTGGATCCCAGGACCCTGAGATCATGACCTGAGCCGAAGGCAGAGGCTTAACCCACTGAGCCACCCAGGTGCCCCTTCTAGGTAGGCTTTTTAAGTTAATTACATTTTTGTCTCTCCCACAAAATTTTACTTTTTTTCAGAATTACTGTTGGAATAGGAGCTACAAAAGTGACCAAAAATCTTTTTCATGATATTTGGGCCATTTTATATTTTTAATTTTTTAAAAGAAGCTAGCATTATCTTATTTAATAAATAAGGTTTGTAATATATCTACTTACTTAAAAATTACTTAAACATTTTTAAATTTGTAAATACATTTATGCCATTTCTGTTTTCTGTAACAGCTTACATAATAGAAACTTTATCTCTTCCTTTAAGGTTTGAAAGTGTTTCATATGCCAGATGGTCTAGGCCTAGGTCTTTTTGGAAGAGGAGATAGTTCCTATTTTTTAAATGCCTTCTAGGATTATTTTATTCAAGTTTTTGTCCTTTTCCTGAATAATTCTGTTAATGGATATTTTCCTAGAAAATTTTCCCTTTCATCAAGATACTAAAATTTGTTTAAAAAAATAACACAGGGGGGCGCCTGGGTGGCTCAGTAGGCTGGAGCCTCTGCCTTCCTCAGGCTCCTCCTCTTTCTCTGCCTGCCTCTCTGCCTACTTGTGATCTCTGTCAAATAAATAAATAAAATCTTAAAAAAAAAAAGTAAAGAAATAAGAAGATAAAAAAATAACACGGAATTTTTTTAGGTTTGATATATTTTTGTGATACTACTTTTTATCTCATAGGTGGTACTACACAATTCTTACAAAGTTATCACAGCCACAAATTTCTATAGATCATATCTTAATTATCATTCAGTATGTAATATTTCCATTGTCATTGCTTCTTTGACTCTTATTTTGAACTGTTTTAGACATTTTCTAGTTATATAGTTATATAGTTATATAGTTCCCTTCCGGTTGCTGATTTCTGGTGTCCTTCACTGAAGTCAGAAGCACATTCTCCATGGTATTAATCCTTTGACCATATATTCAGCATATAGCCAATTTTATGAAATATTTCCCATCTTTTGAAAAGCATGTCTGTTCTGCCCTGAAGTGAGTATAGTGTTAGTATTCCCTATGTATCAGTTAGGTCAAGGTTGTTAATCATGTCATTCAAATTTTCTGTTCCCCCTTTTTTTTCCCCCAAATTTTCTATTTCCTTTTTTATTTCTTATCTTCTTTTATTATCAGTTATTGAGCAAGAGGCATTTCATTTTAAAGTTTCCCTTAGTTCTGCTAATTTTTACTTTCCATATCATAGGCTGTATTATAGGTATATTAGGATTTTAGAATTGTTATATCCTGACAGGACATTGAATCTCTTGATCTCTAGAATGTTTCCTGCTTTAAAATCAACTCAATCTAATCATAAAGTGATACCACTTTTGTTTTTGTTGGTGTTTTGATTTGGTTTCCAATGACTATAAATACTTCTCTTTAAAAAAAAAAAACTGTTATATAACCCTTTAAATGTATCTAATGGAATCTAACTACTATAGTTTTTGGTACTCATAATCATTTTATTTAAAAGAAAATTCATTCATGAATTCTTCTCAGAAATTTATCATCTTTCCTTTTTTTCTGCTTTTATTTTTATTCCATGTTACCCTAGAATATTATCTTGATATATCATAATTTCAGGAATATAGTATACTGAAGTTATAAATAAATAAATATAAATAAATATTTTTAAAATATGGTATACTTAAAAATAAGTCATTGAAAAATATCAGTCATTGATCATATTCTGTTGTAAAAATTTAAATAATTAAAATGTATTTGTTTTAATTTACTGTATTCATAAGCTCTGACATTAAAATTTTCTTCTGAATTGAGTAGTAATTCTGCCTTATTGGTACACAATCAAAAATATAAATATATAAATTTTCATCAATTATTTTCATAAAGGTAACTTTTAAAATATAAATTCATATTTCAGGGGATGAATTATTGCATTCCAGCTCTGTCATTTATAAGATTTCCATATTTCCATGGGCATTTTTAGATTCTTCAGTACTGACATACTATATGGTGACTAACATAACATAATAAAAAATAATAAAAAGATACATATTGATATCTAATATTGCATTCTTCCACTTTGTTCTTCTTTTTAAATATTGCTTTGGCTAATCTTTTTTCTTGTCCAAATAAATTCTAGCAAAAATCTTACTATACTGAATTTCTACATTATTTTGGAAAGAAACAACATTTTTATAAATTTAAGTCTTCCTACCTGCAAGCATGTTTTGACTTCTTAATTTTATCTTCTTGAATAGCAAATAATACATTTGATATATTTTTCCCAGTATGAGCTTTATTAATCTTTTGTTATATTTCTAGTTACCTTTCACTTTTTTGCCTTTATAATAAATGGTGTCTTTTTTTGTTTTTAAGACTTCATTTTTTAGGACTTCATTTTAAGACTTCATTTTTAGGTTCACAGCAAAACTGAGGGGAAGGTAGGGAGATTTCCTACCTGCCCTCAGCCCCAACACGTGTATAGCCCCCTTCATTATCAACACCCTGCACCAGAGTGTGGTACATTGTTACAGTTGATGAACCTGCATTGATATATCATTATCATCTGGAGTTCATAGTTTAGATTATGGTTCACTCTGGGTGCTGTACATTCTATGTGAGTTTGGACAAATATATAATGACATGTATCCTTCATTATGGTATCATACGTAGTTTTTTTTTTTTTTTAAGGCTTTATTTATTTATTTGACAGAGATCACAGATAGACAGAGAGGCAGGCAGAGAGGGAGGGAAGCAGGCTCCCTGCTGAGCAGAAATCCCGAAGTGGGGCTCAATCCCAGGACCCTGAGACCATGACCTGAGCCTAAGGCAGAGGCTTAATCCACTGAGCCACCCAGGCACCCCCATAGATAGTATTTTTACCACTCTTGATTTTTACTTCTGTGTGCTGCCTGTTCATCTCTCCACACCTGCGCCCCTCACCCCGGCAATCACTGATCCTCTTATTGTCTTCATAGTTTTGCCCTTTCTATAATGTCATATTGTTGGAATCATACAGTATGTAGCCTTTTCAGATTGGCTTTCCACTTAATAAAATGCATTTAAGGTTCCTTTGTATCTTTTCATGTCTTTTCTTTGCTAATTAATATTTCATTATCTGAATGTACCACAGTTTATCCATTTACCTATTGAAGGATGTTTGCTTGCTTCCAAGTTTTGGCAGTTGTAAATAAAGCTACTATAAACATCCATGTGCAGGTTTTTGTGTGAACGTAAGTTTTCACCTCCTTTAGGTAGATATCAAGGAGCCCAATTGCTTCTTCCTATAGTAAGAAGATGTTTAGTTTTATAAGAAACCATCAAACTGTCTTCCAAAATGGCTATTCCATTTTGCCATCACAGGAGCAATAAATTAGAGTTCATATCATTGAGAATGAGAGTTCCCATGATCTAAGTATTTGGAAACCTTTGGAAGATCACCCAGTCTTCTAGAATTGAGGCACTGATTTATCAGAACTATTTAGTAGCATTTAAGGTAGGAAAACTGACCCTGTAGGAGCACTGTTTTTCTTCTGCTGTTTAAGGTGTTCTGTATTTTCCCAGCTAAGGTTGACAGCAGAGCATTGTTTTCTTACTGTCAAACAGTTCTCAAAGCTACTGTCCCCACTCTTGATAAGGAAGGGCAACAGTGGAGGTTGGGTGGCTTACGACATAAGAGAAATGGGGAATTCAGAGGACTTTGGGTGAGCATGCAAAGGTTGCTCAGCAGCTGCAAAAAATACTGGTGCTCCGAATTAGTAATTTACTTCCTTTCTAACCAATGATTTTAGGGCAGATAAAAGTGTATTAAGTCTGTGATACTTTGATGACAAAAGCCAAGTGCCAGTGGTAATTGTGCAAGGTCTTCTGCATGCCAATAATTTCCTGTCTGTGGCTTCAGATCAAAATGTTGTGCAATTGTCATTATATCAGTTTATAAGGCTTCCTTTGTTGTGTTCTGCTTGTCAACATGTAGAAGATATCCCCATAAAATGTTACCTTTTTTTTTCACTTGAATCCATAATAAGAATACCTTTTACTTTACCACATTTACTTATATAACTGAAACAAAAGTCTCGATGTAATACTTCCATTTTCTACGTCATTGCATTGTTATTTAATATTCAGTTCTATTTCATTAAATATTTGGACCTAAAACTCACTGATGGGTCATGTACCACAGTTTGAAAAATACTATAAAAATCACTGCTTGTCAAGTAGCTCATCAGAAACAAATGAAAAATATCTTAATATTGTATTAGTATTCCTAAACTTTCTGTTGTTGTTGTTGAAAAAATCACCATAGTGCCTCATCTGAAGTATCAATTGATCTGTGGTTGAGGATGCTGACAGTCTGTGAAAGTAGGGAAATTCCACTATGGTTACCCCCTCAACCATCTTGTCACAAACAACAGAGTCAAATCTTATAATCCATCTGTTAGGGATGGTTGTTTTTTACTTGTGTTTTCTTTTTCTGGCTTGTCTTTTCCTTAATTTATTTTTTTAAAAATATTTTTGCTGAAGCATAATGGACACCCTGTGAAGTGTAAAAATCTCAAGTGTATGATGTGATGATTTCTATTAGTATCTTGTGTATAATCACCACTCCAAGACTCCATTGTACCAACTTTGTCCCAGTTAGCTACCGCTCCCACCTTCACAATGGAACCACTCTTCTGACTTCCATTAGCGTAGATTACTTTTGCCTGTTCTTGAATGTCCTAATAAATAGAATCACCCAGTAGATACTCTTTAGTGATGAGCTTCTTTTGTTCATCATTTCACCTGACTCGTAAGATTTTCTGAGATGCCATGTTTCAAGAAAGAAGAATTGCTAGGTCAGTCTAAGTCAGTCCTACTTTTGTTTCGCTGACAAAAAAAACCCCAAAAAACAAAAAGCTGATTTTGGAATAATACAGCATTTAATTCTAAAAATGTAATTATCCTACTGTGATTGTAATCATCATTGCTATATTAAAAATTCACACCATGCTCTACCTGTGGCTGGGGCAAGGTTACATACAGAAAAGCAAGGTTGGAGCCTAGATTTAGCAGAATGCTAAACTTAGCAACCACAGACTTGAGTCTATCATAATAATATGGTGGGTTTACCATCCTAATTAAATATCATACAGGGATTATCTTAAAATCACAGAGAGAACACTGTAAATTCCCTAAAGTAGACTTTTCACAGTTTGGTTTCTTGCTAAATCAATTTGGTGGATCGCAACCCCCCATTTTAACAAGTGAGAGAATACAGTGGAAAATATCATAGTGAATTGTGTGTGCATTAGTAATGTTTCACTTATACTGGGGTCATAACAGAAAAGGCATTTCTCACTATATGTAGCAGTATGTACTCCTCTGTAAAACATTAGATATATACATTGAACAACTATAGCGTGTGGCATTGTGTTAGCTGCTCCAGTTTATTATTAAAACAAAACTCAAGCCTGTCCCTCAAGGAACTTAAGGGTATTATGTAAAGAAAGGCATGTGCACAAATAATTATAGTTTAAAAAACCTAAGCGTTGCATGATAAGGCCGTAGTACTGACAGAGCTCAAAATATTTAGGGAAGATTCCTAACAGTCTTGGCATTTGAATGAGTTTTAAATGATATACAGGATTTTATCTGCTTAAGAAGTGGATGGAACGTGCTAAGAGAATTAGCATGAATAAAAATGTATATATATAATGTAATGGTAAGCAGAGAGTATCTAGTTTTTTTTTAAAGTGAGTACATGCAGATCAGTGAAGGGAGTTAGGCCTAAAAGGGCAAATATTACACTTAGAAGTTTATACTTTACTAGTCGCCAATGAAGAGCCATTAGGGAGAATTTTATGACATGATCAAAGTAATTAGAAATGGTAATCTTGTAATAGTGTTGATTATCTTGGAAGGGAATGAAACTGGTGGTAGGTAGCCTAGATAGTGGGCAAAGGAAAGAGTCCAAATACAGAATATTAAGAACTAAACTGTGGTGAAGTTGAGGATAATGGGAAGGAATAAAGAGACAGATATATAATATTATATATAACATATATATAATAAGTATAATAATATATATAACATATTTTTATAAATAACATATGTAATTATGTATACAATTATATGTAATATAATAATAAGTGTATTACCATTAAGACTTGCATTTGGGTGTAAGAACCAAGGGAGAATGAGTTAAAGATAACTGAGAGTTTTGATTCGGATGATTAATAATAGGTTGGCTCTCAGTAGAAGTAGGGAAATAAGTGGAGATGATGATAGTTGGATTTTAAAGAGTAAATTCAATATGCTGACAGGTGTAAATAATCAAAAAGCCATTGGAAGTAAGGAATTGGACACAAAGGGGGATTGGGGAATGATTTGGAGAGCAATGGTTGAAGTGAGGCAGTGAACATGAGCACTCAGGGAGAGCTGATAGAGAAAAAGGGAGAAAGGAACAAACTCTGAGGGACCTCCCCTCTCCCATTTAAGGAGTGGAAATGAAATTAAGTCATTAGAAACAGCGTAAATATTCTGAAGGTTAGGTGAGATGGTGGGATATCAAAAACCTTAGGGAAGAGAAAATTTCAAAGACAGATGGCTTAAGCAATGTTACATGAAGCAGAGAAGAAAAGTTGATGGAGGGGTGCATTTATTTTGTCAAATGCTAGGTTAGCTACTGACATTGAACATAATTATTTTCAAAATGCGGGGACGGGAGGAACAATTAAGCAAATTACAAGAAGTAAAGGAGGGAGCAAGAGAAAGGAAGGAGAAAATAAGGGAATATACAGAAACTTTAAGGAAAGGAGGAAATTGAATGGGTTTCTAATAGAAGGCTTTCATCCAGGGGGGAAAATTTGACCTGAAACAGACATTATTGTTCTGTTGAAGATGAATTGAGTTTCAGAATGAGAACAGTGAAATAGTAGCTATCCAGAGTAGAGTAGAAATGATTTACAATATTGTTTACGGGGTGTTTCAGAGGTCAGAATTTCAGAGGTTGGAGGACCTGAGGATCACAAATGATACTGGGAGAACTAGACAGGAAAGGAATGGAGAAAGGTAAGGGTACAGTCCAATAACTGGAAGGAGGTTAGAAAACAGTTATCTGTCTGAATCCTTTGAGGTTAAATAGCAAAAATTCATTTCATCTGCTGCTTGCTTATTTGAAGCATATTCAAACTCTTATTAACATATGACTGAGCCCGGAGAGGCTTTTCACAGAATTCACAGGTACCACCTATGAGCAGTACTCTGGCTATAAGTTTTCACTGCTTAGCCCAAAATAGCAATAGAATTATAACACATATTGTTTTGTTTTGTTTTTAAGTCATAGTTTGTTCTGTGATTGTTCAAGCCTAGTGTTTTGTCTCCTAAAATGGTACCATGTGCCTTTTTCTGCATGATTTGCCACCATGTTTTAAGCTCAAAAGTTTTTAATTGCATCCCTAAAATCCCTGTCTATAATTTCACTTATTTACAAAAAAAAAATATATATATATATATATATATATATAATTAGCTCTGTTATCTAGATTCTTATTTAAACTTTTGAATTATTTCACATTTAGGTAGCATGCAAGATAACAATAGGCTTATCTGAATACTGAGTAGCTGTGTTTCCCAGAACACTTTGTATTTGCAGACATTAGTCCAGTGAGGTGCCACAAAATAAATAAAGGTGGGACACCTGGGTGGCTCAGTGATTAAGCCTTTGTCTTTGGCTCAGGTCATGATCTGAGGGTCCTGGGATAGAGCCCCGCATCGGGCTCTCTGCTCAGCAGGGAACCTGCTTCCCCATCTCTCTCGGCCTGCCTCTATGCCTACTTGTGATCTCTGTCTGTCAGATAAATAAACAAAATCTTTAAATAAATAAAGGTGTAGTGGTCAAGGGTATGGTCAAATAACTTGAGGAAAAGTAACAAGTTACTAAATTTTATTTCCTTTGGGGATATTAAAAATGCTCGTTAGCATATTAAGGATGTTGGAAGCCCTGCAGGAAAGAAGTTCATTTTTTTCTAAATCCTAACATTTCTCAAATTTACCTGACCACAGGGTCAGCTGCCATCATCACCACCACTCAGTTTGGCTTTTGTGCAAACCTAGTTAATATCCTTTAGAACATACTTTGGGAAATATTGTTACATTTGAAAATGTCTTAAAAACTAATCCTAAACAGTATAAGAATGAATTCTATGAGTGTGTGTTGAGTACTCAAGAAAGAGTAGAGTAACAGAGACAGATGAAGATGATGTGATGATGTAAATTGTGAAACAAATAGATACTCAAAGGTAACTGTCAGGACCAAAGGAAACAGTAGTGTGCAGGAAAAATATTTCTCCCCCCAAATTGAGGAATGGCTCCTACTTCAGTTATGCTAGGATTTAGAAATCAAACCTGAATTTATCGTATTTATTCCATCATGATTTCTCTTGGGCAGTTAGTAAAAATCCAACTAACGTCAGACTTCTGTGGGAATCTTGGGGTGGCCATTTATTAGCTGTGAAACCTTACATAAGCTGCTAACCTGAGCCTGTTTCCTCCTCTGCTAAATGGAGACAAGGTTATAGGAAGGTATTGAATGTATGTGGCCCTTAGCAGTGTGTCTGCACATAGTAAGTTCGTAATAAATGTGATACCATTAATTTGTTTTTAAGATTTTATTTGTGTATTAGAGTGAGAGTGTGTACAAGTAGGAGTGGAGGGAGGGAGTGGGAAGGGCAGAGAAAGAGGGAGGAGTAGGCTTTCTGCTGAGCAGGGAGCCCATCGTGATCCGGGGTCATGATTTGAACCAAAGGCAGAAGCTTAACCACCAGGCACCCGTATCATTAATTATTTTTATTACCTTTTGTCACTCTGCATTCATCTCTCCTTTCTGAAAGGCTCTGCCTTAAGCCCATACTTATAAAGCAATCATTTTCTCCACGTAATCCTTTAAATTATATTTTCTGAACTTTTTTTTTTTAGTTCTGTTATAATCTATACATACAAGATGGCTATAATTAGACTTGGATTTTTATCTCTGATTAGATTGTCATTGTTTTTTTACCTTATAATTGACTGTCAGAGAGATCATGCTAGCAGTTAGAGAAGAGGAATTGCCATCCCTGCTATTTTGTGGTGGTGGTGGTTCACTTGTGCCTGAATTATTAATATTACCTTCAGTCCACCATTTCTGTGCATGAATCTTTGTAAGCTGCTTGGCTGTTAACATTGCATTTCATACAGATAAAACAAGGTGTGGAATCAATCAGTGACCTTTACTGGGTTCACATAAACTCTCTTGGTTGATAATGTCCAGTGTTTTGCTAGCCTCAGATGCCATGTACATGGGGTGGATATTTTGGGGGAGTAGTTTTTTTTAAATTTTTTTATTTTTTATAGTTTTTTTTATTTTTAAAATTTTTTTAATTAATTATTTTTATTAACATACGGTATATTATTTGCCTCAGGGGTACAGGTCTGTGAGTCGTCAGGCTTACACACTTCCTAACACTCACCATATCACATACCCTCCCCAATGTCCATAACCCAACCATCCTCTCTACACCCCCTCTCCCCCCAGCAACCCTCAGTTTGTTTTGTGAGATTAAGAGTCTCTTGTGGTTTGTTTCCCTCCCGATCTCATGAAGTCTTTTTGACATCATAAACACAATCGTAGAATTTGGACTTTTAAGGGAAATTATATTGTTAAAATTGATGACATAAAGGTGACAACAGGGTATGTATACCTTATAATCATCTAGATTCTGTTATAAATAACAGCAGTGCAAACTCAAGCTTAAATCAAGTTACCCCAGATTGCTTTAACATTCTCTTTCATCTAATCAGATGACTCCAAAGTAAAAAAATAAATTTGGTTATTAAAATGCAAAAGCTTAACACTCGTCAAAAAGGGTTTTTGTGCTAGTTCTCATAATTAGCATCTAATGCATAACTTTTTTCTTATGTTTTAATGTTGACAGCTTCTTCCCCGTGATTCCTTAGAGGCAGATGAAATAGAAAGGCTTAAGCGTGAAAGAAATGATGCCTTAGAGGAAGTGAATATGCTCAAGGTAATCTCCAATTTCGCCTCCTTACGTTTTGTTGAGAAAAAAGAAACGGAAAAATATTACTATAAATTATCAAATATTTGATATTATTTGTGTTCATATTAATACCAAATATTTTATAATTCATTTATTCAGCAGATCTTTAAAGAGTCCTTTTGTGCGTGTGTGTGTGTTTACGTACTTTTATTTCCAAATACCCTTGTAAGACTCAGTATAGACAGTGGTTTTTGCTCATACCTGCGGATCTGGCTACTTCTCACACCTTTTTGCTCTCGTGTTGGTGGCAAAGATGAGAAACCAACAAAGGTTAGATGAGTCAACAAAGCAAGCCATGACCATTTTGAATCCTTAAATGTTTACTGGGAAATACATTTTTTCATGTTCGTAGGCATGTTTCAGAGGCCTCTTGTTTTGGTAATATAATTTGGAATTAAGGTAATACGATTAAGAGAAAAAGACACACAGTGTCCCCAAATATACTTTAAGATTTTGGTTCTTTTTTATATATTTTCATTCTGTTCTTAACAGGATATTAAATTTAAATTATACTGTAATTTTCACAGAAATCCATTGCATTTTTCAAGTCTTCAAGAAAAGTTGTATAAACTACTTGATTTACCCTTAATTCACTATAGGAATACTTTTTTTCAATTATTTTAAATTATTTTCTGAAATAAGTAAAATTCTGTGTTTATTTACTTAATTTTTATTAAAGCAAAATCTTTACACCCCCCCAAAAAGGAAGAAATTTCCTTCCTGCCTTAGTTTTTAAATTCCAACCCCTAGAGGAAGCCATTGTTAAACACACCTTGTTTAGCCTTTCAGAGACTTTTTTCTCTCTACAGCCAATTATATTTCCAAAAATAAATGTATATATACATTTTAACTTTTATGTAAATCTCTTTACACTGAAAACTTTTTTACAACTTGCTTCCTATTTCTTTTTTCTCTTTGTTGGCCTTATATCTTGGGCTACTTTTTGAGTTAATATGTGCAGATCTGCCAAAATCTTTTTTTTTTTTTTTAAGGATTTTGTATATTTATTTGTCAGAGGAAGAGAGAGAGAGACTGAGCCAGCAGAGTGAGCAGCAGGCAGAGGGAGAAGAGCCTGATGCAGGGCTCAATCCCAGGACCCTGGGATCATGACCTGAGCCAAAGGCAGATGGTTAACTGACTGAGCCACCCAGGTGTCCCCTGCCAAAGTCTTCTTAATGGTTCTCCTATCATCCAGTGTTTCTGTCCTAGATTATCTAGCCAGCTCCTTTTTTTTTTTTTCTTTTAAGATTTTATTTATTTATTAGAGAGAGAGAGTGAGAGAGCACGCACACATGCATGGGAGGGGGGCTGGGGGGGCAAAGTAGAGGGAAAGAATCCTCAAGCAGACTCCCCGCTGAGCAGCAAAATGGATGTAGGGCTTGATCCCAGGATCCTGGGATCATGACCTGGGCTGAAGGCAGACTTGTAACCAGCTGAACCACCCAGGCACCCCTAGCCAGTTCCTTAATAATGAATATTTAGGCTACTTCCAGTTTTCCTCTACTAAAAATAAGTCCATTATAGATAGCTTTGTAGATGTATCCTGGGGCAATTTGTACAATTGTAAATGTACAAACTGAATACATTTCTGAAAGTAGAATTGCTTTATCAAAGGATATGGACACATAAAATTTTATACACATTACTAAGTTACCCTTCAAAAGGCTTTACCAATTCATGTTCCTTCCAAGTGTGTACGAACATTCCATTACTAAAGGAATATTTTATAGACTTTTTTTTACAACTTTGAAACCACTTCTCATTTTTTGTTATAATACTTGAGAATAAAAATGAAAAAATATAAATTTAGTTTTAAGAATAAATTGACAATGATTTCCTCATATTCTCTTTGAAAACATTTCCAATGATGGCTGTCTTGGTAAAATAGCATTTTATGTAGTCCGTCTCTGCATAAGCCATTAAATTTTATGGTTCATCAGAACTTTCAGAGGTGCCTGGGTGGCTCAGTAGGTTAAGCATTGGACTTTTGATTTTGGTGTGGAGCCTGCTTAAGATTCTCTGTCTCAAAAGAAAAAGAAAAAAAAGAAAAACCTTTGGAGGCTCTCAGATCTTTTCATTTTCTTTTCTTTTTTTTTTTTTTTTTTTTTAAGATTTTACCCATTCATTTAACAGACAGAGATCACAAGCAGGCAGAGAGAGAGGGGGAAGCAGGCTCCCTGGTGAGCAGAGAGCCCAATGCGGGGCTCGATCCCAGGACCCTGGGATCATGACCTGAGCCGAAGGCAGAGGCTTAACCCACTGAGCCACCCAGGCGCCCCTCTTTTCATTTTCTTAATGTATATCATTGTTAATGATATATTGCAGTTTTATTTAGATATCAGTATTATTAGAATTTTAACTTAAAATTGCATTTATGTAACATTTAAACAGGGCTCCCTTAAAGAGCTCTTAAATAAATCAGGGTTCACACTTAAAGTCTATGTCATGTAACTAAACATGTTCTAATGCGACAGGACCTGAAATCCCAGATACAGCACATTCTGTATTTTATAATTTCCTTTACCCACAAACCTATCTGTTGGCTGAGAACCACTTGGTTTGCCATGTAAAAGAGTGTACACAGCCACAAATACTTCTTCAAGGTAACATGTGTACCTTCAGTATTTCTACTTGTCTTACACACACACAGATAACAGGGGTTGTTCCGTGAAGTTCATAGAGGGCGTAGGTGTTCTCTCATCACTTGCGACATCTCTATTCTTCATGCCTGATTTGAGGCTCAAATAAAAATGAAACCAGTATCATTTGATGCCAGTGGCTAATTTTTATTGGACGAGAGTGATTTTTTTAAAAAGTGCTGTGGGCTTTATTTAACTTAAAGCCTTTCTGCAAAGTTCAAGATTGCTACTGCTTTGCAAAGCTGAATGAAAATAGATGTATTTTCCATTTACAGATGCAAAAAAACTAGGACACAGAGTGAAGGTGACTTGCTAGAGCATAAAAGCATGAGAGCCAGCAGTTTCTTGGCTCCTGGTCTGTGGCAGATTCATTAGATTGCTATATTAAATTCATCTTCATATACCTCCATTTCATATCTTAGATAAGAATGAGCTGAAATATACCAGGAAACAGAATGCTTCTTATAAACATTGCAGTATTGCCATGAATATTTACCACTCAATTTAATCTTCAAGCAATTCTTCTGCCCAAGTTTATAGTAAAATAAAAGTCCTTATATTACTCTTAGTATTTCTGATTTGATCAATAAAATGTGGATTTATTTATGATATATTTTTAAAAAGCTGAATACTTTAGGGTATGTGCTTGAATTTTAATTTCAAAGATAATATTTAATTTACATGTGTGATATTATTTATTCTATGATAGTAACTATTATTTTATATTTTGGTTACATTAGTCATATCTTCATTTGTATGGATAATCTTCCAAGCACAAGGTAAATTAGAAAAAAAATAGCCAGTCCAATTTCATATGTCCTCTTTAGCGTGCTAAGAGACCTTTACTTCTAAGTTGTGATAATCATCCTCTTCAATTTGGAAGTTCTTTGGTGATGATTGCTATTGCCCAAAATTTAGTTAGTATTTACACATTTTCATCCTGACTGAATTATTTTGGAGCTCAGATTTTGAGATGATACAAAATGACTAATCAAAGTAACAGAAAATGCATTTACATCACAACTGTACTGTAGATAATTAATTTTAAATGGTATGTGTAAAGCCAGAAAAGTGACTAAGAACTACATTTTCAAATTGTCGCAATTGGATGTTTGTAGAATTTATAAATTTTGAAATAAGACTCATTGATACTTCATAATTTGTTATTAATTCAATGGTTTTTAAATATAGGAAAAGTTATTTGAATCAGAAAGGCAAAAGAAGCAATTGGCAGAAGAACTCCAGAATGTGAAACAAGTAAGTGCATGTTTTGTGTGTGTGTGTGTGTGTGTGTGTGCGCGCGCGCACGCGCTCACGTGCGGATGCGTGCTTTTGTTAATGTGGATAAACAGCAGTGATGCTGTATATGTCCTGGACCTTACAGATGTGAATACTATAGTATAAAATAGCATAAGTCTTAAAAGCAATCTCTTTCAGAGCTATCTGTGCTGAAGTCTTGCTACTATTGCTCAAAGAAATTGCTTTCAAAAGCAGATACCTATGGTTATCAGAAGCAAATGATCAATCTCACTGCTTTCTATTCTTTTTTCTTTCTCTTTTACTTTTCCTTTCTCTTTTCTTCTGTTACTCATACCTGACTATATAACAGAAAAAATAAAACAAGAAAAGAAAACCTCCAAGGCAGAGCATTTTTTCCTGTTACTTTTTAATACTAAAAAGTAATTTATTTTTACATCATTCTTCACAGAATTTTTGGTCACTTGCAACAAAATAAATACAATGGCATTATAAAATAGATATACAAATAAACAAAATATTGATAAGGGTAGAAAGATAAAAAGAACATAGCTAGAGAGCAGTGGCAGTCACCTGATTTTGAATTGCCCAAACATTATCTCCTCAGAAAACATAAAGTCAACATAGTAAGTAAAATCATATAGGACTCATACCTTCAGTATGGCTGTGACATAAAAATGCCACATCCTTCAAAGTACATATAAATAGAGTAAAAAAATTTCAACAAAGTCCTACAGCCTTCCTGCTAATGGAAGTTGGGATACAAAGAACAGAGGTGGTAAGCTTTCAGTGACTCTGAGAAAGATCAGGAAAAAAACAAAGCAATTAGATGAAGTACAAACACAATCACCTCCAAAAAGAAAATGCAACAATGATTGCCAGAGTCTAAGCACAGATCAGTATTGAGTGGTTCTCAGGACTTGAGAAAGTGTGCAACCGGAAATGGCAGCCTTGGAAAATAATTGCTTCTGGGGAATAAACAAATGAACAGAAACAGGGTAGTATCCTTTGGAGATGAAGCAATAAGGAAATAAGAGGGGAAAATTAAAGATCTTGCAAAAATGAAAGAGAAACAAGACATACCATTCCTTTCCGTCTGCCCTCACCATGACCTTCAACAACATGATCCATGAAGACACTGCACAGAAGAGCATGCTGTTGAACTAAGAACTTTTTCTCTGCAAGGGAAAAAATATGGAATAGGAAAAAATAAATAAATAAATCTGTCCCCCTTATTATAAAACAACTGAAAAATCAGACAATATGAATTAAAGCTGTCCTAACGAATACTCTCCAAAACAATTCAACCACAAAGCTAAAGAAAACTAACACAACACTCGAAATTCAATTAAATATCCTCATACAAAGCATTTAGCTTTGAATCTGTTAGTGAGTACTAGGTAATCTGACCTGGAAAGATCAACTCGAGGACATATCCAGTAAACTTACTAGGCTTCAGAGATAGAACAGAAAATGAACAGTGTCTCTAAGTGAAAAGATCAGACAACTTACAAAGGCAATAGAATTTAACAGCATCAGCCTTCTCAACACAACAAAGTAAGACCATAGGAGAGTAACATTTTCAAGAAACTAAAGGAAAGAAAGTGTAAACCAAACTGTATACAGCCAACCTGACTTTCACATATCAAGACCCTGGAAAAACCATTTGGAATGTGCCAGTATTCAGGGAATACTTTCCTGAAGAATTTAGGAGAGGATGAGTTTCATCCAGCCAAAAAATTACTCGAATAACTTTGTCCAGAGTTTCCCAGAGAGTGAGCATCTCACAGATGTTATTTTATAGCAAAGACCAAAATAAGAGTGAGTTTGCAGGTAAAAGAATAACACATTAATGGTACATGTCAGACAAAAAAAATCAAAAGATGCAATTTATTTTTAAAAAATCAGAGGATAAAGGGGGAAGAAAAAAGAGGGAAATAAAATATAATTGCTTTGCTGTATAAGTAAAGGTATGATTTAAAACTGATGTTAAATAGTAAAATATTAGGAAAAAATAGAGATTTCTGACACTATAAAAAAGTAGTAATACAAAGGTAACCTATAGAATGAAAAGACAAATCTTCCTAAATACCAAAAGAAAATTTTTTTTAATATTTTATTTATTTATTTGACAGAGATCACAAGTAGTCAGAGAGGCAGGCAGAGAGAAAGGGGGAAGCAGGCTCCCCGCTGAGCAGAGAGCCCGATGTGGGGCTCGATCCCAGGACCCTGAGACCATGACCGGAGCCGAAGGCAGAGGCTTAACCCATTGAGCCACCCAGGTGCCCCACCAAAAGAAATTTTTTAAAAAGCAAAAGGAGCACACAAAATAAATCCATATAAATATAATATATCCACACAGTAATTTCAACAAAATATGACCAAATTGAGACCAAACAGAATAGTTATCTCAGTTAACATGAATGGGATTAACTCGTCTATTAAAAGGTTATCATAGGAAAATACAGTTTACCAAAACTGACCTCAGTAGAGATGGAAAGCTTAACAGACCAATTTCCGTAAAAGAAATAAAGTTATCAGGAAACTACCCTCTAGAAAAAGACCAGGTCAGATGTTTCACAGAGAAATTTAACCAAACCTTTGACAATCCCAAAACCACGTAAATATCCTCTGAAGGATTTAAAAAAAAAAAAGAAAAGAAAGAAAATTTCCTTTTTTTTTTTTGAAGCTAGTGTAACATTGATGCCTAAACCTATAAAACCACACAGAAAAGGAAAATACAGTTAGACTAGAACAACAGCTAGGGGCATATGAATTAGAAAAAATAAATAAAACCATCTGCTTGCAGATGACATAATAATAATCCAGAAACCTATAGATAATCAGTGATAAAACTAACTCAGTGACAAATTCACAAGCTAGCAAGATATAAAATTAATATACAAAACTCAGTTGCATCCATATACATAAATAATAACCTGTTAGAAGTATTAACAGTTGAGAAGCCAAAAATGATGTAGAAAAATTGGCAAAAGACATGAACAGACACCCAAAAAACATTATAAAAATGTCCCTTAATTATATGAAAAGACAATCTTTCTCATAATAAGAGAAATACCAGTTAAAATCTACACTTCCGGGGCGCCTGGGTGGCTCAGTGGGTTAAAGCGGCTGCCTTCGGCTCAGGTCATGATCTCAGGGTCCTGGGATCGAGCCCCGCATCGGGCTCTCTGCTCAGCAGGCAGCCTGCTTCCTCCCTTCTCTCTCTGCCCGCCTCTCTGCCTACTTGTGATCTGTCTGTCGAATACATAAATAAAATCTTTAAAAAAAAAAAAATCTACACTTCCATCTTCTGGTAATGACAGAGGGAAACACTGGTGGAAGACATCTTCCAACAGAAAACGATTTTTAAAAACTTGGGCGTTATACAGTAGGCAACTGCCAAAGGAATTGGAGAATGAACATAATCAGACAGACTGCTCCTCCTGGCTGTAAGCCTGGAGCTAACAGAGTGTGACACTGGTGGAAATGGACCCACACTTCGAGTCACTTGGTATTCTAAAAGGTTCACAGACAATTTACTGGGGAAAAGATGCTCGTTATAATACATGGGGGTAGAATAAGGGAATATTTGAGGGAAAAAAATGAATCTTAGCCCTTATGTCATACTCAAAAACTAACTGTGAATGGATTATAGATCTAAACATAAGAACTAAAATATTAAATTCCAAAAAAACTTCTGTGACCTTGGGTTGAACAAAACCATTAAACTGTAACCTAAAATTAGTAAATTTTACTATATTGAAATTTAGGTAAATTCTACTTCAACAGAGGTTTGTCTGATTGTTGTTGTTTTTTTCTTTTTTTTTTTTTTTTAAGAAAACCATGCCAATACCATTTCTTATCCATCACATTAGCAAAAATTCACAAAAAATTGACAGTACTCTGTAGGCTTTCTCATTGGGATTGCAAAATGGTACCCCTATGAAGAACTGGTAGTTTTAACAAATCTACATATTATTTATCCTTCTACCTGACAATCTCACGTCTATGAATTTACCCTGAAGGTATACCTCTAATAATATTAAAATAGATATGCACAGTATTACAATATTATTTGTGATTAGAAAATATTGAAAACTACTTTAATCTCTCTTGAGTAATATGGATTGATTTCCAGGAGATACTACTGAGTAAAACAAAACAAACAAACAAACAAAAAAACCCACCAAAATTCAAAAGAATACAAATACTATGCAATATTTAATAAACAAGAGCAGTTATATATCTGCTTATCTTTTACAAAAGACACCAAGGGAAGGATAAACTATACAGTGATGAAACTGGTTATCTACAATGTGGGTGGATAGACAGTAGATACGGTGTAAGAGAGACTGACACCTGTCTGAGAATGACTTTTTATATAATTTTTACTTTGAGGTGCATGTTAATATCCAACACATTCAAAAAATATAAGAAAAGCAATAAAGATAAGGAAGGGAAAATGAACTTAAAGGTGCAAGCAGACCAAAACAAATGAATCCATTTGTATTTCAAATGAGTACCATGTCCATGCTAAAGAAAACCAATTTAAGTAACTTACAAACTCAGTATTTGTGTTCAGACTTTGACAGGTTGGGTTGAGTTGGAAAAAAAAGTACAAACAAATCCTAAACCTTTTTTAGTATTTTTTGTTGTTTTAGTGGTAGAGACAAAGCAGTTCTTTTTTTTTTTTTTTTTTTAGGAGATTTATTTATTTGAGAGAGAGAGAGCTCAAGATGGGAGTCAGAGGGAGAAGCAGGGCCCCCCATGAGTGGGGCTGATGCAGGACTTGATCCTGGGGCTCTTGGATCATGACCTGAGGTCAAGGCAGATGCTCAACCGACTGAGCCACCCAGGCGCCCATAGGCAAAGCGATTCTGAAACCCATTTTTGATGTAGCATAGGTTTTAGCAAATGTGTTGACTGTCATTGAGAGCCAGAATCTCAGTGAAAAGGCCTAGACATACAAAACAGAATGAAGGAAGTCACGAAAGAATCCTGAGGGTTGGACTGCAGTTTGGAGGTATCATTTCTAAAATATCATCGTTTCTAAAATATATATGTATATGTGCATATGAATGTACATGTGCACATATCTATATGTATGTTTGCATGTATGCATATATATATTTTTTTCCCATTCCCTGGCTCTGTCAGCTGTAAGAGCCAAGAAGCAGACAACCTAATAGCAGTGAGCACATAGCATATCTAAGTGCCCATATATCATTCCCTACTAAAGGAACCCAGTTTCCTTGAAGAAATGACTAATTTAAGCATTGGTGGAGGGTAAGTACAAGACAAACTTGGAACGTCTCATTTTGCCAGAAAATAAGGAAGTGCTCAAAATGACGGAATCTTGTCACAAGGAACAGTCTTGAAAGGGGTTTCTTCTGGCCAAATCTGGAAGGACTTGAGTACCAAAATAATTAAATACAGTAATGAATTGCAGACCATTGAAAAAATAGTAATTCATAAGTCTGTACCATTAGTAAATGGATTAATTAGTTAATTAATGGGGAGAAAGGAGAGCTCTTGCTCAATATAGACTCTTAAGTGCTGATGTAACTGCAGAGAGGCTGCCAGATTTGGGAAATCAGCATTTTGCATCTGTGTTCGTATAGACTGAATCAGGCTGGAGTCATCAGATGCTAAATCTAGGGGGAAATTTTGATGAAGAGCAGAGTATTTACATATTTACATGATTTTAAAGTAGCTCTCTATAAACTGCTTATTAATTGCTAGGGGAAAATAATAATTATACAGTAGTGAGATAAGACAACACCTTGACTAGTGCTAAAAATTGATAGTACCAGTGAAGAATAGATGGAAAATGTGACTCCAAATGTGGAACCTTGAAAAGGACTCATCACCTCTGTAGTAGTCTGGCTAAGAACATGTAACCTGAATCTAGCCATGAGGCAGCATTAGACAAACCCAAGATCAGAGATACTTTAGTTTTTTTTTTGAAGTGGGGGGTGTGTGTGTGTGTGTATGTGTGTTTGTGAGAGAGAGACAGAGAGACACAAAGGAGTATGAAAGAAAGAAGGATTGTATTCTTCAAAAATATCATTGTCATTAAAAAAGGAAGGAGGAAAGGCAATAAAAGGTCCCAGATTAAAAGAGCCTAAACAACAACAAAAAAATAATAAAAATAAAAATTTTTTAAAAAGAACCTAAACAGGGAAAGTAAATATAAGACCCGACTATAGTAGTTTGGATCCTGCCCTGAAATGGAAAAATGTTCTAAGCGGTATTATTGGGTCGAGTGATGAAATTGGAATACAGATGGCAGATTAGGTAAAAGTATTGAATCAGTGTTAAATTTCCTCAATTAGACAACTATACTATGGTTATGTGAGAATATACTCAGGAAAATACTGACGTTTTTAGGGGTGAAGAGCCATGATGTATGTAACTTACCCCAAGGTTAAGAAAAAAGTGGTGCGTGTGTATAGGTGTGGATGTGTTTATGTATACACATCTGTATGCATGTGTGTGTGTGAATATGTGTCTATTTACATGTGAGAGAGATTGAGAATATGCAGAATCTCAGCAGCCTCCACGTATCAGCGCCTTACAAGAAAGAATACTTTATTTCTCATTCATGAACGTGTTAGCGAAAGGATGCATCTGGTGAACGAGGTAAATCTGGGTGAAGGGTGTGAGGGTGTTCTTTGTACTATTTATTCCTAATTCTTGCAACTCCTGGGTACATTTGAAATTATTTCCAAATAAAAAGTGTTTCAAAGTCCTCTATTTTTTGGCCAGTTTTCAGACTCATTAAGTATTTTTGTACTGTGGTTGGTTTGCCTTGTTAGCTATTTTAATTCTATACCTTCGATACCTGCATCAGTTCATATGGCCAGGATTTTTTTTTTTACATTTTTAGTGTTTCTTTGCATCCTGAAAGTAGACATTTTACATCTTTGTTTTACATTTAAACATTTTTTTACATTTAGAACAAATTAGAGGGTGTGGTTTTTTCGTGCATTTAATTAAAATTTTCTTTTTTCCTAAATGCTTGCTTAAAAGCTTTAGAATGTCAAGCATGCTTGACACAATAATTACATGAAAGACTGATTAAGAAATGAATCTAAAGAAAAAAATTTTTTTCCTTGCAATACCTACTTCTTCCACTTGAGGCCCTCCTGTATTTATTTCTCTGAATGGATTAGTTTCTATTAAGGAAGGTCAGGTCATCATGAATAAATTATCTAAGACAAATCTGGATCAGAACTTAACAAGATTCAGTAGGAAAGGATGCAACATTTATGAAAAAATAAACAGGAAGAGGAATCTTTTATGAGGAATGGTGAATTAGCATGAGGAGTAATATAGGAGATCATGGGCTTTGGAGTTAGACCCCACAGGTTTATCCAGATCCTGCCTCCTTCTTTGCTCTTGACCTTGGGCAAGCTACTTCATCTCTTCAAGCCTCAGTTTTGTCATTTCTAAAATGAACTTGATAATAGAATCCCTCACAAAACTGTCAGCAGCATTAAGATAAATAGTATAAATGTGTACAGTTTATAGTAAGCACTCAACAAATATAAACTATCATGGTCATTATTATAAATAATAGAAAAAGAAATATTAGGTGCTGAAAAAAGATAGAATGATTTGTTTTAAGCATTTGATTTAGAGGAGGAAAAATCTAATTCTGCCTGCAAGGATAATGAGACTTTTTATGGAGAGGATACACATACATGAACTGAGCCAGACATAGAAAGGAAAGAGCATTCCAGACAGAGGGCACGGCATGCAAATCATGCTGCCAAAGAAAAAGTCTTGTCTTGGGGCACCTGGGTGGCTCAGTCGGTTAAGTGTCCAACTCTTGATTTCGGCTCAGATAATGATCTCAAGGTCGTGAGATTGAGCCCCTTGTTGGGCTTTGCACTGGGAGTGGAGTCTGCTTGAGATTCTCTTTCCCCCTCTTCCTCTGCCCCTCTCCCAACCCTCTCTTTAAAAAAAAAAAAAGTCCTGAGAATCAAGATAGGCCTTTTGTACACTAACTGTAATAATATTTGTTAGTATGTTTATGTCTTCATGTCTAAAAGTATAATAATGATATCCGTGTTATAATTTGTTCATAGGAATCAAGAGTGCAGAGTTAAACTGTTAGGAATATAGTAGGTTCCTCAGAAATAATAGTTTTGATCTGTATTCTTTTATCATCATCATCATCAAAGGCCCAGGAACATAAGGGAGCTATGGACAGATGAAAAGTGTTAGAAAGTGATATTTGGGTGGGTATGTTGGGACCAAAGCATGTAGGTGCTTGAATACCAGTCTAAGATTTCAGACAGCAGACTGCCTCTGAAGATATTTGACAAGGGGAAAAGATTATCAACTTGCTTAACCTACAATCTGACCCCTTTACTTCATACTCTGCATCTAGCTTCTTAGCCCTATTTTTTTTTTAAACTGCAGAATTTTACCACTTTTCACCACTTCATCGCTAGTCTAATCCACTGTCACCTGCTGCCTGTGTTGTAATGACATCTTCCTACCAAATCACCCTGCTCTTAACCTTTCCCCACCGCCATATGGTCTAGTCTAAACAGCAGCCAGAAGTATCCTTTTAGAACTTAAGACAGGAGGCGCCTAGGTGGCTCAGTTAAGTGTCTGACTCTTGATTTTGGCTCAGGTCATGATCTCAGGGTCCCAGGATCAAGCCCTGCGTCAGGTTCCATGCTTGGTGCAGTCTGCTTGAGATTTGCTCTCCTTCCTTCTTTTCTCTGCCCCCTGACTCATGCTGGGGCACGCTCGCGCTCTCTCTCTCTCTCTCTCTCTCAAATAAATACACAAATGTAAAAAAAAAAAAAAAAAGGAGAAAGCTTTAATTTTTTTTTTTAAATACAAAGCTTAGCTTAGAACTCTTTAGGGATTTCCATCTCAGACTTAAAGCCAAAATCCTACAAGTAAATATGACAGCCTTTAAGAGCCTACCTGATCTGTCATCCCCACACTCCTCTTACCTCAGCGACCTCATCTCTTATAACTCTCCCATTCCCCTCCCTATACCATCCCCTCCACTGACCTTCAACCTTTACTGTGTGTAAAGTTTTGTGGTATTGCTTTCTTACATGTTACATGCTTGTCATGTTTTTGTCCTTATGTCTATCAATGAGAGGTAAGTTTCACATCTTTGATATGTTCACAGATTTGTATTAGAATAATATCTGACACAGAGTAGGAACTCAATATTTAATGAATAGATAAAGGGATGAATGAAGACTATCTGTACTTTTCTTAAAAATTTTATTAATTTTCTTAGAGCACACGTGCATGAATGGTGTAGAGGGGGAGAGGGAGAGGCAAACTCCCCACTGAGTAGGGAGTCCAATGGAGAGCTCCATCCCAGCACCCTGAGATCATGATCTGAGTTGAAGCATCTAGGTGCCCCCAAAGGATCTATGCTTCAGAATATTAACAGTAGGTTGGGAAGTAACTGAAGATCAGAGAAGAGACTTTTGTAATAGTGTAGACCAACACTGTCCAATAGAGATATAATGAAAGCCATCTATGTATCGTTAATTTTCTAGTAGGCACATTTTTAAAACAATAAAAAGAAATAGGTGAAATTATTTTAGATATATTTTAGTCTAATATATCTAAAATATTGTTGAACATGCAATATTAGAAATTCATTAAAGAGATATTTTTACATTCTTTTTTCATACCGTATCTTTGAAGTCACTTAGCATATCTTATTTTGTACACTAAATTTTCATTGGAAATACTGGATCTGTGTTTAGATGTAATAAGATTTGCAGTTGAAAAAAATAGATTCATATACCCAAATGTTTCAAACATATTTAAAAATTTTCTACTAACTGAATACCAAAATGTTTGTCTTTTAATATTTGCATCCATAAGGATAAAACTATTCCTTGTTTTTCTAAAAGACTTCATCTTTCAAGCAAAACCATTTCAAAAGTGCATCTTTTCAAATTAAGTATATCACTAATTCTTAATACCATTACTATCCAATTCATAGTAGTGTGTACATTGAAAGCAACTCTAAATTTCAGTATCAACTTAGCATACCTCCAGTTTTTCTTAGTTTTTGTAACTAATATATATAACTATAATTAACACCTGCATATTGGTTTATGGTAGAAAAATGTGTAAAATCATTATTATTGATGTATATTATTGAAAGTTTAAATATCAGTATAAATTGTTATACTTGTTCAGCTTCACAAATAAGGTTTCCCTTTTCTTAGAGCTTTAAATTTAGCTCATTCATGTGCAGTGTGTTAGTGACTTTTTGTCTTTGATTATTGAATGTTAGGCAAGCATTCCTTCTGTTTTAAGAAAATTTTGATTTGAAATTGAAAGTGCAGTAAATCTTTGTAAAACTCTTCCCACAACTTGGGGCGCTTGGGTGGCTCAGTCGTTAGGTGTCTGCCTTCCTCTTGGGTTGTGATCCCAGAGTCCTGGGATCGAGCCCCACAACGGGCTCTCTGCCCGGCGGGAGGCCTGCTTCTCCCTCTCCCACTCCCCTTGCTTGTGTTCCCTCTCTCGCTATGTCTCTCTCTGTCAAATAAATAAAGTCTTTAAAAAAAATTTTTTCCCCCACAACTCAGCCAAGGAGCATTAGCAAAGAACACAGGATCATTAAATTCACTGTCTTCTAAACTTAGTAAAGAGCCATAGAATTTGCACATATGTACTACAAGTTGTTAACTGTATCCATGATATTTTTAGCACAGTCAGCTTCAAAAAGCTTTGCACAGATATTTTCCACATGTATGGTACAGTGGAATGAAGCAACAGGACAGTCTCTTGTTTGAAAATGTCAATAAATTTGAATTTTTGATCCAACATAGCTGGAGCACCGTCCATTATGATAAACAGTTTTACTCATTATGCAGGTGAAATTCTTCTTCGAAAGGTGTTAAAGTTAAAAATATCTAGACCAAAGCTTGGTGGTTTTTGTCATAAATTTGGAAGTCCTTTAAGATAATACATGCATGACGCTTGAATTGGGTAGTGTCTCCTGAAGAAAGGTACTTGTAATTTTCTAAGTTTTGAATCAATGGATTATTGATGCTGTTAGAAAATTCTTGTATTTTGGGGGCGCCTGGGTGGCTCAGTGAGTTAAAGCCTCTGCCTTCGGCTCAGGTCATGATCCCAGGGTCCTGGGATCGAGCCCCGCATCGGGCTCTCTGCTCAGCAGGGAGCCTGCTTCCCTTCCTCTCTCTCTGCCTGCCTCTCTCCTTACTTGTGATCTCTATCTGTCAAATAAATAAATTAAAAAAAAAAAAAAAAAAACAGCCTTACTCTTAAAAAAAAAAAAAAAAGAAAAGAAAGTTCTTGTATTTTGTTTTTTGGGTTTTTTTTTGTTTTTTGTTTTTTTTAAAGATTTTATTTATTTATTTGTCAGAGAGATAGAGTACAGGCAGGCAGAGGCAGAGGGAGAAGCAGGCCCCCTGTGGAACAAGAAGCCCGATGTGGGACTCGATCCCAGGACGCTGGGATCATGACCTGAGCCGAAGGCAGCCGCTCAACCGACTGAGCCACCCAGGCACCCCTAAAGTTCTTGTATTTTGTAGGCATTTGTTTTGTGACATAATTGAAGATCTTCCATTTTTGGTAAAATATCTCCTCTAGTCTTTTATCATAAATGAAATTACAATCTTGATCTAAAAATAGTTTACTCTTTTGTGCAACAATCCAAGCCATTTTATAGCTAGCCAAAGTTACAAATGTTGAACATTTTACTTCTGATTTCAGGTGACAGATTTCATTGGTTCTTGTTTGACTATTAAGAGAAACCTTCTTAACAGATTTACCATGTAAATGCAAAAATGTCTCTTAAAATTGTTCACTCTTTATATATTTAAAAATTTTCGTCATGACAGCTTTATAGATTGCAATTACATTTATCATGAAATTTGCAACATACTTTCTTCTAGTCTCTATTGTCCTGATTATGTTACTAGTTAATTATCTGTATTTTGCACCAGAAATATGTCTTCAATTTAAATATACATTTTTCCATATCTGGTGTTTTAAATAGAAAAAATAATTATATTCCAATAAAAATAAGCATTTCAATTTAAATACAAATCATAATTTACATTAACTATTACTGTAATTCATGTTGTTGCATAAAATATTCAGATAAGCCCACTATTACATTGTTGCATTAAAATTTTTAAATTAATTCATTGGGAGTAACCAGATCAGTTTATGTATACTACTCAAATGATTTGCATACCTATCGAACACTACAGTTCAACAACAATATCTTAAATGATGCAGTGATTAAAGTGAAACAGTTCTATCAAAACAACAAAGTTTTGTATAATAAAAAAAACATTTTTTACTTAATATTTTTAAATTTAAGTGCAAACTGAAATTAAATTTAAAATTCAGTTGACTAGTTGTACTTCAAGGGCTCAGTAGCCACCTATAGCTGGTGGCTACCACAGTGGGCAGTGCAAATCTAGAATTCTGTGTTCTTGCTACTCTAAATGTGGTCCAGGACTAGCAGTGTCAGTAACACCTGGAACTTGGAAATGCAGAGTCTCACATGCCTCCACAGACCTACTGAATTACAGTCCATATCTAACAAGTCCTCAGGTGATTTGTATACACCTGAAAATTTGAGGAGCATTCGTCCGGGTAATAAGCAATGGAGGGTTTAACCCAGTAGTAGCAGTAGAAATCCACCAACAAGGTCTGTAGGAAAGATGCCGTGAGGGTAAAGGCAACCAGACTTAACCATGATAGAAGGTATAGTAATAGAGCAGTCAAGGCTTTGTACTGAGGCTGTGATGAATTCGCGGTATTTATAATATTATTTAATGCATCCAGTTTAGTAAAAATAATTTAAAATATATGTATGTGTTTGTCTGTACAAACACATGCATACATACTGGCATGACTGCACCTTTCAGAAATGCACACTTGCAATAAAAAATACCCAAAATCAGCCCTAAAACTCTTCTTTATTTAAATATATTGACTATGAACACCATTCAGCTTTTCTTATGTACACAGAATATTATTCCATTTAAGAAGATTTCAGCGATACAGATGAATTGTTAATGAAAGAGTTTCTATGCTTTGTTGAAATTGCTAAAATTCTAACTTCTCAAGAATTAGTTACTTTTTTCACAGTTAGCAAAAAAAGTCTTTAAAAACTACAAAGAGAGGGATGCCTGGGTTGCTCGGTTGAGCAGCTGCCTTCGGCTCAGGTCGTGATCCTCAGCGTCCTGGGATCGAGTCCCACATCCGGCTCCTTGCTCGACAGGGAGCGTGCTTCTCCCTCTGCCTCCATCTGCCAGTGCTCACTCGCTCTCCCTCTCTCTCTCTCTCTGACAAATAAATAAATAAAATCTTTAAAAAAAAAAATTACAAATAGAGAATGTGTAGAACTCTTCTCTTAAAAACTTTTAAAAACCAGAAACTTGATGGCAAAGTTTCTTTCCCTTTTCTTGGTAACCTTTTGAAGGCCTTAACATGAAGTCAGCTCAGTGCTAATAATTACACCATGTAAATCCTTTAAATACATAGGTAACCTGATTATTAAAACACGGCTAGATTGATTTTCAATTTGTTTTACAATGATGCTTACCAGTTGCCTCCAAAGGGAGGAGAGAACGCAATTTGATATCCTTTGTTCACTCATTTATAAACTTTTAATTGAATTATTGTGAGACAGTGGCCTGATCCTAAAAACAGAATAATCTCCCCCTTTTGAAGGTCCATTAGCTATTATAAATTATGGAAATTAATTTACCTTTTTTATTGGCCCAAAAAGAAAGCAGTGAAGAACTGAAAGAGAGGGAGAGGGAGGAAAAAAATGAGTGAAAAGGAAAGGACAAACTATGCAGAGATCCTTTCTCACTGGAAGGATCCAGTACATTGCTTTTTTTAAGCCAGGGCTGACTACTAGAATACTTAACTGTTCTGTAAGGAATTGGTTGCACTGTTCTCTAAAATCTCAGTATTTTGGGTGAGTTTTCATGCTTTACAGAATAACCCTACCTTACTGTCTAAAATCACAAGCCACAATTTCCCATGAAATTAGACTTCTCATTTTTTTTTTCTTCAAGTTCTAACAACTTTTAACAGGCACAGGCCGTTCTTCTAACAACTTACTTTGATCAACAACTTTCTAAGATGTACTCTCACACCAGAGTTGTCTCAGGTTCCTTTCAGCAGTGTGTTATGACCTAAGGCAGCTGTGAACTGGTGAACAGTCCAAAGCCAAAGTATTCGGCTTGCCTGAACGAGCCTTTGCCCTAAAGAAACCATGGGAAATTGCTCATTTGGCAGCTTCTTTAGGTTCAGATAAGCTCAGTTGCAGTCGGCCTCACCTGTGCAAAGGTTGGGTTGAACGCTTGACGAGAGCATGAAGTCCTGAGGCAGCCACGTAAGGTCAGCTCAGCACAGGAGTCTCTGGACAGTTGAGGTTGAACATGAACTTAGTCACAGCCAGTGCCCCTGGCATGTGAGCTGTCTTGGTTGATGGATGAAGCAACAAAGGAAACTAACAACAGATTAAATATATCTCTAAAGGGAACAGCGATACTATGCAATTACTAAAGAGGTATTCATGTTTTCACACTTTGAGAAATTGTGTTCCTTTGTGTATTTATTAAAGAAACAGTAAAGCCTCTAATGTTGAGAAGTGGTATCCATCCCCACACCCTTTTTATTTTTCTTTTGGTGACCTGAACTTTTTATAGTATTTCAGTATAGCCCTAGTAGATATTCTAAGATGCTGTCTCATCTTTAGAAAGGAAAGGAGAAAATACATCTATTTGATGTGTCAGTCTTTTCTGTTCTAAAAGGGTACTATAGTAAAATTATTCCTGTTTCCATTTCAGATGGTCACTTGTGACCTCAAAATGTCAACTTTTGTTTTCTGTTAAAAATCATCTTTACAAGCATCCCTCATGCTCCTCTTTTATAGCCACAGCCACCTCCTCCTGTCCTCCCTCCGCTAACGCCTTGCAACCAGTAATCTGTTCTCTATCTCTATAATTTTGTCATTTCAAGAATGTTATGTAAATGTGATCGTACAGTGTGTCACTTTTGGGCATTGGCTTTTTTCACTCAGCATAATTCCCTTGGGACATATCCAGCTTGTTGCATGCATCTATAGGTCTTTCTTTTTTATTGCCAAGTGCTTATAAAACTGGTAAAGTCTGGGGGCACCTGGGTGGCTCAGTCAGTTAAGCATCTGCCTTCAGCTCAGGTCATGATCCCGGGGTCCTGGGATGGAGCCCGGCATCGGGCTCCTTGCTCAGCGGGGAATCTGTCTCTCCCTCGGCTTCTCTCTCTCTCCCTCTCTCTCTCTTTCTGTCAAATAAATAAATAAAATTTTTTAAAAAATTGGTAAGATCTGATTGTTTTGTGGATTGCATCAATGAAGTTTCCTGATTGTGATATTTTATTATAGTCATGCAAATTACAACCACTGGAGGAGGCTTATTGAAGCATACGGGGAACCCCTCTGTATTATTTCTTACAACTGTGTGTAATCTACAATTATCTTTAAATGATTTTTTTAAAGCCCCAAAAGAGTCTTTTTAAGAAAATAAATTAAAAATCTCTTACCATGATAGGCAGCAATCTGAGTGGAGAAACTTACTTTAAAGAAAAAAACTCAGTCGAATTTCTTTCTCAACGTTAATTCCTTTTTTGTGAAGCAAAACATGACCCATGTATTTTCCAACATTAGACTTTGCCCAAGAAACTGCCTGAGTTAAAGACAGCTTGCTTGGAAAAGGAACACAAGAGCAGCCCGGTTGGCATCCTTGTTTGCCCAGACACCAGCCATCTCCAGTGATTCACTGGACGTGAATGTGGCATTCTCATCAAGCATTGGCAAAGATGTCTCTTTCAGAATCCCTGTTCTCAAATAGTTTTCTTTTTTCATGTAGAAAAGGCCTTAACCATTTTAAGAAAATCTGAGCAGTAATTTTGTGATCCTGTTGATAGTACAGAACCCATTTGAATGGTGTCAGATCAACTAGAATCACAGAATTTTCCAAGTCTCAGGAATTTGGAAGGGAAGTGATCTTATTCTTCACAGAAACCTTCCAGTTCATTTGATGACCGTATTTTCTGTAGCTTTTTGGCTCAGTTAGAACTGATGTTGGGGTTCTGGGTTCCCTGCTGTGAGCCACTTATTTTCTGGCTGTTCAGGGACCAATTCAACGCTCTGTCATCAATTGTTCCACGCACGCCTGGTAGCGACTTACAAGGGAGACTTGGCAAAGAAATCTAAGACACATTTATTAAATGCGCTTTTCTATGGATGCACTGGGAAAGCCAGATGTACTCTTGATGAGGAACTTTCATTCCAGTGAGAAGAAAGTAAAATAGAGCAAAACCACCCTCACTTCCTAGAAAGCATTGCAGAATAGGTGCCCTTTCGCTGGTGAGTTGTCAGAGGCATGTTTGTCTGCCCGTGTAGGCATTTCTCCCTGTAATTTTTCTTACTTAAAAAAAAAAAAAGAAGAAGTACAAATCTCTAAAATTTCATTAGTTGCTAAGAGAGTGCCTTTCAGGGTGTGTTTTAAACATTTATGTAGAGGCCAAACATTTTCTGTTTCTTGATGTGAGAGCAGTATATATTAATTTGCTGACAAACTAGTAAATTTTACCCAAGGAGGAAGTAGTGATAAGGCAGTTGACACTCTGAAACTCTTATCTTGGCGGTTCACTATGTGAGAAACGCTTTTGGTAGTCTTACTTCAATATGGGACTTTTGACATTGGGTTAAGTGATTTATTCACAAACTATTTTAGAATTAAAAACAAGACTTCTCTAGTTGTATCTCACCCTACATAAATAAATCACCCTATTTAAAAATACTGTACTTTGATTTACTGTCATCCATATTAGATACCAAGGTCTGTCTGTGACCATGAGTTTCAAATCAAATGGTGAATTCCATCATAATTCTTTAATATTGAAGGTAGCTGATTTCCTGATCTGATGGCTAGTGACATTCTGCCACTCCTGACCATATGGCCTTCATGTTATCCTGTATCCCCTCCTACTCCCTTTGGTTCTTCACTTCTCGTATAGTCTTAATAATTACCCCTTTTCCCAATAGATCTCCTTACATTGTAGGTAGTAACCTACTTTCTACCAAATCTGTTGCAAATATGTTCCCCTATATATAAATTGCCTTTCTGATTTTTTCAAAGATTTTTTTTAATACAGGTGTTTTTGTGTTGTCAGATCTTTTTCTTTCTGCTTTCTCCTTTTTAATAATTTTTTAAAAGTCCATTGCGTGCCAGATTTCAGATCCATATTAACCTAGTTTTCAACTGCCCTGCCCTCGTGTCTGTCTGTATTTAACCCATTTATGAAATTATTTTGTTTGGTATAAAGTATGAGATGAGGGGCTACACTTTATACTTTTGTTTTCCCAAATAATTTGTTGTTGCAACTACTCATTTTGGGGCTATTTTTTTTTAAAGATTTTATTTATTTATTTGACAGACAGATCACAAGTAGGCAGAGAGGCAGGCAGAGAGAGAAGGGAGGAAGCAGGCTCCCTGCTGAGCAGAGAGCCCGATGCGGGGCTCGATCCCAGGACGCTGGGATCATGACCTGAGCTGAAGGCAGCGGCTTTAACCCACTGAGCCACCCAGGCGCCCCGGGGCTATTTTTTTTTTTAAAGACTTTATTTTTTTTGTTTATTTGACAGAGAAAGATCACAAGTAGGCAGAGAGGCAGACAGAGAGAGAGAAACAGCCCCCCCCCCCCCCAAGCAAAGAGCCCGATGCCAGGACCTGAGATCATTGTTTGGGGCTATTTTATCTTTCATTTGCTTTGTCAATAAATATTTATTGGGTGAATGAGTGTTTTATCTAACCCTTTGGCCAGTACCAACTATTGAATAACTTTATTTATGCCTTAAATCTTTGAGCCATGTCCCACCCTGTTTCTTTCTTTCTTGTTATTACTGTTGTTTTTCAAAATCTGCATACCAGTTCTCACTGAATTCTTTTTCTTCCAAATGAACTTAAGAATATTATTACCATGCTGTCTAGATTAGAACTTAGAACTCTTGGTCATGTGATTCCAATGAATTAAAACTCTGAAAGTTAAATTGAAAGGAATATATTTGTTTGCAGCCATCTCTCTCTTAAACCCCAAGCTTCAAATAAATTCTAGATGTTTGATAGCTGAAAAGTAGCCTTTGAGCTGTAGCAAGTTACAGTAAGCAGAGTTTACATTCTGATCAGGAAAGGAAGTTTGCAGTAGTGTAAATGTTTCCTTGAGCACCTTTGTAATCAGAATTGGAGAAGTAGGAAAATAGTTTTTTCTTTTATGTCAACCTTCACTAAACCAGTTAAGTGCTTGTTTAGGGTTAAATGCATTTAACTGGATTTGAACTAATTAATATTTATATTGTGAACAAGTTGCATGGTAAAATTTATCAGATAGGTGTACCTGCGTATCTGTCTTTGATTAGGGACTTCTGTTTATAGACAGAGATTGAAAATTGTTTCTTTGGTTTACTTTGATGTTCAGAGTCAGAGCTCAATTTTGCACCTTTTGGAGAAAGAGGCAGGTGCAGGTAGAGAAGCTGACAGCTCTTGGGAGGGTTAATTAGAGCTAATTATAATTTGATTGACCTGCTTTTCCTCCAAAAAGCTTTAACCAAATCTTCCTTTGCAAAATGAGGATTTTGCTTTTTCAGACAAACTGAAGAAAATCTTTATTTCCTGGATTTACAAATGTCTATCATTTAACACACTTTACAAAGAAGTGTCACCATATAATTCATAGAAGCAGGAATGTGGGGGGTGGGAAAGGATGTTCACGATTATATAGTCCTTGAGAGCATATATTATATTAGCTTGCGATGAAAAACTGTACTTTGTAGGGAAATACAAACTAGTGTACATAATTATCTATGTAATGAAAAAAACAAGAAATAACAATTGTCAAACACAGTGAAGTGTAACTGTCCCTCGTCCCACATAGTTTTAATATAACCTCATTTGCTTGATAAATACTATGAAAGGATTTTTAAATTTATATATAAAGAGAATATAATGAAATGATTTACTTTTCATTAAGTCCTTTTCATAGCATAGTTTATGGTTGTTATTGTAATTATTCAGATGAAATAGTTCTACTAATAGTCTTATAAAATTGAAACATTTTATGAACTTTTCTATGAAAGCTTCTTTCCTAATAAAATTCTCTAAGGCGGTTACTATGTATGCAAAACAAAGTTGTCATTTTTACCGTCAGTCCAGTTATATCTCATTTTCATGGTAAGTGGAGCACCTATGTTCATATTACATAGGGTTTTACTCTCAGTTTGTGTTCTAATTTGGGCAGTCAAGATTCTTTGGCTTTAGAAAGTTAGGCAGTAAAATACTTAACATTTTAATGACAGTTCAAGATAGGAGTAGGAGATACTAAGCATGTGATTAATTACAGACAACAGATATTATAAAAGATAAAAGTAGGAAAAAATCATTGTAAGCTGAAGTAGTCTGGCTGCTCAGAGAAGGTAAAATCTGAAGTAGATTTGAATGATAGACAAGAACCAAATGAAGAGAAAAGGGTAAAGTGGAGGGAACAATGTGCTGGAAAGTGTCCTCAAAGCAGGAGAGTTCAGTGTAAGGAAATTTGGTAAGTCATGTAATTACATGGTAATCATGTAAGAGGGTGCTAAAGCTCGGATGATAGATTTGGAACAAGTAGTGGAAAGCCTTGAAGTATGGATATTGAGGATGTTACCTAAGGTTATCTTAGGTTAGTTACCTGAGCAGTATTTTAGGAAAATTGGTCCTTCAGAAGCATGCAAATACGTGAGAGTGAAAAACACAATAGGCAGGGTGATCATTTATGTGATTTTTCATAGTACCTAACATTGAGGTGATGAGAACAGAAATCAGTAATGTGGTGGCAAGAATGCAGATTAAGGAGTGGCTACAAATCCATCATAAATGAAGACTTCACAGTGCTTAATAAGTGGTTAGGCTTGAAGGTGGGATGGTGGGCTGGATGTATGCATGGAGGAAGAGCAAAGAAAGAGAGAGGAGAGAGCACATTTCAGAGGCCCATAGAAACTTCCATGAATTCATTTTCTTCCCCCAAGTGCATCCATGCTTACAGAATGAATTGTGGATTCATTCGTGAATACCTGCAAATTACTTTGAGATGATCCATTGGGAGAAATAGTATACACATTTTAATAAATCTGATATACAAGTTAAGGAACCTATACATAACTTGCTTTTAAACACTTCTCCTTCAACAGCCTTCTTCCTGCAATAACCCTTAATCTTTTCTCACAAGCTGTAGTAGGACCAGGACCAACAAGATTTCTCCAGTGAGTGAATGTCGGAAGCTGATAAGAGAAGTATTCTTTCGGGCTTGGTAGCTTAAGTTACATTATACCAAGACATATATCTCTTTGCAGTCTCTTTTTTTCTCCAGTTGGCCATTGACATTTTGAAAGATTTACTGATTAGCTTGAAAATTACAGAATTTTGAAGGTTACTGATATGGATGTACTAGCCTAATTACAAACGTGCAACTGCTGTTAATGCTTTTTCCTTCTACTTTAGGGAGCCGTTACAACTCATAACTAGAGAAGAGAAGGTTTTACATAATTGTTGCTAACATTAAAAAGACCTGTGCACATTATGTTATTATGTTCCCAAAAACTTCTCTAAAGTTCAATAACTGGTATTACTAATTGATTGCCTCAGGAAAGCCCTTAATAAATTGTCTAGTCTAACTCTCTAATCACATAGGTGATTATGTATATCTTTCAAAAGCAGTAAAGCAGAACTGTACCAAGAACTGTAATTGTTTCTTTAACCTTCCTGTGAGAGTTATTTTGATACTATAAAGTAGGCATTGTTATTTCCCATTGTACAACTGAACAAACTGAGTTTCTTAGAGCATTAGAGAATTACACAGCCAGGAAAAAAAAAAAATCACAGATCAAAGATTCTGACCTAGGTATAGCTCATTCTAACAGGCATGTTTTCTCTTCTATGTCATGTTCCTCGTGGGGAAGAAATGCTGTATGTGGAAAAACACACAGCACATTGTCTTTTGTCTGAGCTTATACTGCCCTTTGTGTGAGTTGATAATACCCTTTGTCTCCTTTGTCAAAGGAGTGTTTGGTGTGATCTTTCCCGAAGATTCATTGTGAAATTGTAAGGTGGAAAATCCTCATTTTACAATGAGACAGTATGAGTTGGAGGTATTTCCTCAGTGTCACACACACACACACAAAAAAAAAGCCAAGTCAGAGATTGGACTTCATAACTCAAGATTCCCTTCCAGTCCCCATGCTCATTCTGCTCAGTATTAAAAAACATAATGCTTGTGTTGATTTTTCTGATTGCTGTTGCCTCTTGGTTTCTCTTTTATTTCCTAACTTTCTAAGCTGAATTAATATCTACCTAATACAAAATAATTCAGTGAACTGGCTGCAGCATCTACCCCAATGGGATTTAGGGCTCATAGCGAGGTACTCAGAAAATTCTGGCTCAATTGTTACTGGCATGGGAGGCTTTACAGTAATTTATTAGAAGACGACCTGGGAGGAAAAGGAAAAAATAGATTTATGTGATCCTGCTTTGCTAAATACAGCACACTGCTGCTATCTCTTTTTTTTACTGCTTCCTCTAAAAGTCATCATTTCAATGCACTAATCTTTTAAACAGCCATTCAGTGGGAATTGGGCTAGAACTTTGCTAAGGGGTCACATTTACCAACCTGACAGTTATACATTGACAAAAGAAATAGCATGAATTTATTCAGCATCAAAACCTCTGCATCTTTTACCACCCAACTGCATTTCACACTGTATTACCATCAGTGAACTATCGTGGCTATATAAATTCCATCCAGATTCTTCATTTAATTAACTAGCATTCTTTGAACAAAAATAAAAGTGCTGTTTTTATAGAGGAATAAAAGCTGCTTGAAGTGAGTGTGAAGGAGACAAATCATCAAATTAGTTATTATTCATTGCAGCTATGGAGAATTCTCTGCCCCTCCTCTTTCTCTTCAGCGGTAGTATATTTTTTTCCTAGCTTGATTGAATGGAGAATGGGGAGCGGTGTAGCAGCCTCGAAGATATTTTAGCGTATTGTCATGTCCACATCCTAAGCTCCTGTAGGGTTGGGCTGATATTGTCATCTATGAGTGTTGTTGTTCTTTTTTTAATCATTTTCTGAATTTGAACAGACAGTATGGCTTTGTAGCCAAGAGCATGAACTTTGAGAGTGCACTGCCTGAGTTCACATCCCAGTCCAGCCACTTTTTAGGTCTGTGATTCTGAGCAACTTCCTTGACCTTTCTGTGCTTTAGTTTTCCACCTATTAAATGAGTATAAGAATAGACGTGCCTCCTACAGGAGTGTATGGATCCACTGAGCTGGTCTGTGTAAAACATACAAAGTAGCACTGGCATCCATTTCCATCCTGTATGCACAGCCACAGCCTGATGTGGGTTAATCAAGCAGTAACACTCGTGACGTGGTCACCTGGCCTGAACCAAACGATGTGGCTTGGTAAATGTTCTTCTGTTTCCCCAGGTATTTCTTCCTAACAGTACCCTTTGATGAGAAGACCACTGGGTTTAAAGATAAGGAAATCAAGTTCTTTGGGTTTTTTGCTGTTGTTTGATCTAAGTATAGTTGACACGCAATGTTACCTCCATTTCAGGTGTACAGCCTAGTGATTCAACAACTACAGTTATGCCATGCTCACCACAAGTGTAGTTACTGTCTGTTACCAGGCAACACTGGTGTGATACCATTAATTCTGTTCCCCATGCTGTACCTTTTGTTCCTGGGACTAAAATCAAGCCCTTTGAATCAGGTGTAGGAGGCCGTTGGTCAGCTGTACCTCTCCGTCCTGAACCCTGCTGTCAGGTTTAGCTTTCTAAAGCACTCTGATCTCAAATCAATTTCTGCTCAAAAGTTCTTATGATTTACCTGATACAAGCCCTTTTGCCGGTCATGCCATTTCTACCAAAGCCTGGCTCTTTCCCTGTCTCTCCTCAGCCTTTTTTTTCCCCATTGTTCTCCCAGGAAGCACCTACTCCAGTCAAAATCGATCTAGTACCATTTCTCAAATGTATCCCTTCTTGTCTTCTCTTCCTTTGTTCACATTGTTCTTTTTGTCTATCATGCCCTACTCTGTTCTTCCACTTACGTAAGGCGTACTTAATGTTCTGAACGGAACCAGGAAAAGGAAAGTATCCTTCATCCCCTTTGTATGTTTGTTTTAATCACATAATATGATTATCTAGATGCACTAGCTGCTAAGTAAATGTTGTTAGTGATGACGAAGTCTTCTGTTAGCTGTATTTTCAAACTACATTTAGAATCTAACCACATTATACCATCTCCAACACTGTCACCCTTGTTCAAGCCATAGTTTTTATACCTGTCCCCTTCTCCCTGCTGCACCTTGGCCCACCTGCAGCTCTCTCTCAACCCAACAGCAAAACTAATCCACTTATAATTTAAGTCAGATCCTAATCATTTCTCTGCTCCAAACCCTCCAGTAACTTCCCATCTCACCCTGAGTAAAACCAAAGTTTTTATGATGGCCTACAAAGCCTCTTAAGATGGGCCATTTCACCCCAGCCTCATCCCTGCCCTCACTCCTTGTGTCCTACGAGTCCCTTCTGCCTGTCTCTTACCACTCTCAACTTCATGCCACACTGGCTTCCTTACTCTTCTCTAAAGATGCAACAAACAATTCCATCTCAGGGCCTTTGCACAAACTATTCCCTTTGCCCCAAAAAAAGCTTCTTGGGAAACCTTCATGGCTCCATGCTTCGTTCGGGTCTCTGATTACATATAATCTCAGTGAGATCTTCACTGATAATCCCTAATTTACTGTATATCTCCCCAAACTATAATGTAAATTCAAGTCTGGGAAGGGCACGAGGGAGGACTTTTTGTCTATTTTGATAGACAAAAAAGTACTATTTTGATAGTACTTGCTATGTGTCAGGTTCTATTTCAGTACCTGAAACAGAACCTGACACATAGCAAGTACTTAATAAACATTTATTGAATGTATGAGTGAAAAATTGACCCTTAAAAATATGTCCATGTTCTAACTCTCCCTTCATTTCAAATGCATTTAGACTCAAAAGCGGGCATCCTATAATAGCTCCAAGAAAATTAAAATAGCCATACTTGAATATTAACCATGGCGATTGGAGCAGAAAGTTTCATTGTAGAAAAATGAGATTTCTCCATCAAGTAAAGGAAAAGAAATGGTTTATAGTATAATAACTGCCATGCTAAATTATATTGGTGTCCATGGGGAGGGGACTGTCGTTGACCTAACACCAAAGCACATTTTGAGGGAGCAAGTATTTTTGGTCACCCCATCTTCTTCCTAAGGTAGAGAGTGTAGCTAGTATATAGTTTTATTTTGTTTTATTTGTTTCATCATTTAGTAGCAAAGTAAAATGGTGAAAAGAGCACTAATGTTGGAGTTCGGCAGACCTAGATTTAAACTCTGGCACTGCTTTGTGTCCTTGGACAGGATATGTAACCTCTCTGAGCCTCTGTTTAATTATGTATAAAATGGTTTTTAATAATGACTCTCTCTGGGGCACCTGGGTGGCTCAGTGGGTTAAAGCCTCTGCCTTCGGCTCAGGTCATGATCCCAGGGTCCTGGGATCGAGCCCCACATCGGGCTCTCTGCTCCGCGGGGAGCCTGCTTCCCTTCCTCTCTCTCTGCCTGCCTCTCTGCCTACTTGTGATCTCTGTCTGTCAAATAAATGAATAAAATCTTTAAAAAAAAAAAATAATGACTCTCTCTGATATTATTCTAAAGGTTAAATGAGAAAAGACACATGAATCATCTAAGACATAATATATCTAATAAATTGTGAGCATTGTACCCTATAGAAATAACAAGATGTTTTGCTACTGAATTCCACCTTTTGGCTTTTTTTTTTTTTTTTTTTTTTTGAGAGAGAGAGAGAGAGGAGGGTTGCAAAATGGTGCTTTCGTTAAAGCATGGGGACAGGACCCGTGGGCAGAAAGAGCTTCTGCCCCAGGGTTGTGAGGGGTATCTGATTATATACTTGGGAGTTGGGGGAGGTAAGGAAAAAGGAGGTTTCAAAAGGATTTTCATGTGTCTTAACTCACAGGATACCAGAGGCCTTACCATTGTAAATCATAAGCGGGGTGTAACAGTTAGACTGATGTCTAGAAATAAGCTTTGGATCCTGGGCTTGGACCACAAGGAAGTCCACAACACCACAGATCTCTCAGCTATTTTTGAAGCTGCAAGACTCTTCCTAGAGCATCAGCACTACCGTGTACCGGAGTTCTGTAGAAGCCTACTCTTTGTATCTGTTGAACCTGTTCTTAATTCTGTTCTCCCAATACCCTTCTACTTCCCTTATTTCCAAAATGTTATGCTAGGTGTGTGAAGTTGGGGATTCCATACTGAAAACTATCCAAGAAATTGAGAGAGGAAAAGTAAGATCAGGCATTTGCTCTACATAATAAAATAAGGTGAATACTAAGTTTTAAATTGAGATGTGAGGAGCACGTATCTATTGATTGAGTTTGGGAATTATAACTTCCAGAGGAAGTAAAAGATTTTGTTCCACCTGTTTTGCCAAACTGTTTTTAAACATGGCATTTTTTTTTTCAACGGCCTGAATTTTGAAATCCTCAGGAAGCCAAAGCTGTGGTTGAAGAAACCAGAGCCCTGAGAAGTCGGATCCACCTTGCCGAGGCTGCACAGCGCCAGGCACACGGGATGGAAATGGACTACGAAGAAGTGATCCATCTGTTAGAGGCCGAGATCACAGATCTAAAGGCTCAGCTTGCTGATTATTCGGACCAAAATAAAGTAAGCAAAACCGTCCTCTCTCTTAGTTACCATGGTTTCCTTGCCGTTGTCATGTACCCTGTTTTCATTTCCTTTTCATCTGCACTTCTAAACTAGGTCAGTGTTTGTCTTCTATTATTCAATGATAGGATGGTGTGTCCTGATGGGATGGGGGCGGGGAGCTCATGTGAAGGTTGTGAGAGTCCCTTTATCTGCATAGCTTGGGGTTGGAAAAGCATGTGCCCCAAATTGATTTGGGTCATTGGTCAACATTGTACAGCCCAGGCATTAAGTCCTGGAACTATTTAACATCTAATTGATTACATTGTTTTTTCCCCTTTTGTTCCTAAACTTGCTAATTTGCCTGGTGGGGATGAGAGGAGGAGAGTCTGGGGATGGGTTTTTCTCTTTGATTAGAGCACTCGAGGAAGTGTGAATGTTAAATAATTTTTGCCCAGGGCCCAAGATAATTAACAGAAAGAAACTGAGTTTGAATTTAATAGGCTCCAATTTCAATAGCAAAATACCAAATGCCGTTCAGAAAGCAATCTGATCTTTTTTTAATGTGAATTTTTTCAGTTTGTGATTTTTTTTATAACATAATACATACTATATTCATTGAAAGGTCTTCAGAAACTATAATAGATATTTATTTCACCAAGATAGAAAATTAAGTAAATTAAAATCTATGTTTTATAACTTTTAACGAGTTCACTTAGAATAGGTATTTATATCTCTAATCCAGTAAACTTTCAAGAAAACTTAAAGCGAATTTGAATACTTCATGTTTCTTTATATGAATATAAAACAGTTAAATACCTTAAATATACCAAGTGGAAATGAAACCACTTTTAGAAAAGTAAAATACGGGAGAAAATCTGAAATTTTCTTTGGTCAGCTCTATGAGTCACTATTACATTTCTCACATCTGCCCATTTAAACCAATTCCAAAAGACAGCTGATTTTCTTGTCACTCTTTGATAATACACAAGGCCAAGAGAAAATCATATTACTTGAAAAGGCAGCTATACTCAAAAATATTACATATATTTATTATTTTTGGCCCAGTGTTTATGTTCTGAAATCAGACATACATGCTTATTTCATGTGAGTAACTTTAACATGATGCTGAAAATACTGGGAATTATCAAAATATCAAAAGTACTGTTTCTTTGCTGTGCAAAAGCTTTTTATCTTGATGAAGTCCCAAAAGTTCATTTTTGCTTTCATTTCCCTTGCCTTTAGAGATGTGTCTTGAAGTTGCTGCAATATTGGGATGAGTACTGGGTGTTATACATAACTAATGAATCGTTGAACACTTTAAAAAAAATTTTTTAATTAAATTAATGAAATTCCAAAAAAAAATTAAAAACACATTTAAGAAGTACTGTTTTATAAAACTATGTACTTTTGGAGGGATAATCAACAGTCTTTAAAAATACTTTCTAGGTAATATTCAAAGAGTTCTCATGAATTTATTCTTTTTTTTTTTTTTAAAACACAGATTATTTCCAATTCTCTGTCCCAGCTCCTGGCTGAAACACATTTTTGTCCTAAGTTGTCTGGCAATATAATTAATTCAGGTTTTCTCTTTTTCAGCATAATGGGGTCTCATGCCATTCCTCGTAACAGGATTCTAAGCTAAGCCCTTAATTTACCTCTGAAAAAAAAAATCTTTTATTTTCCTTTTCTTTTTTTTTTTTTTAAAGATTTTATTTATTTATTTGTCAGAGAGAGAGAGAGAGAGCACAAGCAGGGGGAACTGCAGTCAGAGGGAGAAGTAGGCTTTCCATTGAGCAGGAGACCAATGTGGTCCTGGGATCATGACCTGAGCCAAAGGCAGATGCTTGACTGACTGAGCCACCCAGGCATCTCTGTTTGTTTATTTTCCAAAGAGAAAATGATAGTTGAGAGCATCTCAACATTTCCCAAACTCAGTGCCAGTGGAGAAAGAGAAGGAATCGTGTTTTGTTTTGTTTTTTAATTATTTGGGGTTGCTTTAAGAGACATGGACCAAGATATTACAGAACTCAGATTCAAAGATTCATTTTTAAGACACAGGTTCTTCTTTGTAACAGTGTTTTTATTTTTCACTGTAAGTTTTCCCTTATCTCATCTCTATACTTACTTAATGACCTTTTTTGTTTTTGTTTTTTCTGTTTACCTCCAGCTTAGGAAGTAAAACATTGCCAATACCTTTGAAGATCCAGTGTCCCTCCCCAGTTGGTATTCCCCTCCCTCACCCTCAGAAGTAACCGCTTTTCTAGATTTAGTATTAACCACTTTCTCGGTAATTTTACCACGTATCTTTATATCTCTTAACAATAAATGTTGTTGAGTCTTGCCTGTTCATCAACTTTATATAAATAGAAATGTTCTACATGTATTCTTCCTACTTGCTTTCTTCACTCACCCTCTTATTTTCACAATTCATCCATTTGAAATTTATAGCCAGTTCGTGTATTTTCATCACTTTTTTTTTTTCATCACATTTTTGTACTCCCTTAAATGGATATACTCCAGTTATCTTGGTCCATTCTGTATTTGATGAACAGTCCGATTGTTTCTGTTTTCATTATTATGAACGACGCTGCTAAAAATATTTTTGTACATACATCGTGCTCCGCATGTGTAACAGTTTGTCTTGGGTTCATATCTTCGAGTGGAACTACTAGGTTGAACGATGACCAATGAACTTTACTGGGTAATGCCTAATTGCGTCTAAAAGCTTTCAAACCAATTTTTACTGCCACCTGTAATGAATGAGAGATACCGTTCACCCCATACCCTTGCCGACACTTTGTTTTCATTTCCTTGTAATTTATATCAATCTGGGTAGGTGTGATAAGGAGATCTCATTGTGGTTTAATTTGGATTTCCCTGATAACTAATGACTTGGAGCCACTGGCGTGCTGGGACCAGCTGGCCCTGGCTCACGGTCGGCGATTGTGGGCATCTCTTCTTGATGGCATATTGAGCGCTATCAGATCGGTAGCTTGAAATCAGCCAGGAAAGAGGTATTTACATCCCCAGATGCTGTACACCAGGGCTTTTCCCCCTGGCCCAGGTAGCCAGTTGAGCATATGTTTATATACTTGTTAGGCATTTGTATTTCTTTGTGAAATGCCTCTTCATTACTTTCAACCATTTTTTTCCATTGGGTTATTCTTTTTGTATTAATATGTAGTGATTGTACATATATGTTCCAGTTCCTAACCCTATTTTAAGTTATATGTTATTGAAGGCTTTTTTCAGATTTATGGCTTGCCTTTCCCCCAATGGTAAGATAAACATTGGTTTTCATATAGTTGAACTTATCAGTGCTTTCCCTCCTGTCTTTTTAGAAGGTCTTCCATTCCCAAAGATATCCTTTCATATTTGCCTCTCAAAGTTTTAAAGTTTTGGGGGCATCTGGGTGGCTCAGTCAGTTAAGTGTCTGCCTTCAGCTCAGGTCATGATCTCAGGGTCAGAGGATTGAGCCCTTTGTCAGCTCTCTGCTCAGTGAGTGGGGAGTCTGCTCCTCCCTCTGCCCCTCCCAGTCCCCCACTCATGCACATGCTCTCTCTGTCTCTCTCTCTCTCAGATAAATAAAGAAAATATTTTAAAAAATAAAAGTTTTAAAGCTTTGATCCTTCTGCCATTAGTTTTGTGGCATTATGTGTGGGTGGGGATCCATTTTATTCTGACTTGATTCTAAAAGAATGAACTATCCCAGCACCATTTATTCAAGTCTCTTGTTTCCTGATTGATCTGCAAATCAGCTCTGTCCCATATCAAGATTTCATGTGTGTCTATCTTACTGAGGACCCTTTGTTGTCTTTCATTGGTTTATTTGTATGTTATTGTGCCAATAATCCACTGTGTTGGTTACAATATCTTTTATAGTAAGTCTTGATTATCTGATCACCCTATCTAGTTCTTTTTCTTTAAAAGTATGTTGGCCCGGTGCCTGGGTGGCTCAGTGGGTTAAAGCCTCTCTGCCTTCCGCTCCGGTCATGATCCCAGGGTTCTGGGATCGAGCCCCGCATTGGGCTCTCTACTTGGCAGGGAGCCTCTTTACCCCTCTCTCTGTCTCTGCCTGCCTCTCTGCCTACTTGTAATCTCTGTCAAATAAATAAATAAAATCTTTAAAAATAAATAAATAAATAAATAAAAGTATGTTGGCTACATGACCCTTTGATCTCTTACATGTATTTTAGACTTGGCTTATAAATTCAAAGGGAAAAAAAATAAACTATTGGAACTTTTACTGAAAGTGCATTAAATATATAGATTAATTGGGGAAAATTTACATATTTATGATTGAGTCTTTATTAATAAACACCAGTGAGGCACAGAAAGGTTAATTGCATTGTGACCAGAGAATCTAGTCTATAGCGTACTAACTCTAAAATTTGTTGATGGCTGCTTCACAGTTTACTATGTGACCAGTGTTCACACATTTCAAAGTGAGCTTGAAAGGAATTCTGCAGTTTTTTGATGTATCATTTTCTATAGTCTACTAGATCAGGGTCATTAACTGTGGAGTTCAGTTCTTCTCTAATCATTTTAATTTCCTTGTCAGAGAAATGCATTAAAATCTCCGTTTTTTTAAAAATTTATATATTTTGAAGTAATATTTTTAGCAACAGACAAGCTTAGAATTACATTATCATCCTTTATGGAATGTTGTGACTCTTCAATTTAGCAATCTTTTTCCCCCCTAATATTTATTTTTGATTGATATTAAAATAGTTACAGCAGCTTTCTTTTGGTATTTACCTGTATGTGTTTTCCTTTCTTTTACTTCTAATTTTGCAGTGTCCTTATGTTTCAATTGTGTGTGTGTGGAAAACAACATATATCTGAATTTTTTCCTCATCTTACTAATTTTTGACCTTTAGTTAAAAAAATCTTTCCAGGGGCGCCTGGGTGGCTCAGTGGGTTAAAGCCTCTGCCTTCGGCTCAGGTCATGATCCCGGGGTCCTGGGATCGAGCCCCACATCAGGTTCTCTGCTCGGCGGGGAGCCTGCATCTCCTCTCTCTCTGCCTGCCTCTTTGCCTGCTTGTGATCTCTCTCCCTAAGAAAAAAAAAAAATCTTAAAAAAAAAAAATCTTTCCATTTATACTCTTTTATTTGCTAATGAACTTGACTTCATTTCTACCCTCTTTTAATTTATGCATTTTATGTGTCCTGAGTTTTTTTTTAATTATTTTTTTAGTTGTCATCTGTTACCTGTTTGTTTGTTTTTTAATTGGTTCAGATTTCTCCTGTTTTCCCAGTTCCCATCCCATTTATTTCCTTCCACTAGGCTAGAAGGTATGCACTCCATTTCTAAGTTTTAATGATTATCTTAGAAATTTTAACATTCTGTGTTAACGCAAACTATAAAACTAATCACTAGCTTTCACCTTTTTCTAAATATTATGAGCACTTTAAAACATAAATCCTAGCATCCCTTCCTACTTAATTTCTATTTTTGTCAGCATTTTAGTTCTTTCTTGACTTTTAACACCATAAATTAGACACTATTACAGTTCATTTTGAGTCGTCAACCTTTATTTAAATAGATGCCCATGATTACCATTTTTTATGTTCAGCATTCTTTTTTGCATCTCAGACCTTATTGCTAAAATTATTCCCTTCCTGAAATACATGTTTTAGAAATGTGTTTAATGAGGATCTATTGGTAACAAATTCTCTTCAGTTTTGTTGGTCTGAAAACATCTTTATTGAACTCTTGCTCTTGAAATACATTTTTGCTACATTTAAAGTAAGTTGGCATTTAATTTCTTTCAGTGTTTTTATTCCATGATTGCGGTATCAGCAGTCAATCTGTTATTTGTTTGCAGTCCGTTGTTTCTTTCTAGATGATTTTCAAATCTTTTTATCTTCAGTATTCAGCAGTTTGACTATGAGTCATGTATTGATTTATTTTTATTTATGTTGTTTGAGATTCACTGAGCTTCCTGGTCTGAGGAACAGTGTCTTTTGTTATTTCTGGAAAAACCCCAAATTATACTGAGCAGTTTCTCCTTCATTCTTTCTGAACCCTCATGTGTAATTCAGATGGGGAGTATGCGAGATCTTCATCTAGTTATATTCTCCTTGCTTCTTCTCCTTCTTTTATATTTTCCATTTTTATTTTTCTGGTGCATTATGAGAACCTTCTTTGGCTCTGCCTTCCAGTTTACCCATTCTCTTTTCAACTATATCTAATTGAATATTAAACCCATAAATGATCTTTTAATTTAGATTATATTTTTATTTTTAAGAATCATTATTTTATGTCCAATGGATCTATTTTTATAGTTTCTTTCCCCTTTGTTATGTTTTAAATTCCTCCATATTTTTTAAGACATTAAACATTTTAGTCTGTATCTGATCATTACAGTATCTGTTGTCTTTATGTGTCTGTAATTTATTTCCTTCAGCTGGCTTTTATTCATGGTAGCTTACCTCCTGAGGTCATGATCTTTTGACACATTATATGTACACATTCTTTGGGATCTGAGTTTAGAAAATATCCCTCCACGGAAGTTTTGTGTTTGCTTCTACCAGTCTGGGACTGTTTTAAACTAAAATTTAAGCTTACAAATTTACAGGATACATGGGTAATACAGATTATGACCTCAAACCTTCATGAGTGGTGGCTTGTGATTAGAAGTTACAGGGGAGACTTTTTTTAACCCACTTGGCAGAACCAAAATCAAAATCATATATTTACTTCTATAAGGTTTGTTTCTTTCCAATTCACCCATTAAAATTCTCTCATTTGCCATCTGTGCCTAACGATGTACCCTCAGAACAAATTATGCTGCACTGCATGCTTACTCTAATGACTGAGTTCACCCAGCATTGTTGTTGTTTGTCTTCATGGAATTCCTTTACTGTCCATGGGATTCCTTTACTTCCTTGCCAGCTCAGCTTTACATTGGACATATTATGTTAAATATATATGTATATCTTCAGCAATTTTCGTTGTACCACACTGGTAGCAATTTCTGTCAGCAGCTGGCAAGCCATATTGTAAAAAACAAAACAAAACAAAAAACTGATAAACTTAATTTAAATGTATTTTACTGTAAGAATCAACAAAGTCATCTACAGCTTATCTCATAAAATTTGCAGCATCCCTGTGCAGTTTAACTTCTAAATATGCAATTAGTTAAATGTCTCCCCAGATCAGAAGATAAATACAGTGAGAGAAAATAAATAATATGGTAATGTTGGTATCAGTTAGTAAAAACTGAAAATAGGAGCCACTGATGTAAAAATCAAAGAAATGAGTAAAACCTTCTTTTTAATACCTCTGTCCAGGAAAGTGTTCAGGAGTTAAAAAAGAGAATTACAGTACTCGACTGCCAATTGCGAAAATCAGAAATGGCTCGAAAAACTTTTGAGGCATCCACTGAAAAGCTTCTTCATTTTGTAGAGGTAAATTTTCCCATTACATTACTTTATGTCCATTTTTAGGATATCTGTAGATGACTGACATATAGACAAGTGTCCTAGTGTTTGGTGGCTATTGAAACATTCTCTGCCCCAAAATAATGATGCTAACCTATAGTCAGTTTTAAAATTGCATAGATAATGAAAAGGCCAGCTAACCAATAGATTGTTAAGAGAAATAATCGAGATAGTTTAACATGATCCGAAATATACACTAGTTTTAATGAACACTTTCTCAAAACTCTTAATACTATGTAAACGTTATTTGATAAAAATTTACCCTATAAAGAAATGTTTCCATAGTTATTACGTATCCGAGTAGAGGTCTGTGTCAATGTAATTGATTTTTCCCCCATGTAATAGAAACACCTTTTAATCAATGGGGAGTGGAAGAGGGGGGAGGTTATAAATATTAGTTAAATAAGAAAAGACATCCTAAAAATACCAAACTTAAAATCTCCTTTACTGTCTTGTTTGTCTCTAGACCATTCAAGAATTATTTTCGGATAATACTTCTCCTTTACCAAATTTAAGGTAAGAATATTTAAGTGTTTTCTGTAGAGTATGATTACGTTTTTCATTTGGTAATTGTGATTAAAATACTAAAATCTCTTAAATAATCTTAAGATGTGACAAAACTCCTACTGGATGCTGTTTTTTCATGTTTTGTGGAAATAGATACAAGGACATGTTGTTTTGACCCCATCTCTGTAAAAGAAATTCCTGGGGGGATTTAGCCAGTCATTATAACCTAGAACTTGAAAATTGAGGTAGGAATCACCTATATTGTTTTTGTCAGGAATTCTGTAAAAATGGGATTACCTTGAAGTTCTGTAAGCATCCTGTGTATGAATAAAAATTACTTGAAAGGTCAGTCTCAAGCCAGCAGATCAGTTGTTATGGCAAATAGAATTTTATAAAACATGTTCATACAATCACTTTCTTTCATTATCAACGTTCAGTAGACACAAATAAAAGGAATACATTTGGAGGATACACCTTGGTTTTGTTATTATTCACAGTTTGTTTCCAATTTAAAGTTTCTTACTAAGAGCTACAAACTTACTAATAAGATTTATGTATTTCAAAATGCAAGTTTATGGTCATTTTGATACATAATGAAAGATAGACAAAAGAAAGTTTCCTGTTTATACATTTTCAAAGCAGTTTTTTCCCTCATCTTATAATAGCTGCCACTAGCAATGTATTTCTACTTGTAGCAATACAGGCTTGCAGAAACAGGAAAACTCTGCCCTTCGCTATAAAAACAGCAGTTTGATAAATGAAGTTGATTGGGCACCTGGGTGGCTCAGTGGGTTAAAGCCTCTGCCTTCGGCTCAGGTCATGATTCCAGGATCCTGGGATCGAGCCCTGCATCGGACTCTGCTCTGCAGGGAGCCTGCTTTCCTTCCTCTCTCTCTGCCTGCCTCTCTACCTACTAAATAAAATCTTTAAAATAAATAAATAAATAAATAAATAAATGAAGTTGAATCATTGTGTTCTTATTATATTTTAGGGTTTCACATGGCATTTTTTTTTTTACTTTTAGAAGAATGTCTATGGTAGTATACTTTTAAAAATATTTTATTACTGAAATATAGTTGACATACAATGTATATTAGTTTCAGGTGTACAACATAGTAATTTGATTATTCCATATGTTATGCGATAATAGTACATTTTTTAATTTGTTTTATTGTAATGCCTTATTCTAATGAAAAATCTGACATTTTATTGCTATCCATGCTGCTAATGATGTAAGATAATTATGTGAATTTCATGATAATTATTTTCAATGAGAATTTAAAATACTTAGCAAGCAGATTCCCCTTGTGTGGTTATGTATATCCCCCATCCCAAGCATCAAGGTCTCATGCCCTTGAATAATATTTCAAAAGTTTTGGCATTCAATATGAAGGTTAAAAATGACTATTTAAAAGCCAGAGCCTGGGCGCCTGGGTAGCTCAGGGAGTTAAAGCCTCTGCCTTGGGCTCAGGTCAGGATTCCAGGGTCCTGGGATCGAGCCCCACATCAGGCTCTCTGCTCAGCAGGGAGCCTGCTTCCTCCTCTCTCTCTCTCTGCCTGCTTCTCTGCCTACTTGTGATCTCTGTCTGTCAAATAAATAAATAAATAAATCTTTAAAAGCCAGAGCCTACCCTTGCCTTAAACTGGTTCAAGAAAAAAGGGTAACCTTAAAAAACAACATTAAGCAAATTTTCACCACATCTGGGAAACTTAAACTCTAGAAAAATATGGTTCAGTCTTTTTTTTTTTTTTAAAGATTTTATGTATTTCTTTTAGAGAGAGAGAGCATGAACAGGGGGAGCAGCAGGGCAGAGGTAGAAGCAGGCTACCCACTGAGCAGGGAGCCCCATGTGGGTCTTGATCCCAGGACCCCGAGATCATGACCTGAGCCAAAGGCAGATGCTTAACCTAACCAACTGAACCCCAGGCACCCCATGACTCTTTCTTTTTAATATACTCTATTTTCTGTTTAATGCTTCATTTGAATTTTTACAAAACTAAAGACTACATCATGTTAGCATAACATAAGCACTCACAAAATAAGCCCAACAAATGATTTATTCTTCCTTATTATGAGGTCAATCTAATTCTTTAAATATGTCTTTGCTACATAATAAAGAACTGAAAACAAATGTTTTGTGATTACTTCATTTTCTGGCTGTAAGAATACACTGTTCCCAGAAGTATAAATATTTTTATACATAAGAATTTAGATTAAGTCAAAATAGATGTTATTTATTGAATGATAAGTTCAACTTTATGTTACTGCCCTCACAGTGAAAGAAGAGCCATGTTAGCTTCTCAGACTTCTCTTACACCACTGGGAAGGAATGGACGTAACATCCCAGCAACGCTGGCTCTTGAATCTAAGGAACTCGTTAAATCTGTTCGGGCCATACTTGACATGGATTGTAAGTTTTCTGCAATTTTTCACTTTTTTTTTTTTTTAGTAATTTATTTAACAGAACAAAAAGGAATTCTAAGCTTGACAGTTTAATTTTGTTAAATGTGTTGGTTTTCCTACAGTAAAATTAATAGCTAATTGATAAGAAAAACAATCTTAATACACTAATTGTAGGGGGAGAATATTTACTTTATTTAAAGTGCCTGAAATGGCTTCTAAGAGAAGAAAGCTGATTACCTCTACTTCCATCCAAAGTCTTTTTGAAATGGGAGAGTAAACAGAAAAATAAATCCATGGCAGTGGAAACCTGAAAGGTTAGAACCCACATTGAGGAATTTTTGAATAATATGCAACAGATAGGATAAAATTGAAGGTACAGCCCAGCTGAGCAAAAGACCCCAAAACACAATAAAGATGAACAACAAAACTGCTGAAACAGTGAGTTAAGTAGAACCATGAAAAAACTTCCAGGATCACAGGCAGGGAAAACTAGGAACAGACCCTTGGGCAGTCGGCAGGTAATTAATTAAAGGGCTGTGGAATAGCTGAACCAGTTCCCTCCTCATCAGAGCTGCTGGCTCAGGCATTTACTCCTAAGCCGGGGCCAAGAGAATACCTTTCTTAAAAGAACTGCATGATCTGTCACTGGACACCCCCAGCGTCAGCACTGGGCTAGAAAGAGAAGCAGGGGAACTGGCTAAGTAACTTCCAACAACCCAGCACACAGGGAGATCCTTGGGGAGAGCTTAAATGATTGGACATTGCCATCCTTCCCTCCTCCTGCCTCCCAGCACTTTTGGCTCTTCATGGATTTAGACTCCGTTTTTATCTGTTTGTTCTTATGTCTGTTTCCTTGATGTCAGTCTGTCTGCTGGTTGTCTTTGTACTGGCCTCTCCCATTCCACTATCCCTGTTTGCCACTCTTAATCTTCCCTATGCTGGGGAACATATATAAATACACGTGTGGAGAGGTACAGATGAAATTCTTTGTTAACAAAGTATCCACGTTTTGAGTAGAGTCCTAGGTAGCAAATGGTTTGGCTTCCTTTTTAAAGACCCTTTGGGGGTAATTTTTAACTTCAAAACTATGTCACAGAAAGAGGTTTGGAAGACATGCCTCTAATAGTATCTGCTCAATTTCTGCAGTGAGGTCTTTTGTTCTTAATTTTGTATAACCTATTAAATTTTTAAAAAATCAAAAATTATATTTCAAAAACCCTATAAGAACTCTTTATGTAAAGCAATTCTGTAAGTTTCAGAGTAGATGAAAATAATCAGTTCTAATGTATTATATGTATACTCAGAATTTTATGTATTAGACATTTTTAAGTGAGGGTGGGAACAGTGGAGGGAAACACCTGCATACACACACATAGCCCAGCGGACATTGCGATCATCAGTTTTAATTACCTCACTAACATTAACCTTTATATTTGTCAAACATGATTATTCAAAGAAAATATTTGAAATTCAGCAGAACTTCTATGGAAGAAAAGTGAAAAATTCCATCTGCACTTTTTATCTGTCATAAGGTTGTACCAAGTCTGCTGTTTAAACTAGCAAATAGTTTCTGCATTGTCTTTTTATGTAGAAATATAATTGCTAATATTGGCATATATTCCCAGTCCTTTTATAATTTTTATGACATGTCTTTTTATGTTTGATAATTCAGATAAACTCAGCTCATTTTTCTTTTTCTTTATGCAGTAGCTTTTTTCTGTATGTAATGAAAAGCAGAAAATCGCTTCCATGAGGTAGATAATTCAACTGCAGTCTCTAACCTCATTTCCTTTGGCGTGACTGTCTGCTTATCTCAAGTAACAATTTGGAATTTTCTCTTGGGTAATTACCTCTACTTTCTTCTTAGCATAAGTACACTCTGGGATGTTATATGATGGGATTTCCTCAGAAATGAGAATCAGATTTCTTGGGTATTATAGCTTAAAACCAGTCCCTGGGGAATATGTAGGAGATAATTCTGAACCTTTTTTTGGATGGTGGTCTCCACTGAAATCTCACAGAAGCCCTGTTCCCAGACATGTGCAATCACACACGTTTGCATCCATCTTCAGAGTGTGCATAAACCCCCACTTAAGATGTAGGATCACAGAGAACACTAATGCTTCCTATAGCCTTGCAAACCTGGCCCTTCAGCTCTCGTCAGGATGCCTCTAGCAATGGAGAAGTATGGGGCTCCTGGAGGCAGCCCAGAGGACCAGTCTGAACCCACGTAAACAGTGCTCTGCAGAAGCCCTGCAGATCCCTGGAGGTGCCCCAGGGAGCATCCCAGTTAGCCAGCCAACTCCACTGGGCAAATGACTTCATCTCTGGTTCTCTCTCGCCATGTGAAAGGTGGAGCTCACGATATCTGAAGTGACAGGATTGGGGGATCAAGCGAGATACTTGGAAAGTGGCTAACCAAGCACCCGGTAATAGAAGATATTCCACGAGTGGACATCGCTGCTGCTGGTGCTGCTAATACTGGCACCACATTCTTACTATTATTTAAAGCATTTAAATAGCATTTAAATCATTTAAATGTACTTTTTCCTCTGTGCGGAGTATTAGGTAATTATTGTCTAAATCTTCTTTTAGTTTGGAGCCATTTGAAAATAGAGTAGATGAGAGCTTTTCTTAATATATAACACTTACTGTTACTTTCAACTTTGAGTTAGAATGTAACCATCACAGGAAACCGTGGTTAAGTGTCTGAATCAGCAGCTTATCTTTCAGTTGTTTATTGCTAACTATAACAAAACTTAGGTGTGTTCCATTATACTGCCTCTACTGAAATGTTATATAGACAAATAGGCATTTTTCAATCGGTATTGGAACCCTTAGAGGTGCTTATGTCAGTCTCCATCAATATTTACATAGTCAGTATCATAATGTGTTAGTGTAATCTTTATTTGAAAGAGCTACTTGTTTTGAGCTGCAGTCTTCGGCCGACATCTAGATTGACAAAATAATCCTGTAACAAAAGCAGGAAGAAGCAGTTCCTTTTTTTTTTTTTTTTTTTTTTTTAAGATTTTATTTATTTATTTGACAGAGAGGGAACAAGCAGGGGGAGTGGCAGAGGGAGAAGCAGAAGCCTGCAGAGCAGGGAGCCCAGTGCGGGGCTCTATCCCAGGACCCTGGGATCCTGACCTGAGCTGAAGGCAGACGCTTAGCAACGGAGCCACCCAGGCACCCCTGCAGTTCTGTTTTTAAAATGCATAATAAAATAATATCTGGCCAGATATTCCATAGGAGGTTTTTAATAAGAACTTATTGACTTCTTGGTAAATTGGCAGCCAATCCCAGGCATCTAAGTTCCTTCAAGATTCCCAAAGAAATGATAAATGTAGTGTAAAAATAGAGTAAAAATCTTCAAAAGCAGTAGTCGTTACAGGCAAATCCCAAAGTTTTCGATAGGGCAGGTGGGACCACATACAGTGAAAACACGAACCACCAACTTGTTAGCCCCCCTGCTGAACAATAGTGGCAATTGTGGGAGTAACTGGAGGTCACTGTGGCAGGAGGACAGTCCTTAATGCATTCTGATTTGAAGGGGTAATGAATAAAGCCAACGACTGGTGAGGGGGTAACTGGGCTCTTTTTCTTGTTTTATCTTGGTGAGTCAGTGGCACTTTTGAAATCCTCACGATTCACAGATTCTGTGTCAAGCAGAAGGCCAACTGGGGCTTGGTCCTTTAGGCAGTGTAGACATACTTGACATCTGACATGCACTGGGGTACATTGGAAAGGGAGCCCGGGACAGTGGCTTCTGCACCAGATGCCACAGTGCTCTTGACAGCCACCTCTGGTCCTGGCTCACCTCTCACTCCCCTCAGATTGCTGCATCATCCTTCTACTCAAAACAGAAGGGCACGCTGGCCAGCTCCCTGCCAGAGCTGCGAGAGGGTAACACCAACAACAACTTGGTTGAATGTCAGTGCAGCCACAGGGTCCACACATCCTTTCAAAGGTCAAAAACCAATTCTGAGTAGAGAATTCTCTAAATTCAAGCTTTTATAAAGAGAAATACATCACACACACACATACACACATGCATGTGCGTTATGTTTTTTATGTTTATGCATTTATTATGTGTATATATATGCATATATATGCACACACATTTCATTCAAAATCTTTTGAACAAATTTATATATCCATAAGCATACCAGTATATGATCCTGAAAAAGTCCACAGTATTAAAGCAAGAAAATAGAGCTGTCAGGATTCAGAATAGACTACCATCTACCAAGATGGCAGAGTGATCTCATGCCAAAACCTCCCCATTCTGCTCCTACACTTAGAAATGACATTTAAAATTATGTTTGTGTATTTAAAAGATGAAAACCAAGAAATGCGCGTCTCTCTGCACCAAGAACAGAGGGTAAAACTGTAATGATAAGTGAGCCCTTAAGCTTCAGAGATTCACGGGATTGAGATGAGCAGCTGGAGCCAAGGTTTCTACACCCACGAGGACCCAAGTGATGCCTGAGCAAAGGAAGCAGGGAGCAGGAATCTTCCTGTGGAGAATGCACTTTCTTAAGTTATATATTAGGCATTAAAAAAAAAAAAATCCATCCAATTTAGGAGCCATCTGGGCCTGCCACTAATTAAAGTTGAAAGTAAATATTCTCATCCACTACAGGTGGGAATATAATTTGGCACAACGTCCCTGGGAATCAGTTTTGCAGTATATATCAAGAGCTTTTAAAATATCTATTTGAAAAGTGTTTTTGAAAGTTGAAATAATATTTTAGTGGTCATGTATTTTAACCCAATAATCCCACCTGTTGGTATTTTGCAAAGAAAATAATGAGCAATGTGCATAAAAATATATATATAATTATTTGCATCACAGCATTTCTTTTAATGGCAGAAATAAAGATGTTCAACTGTTAAAAATTGGTGGAATAATCATGTAGTTTTCACTCAACCAGTTGAAAACAAAGGTGAAGTTTGCCCCTACCAAACAATGACCAGGTGATTATATAGATTTGTCTATGCAACCTTCCTGCATCAATTCAGGTGTTCCTGTCTGAAACTGGCAGTATTTTAGCTTTTAAAATAAGAATGTCAGTAATAGCTGCTTTTTGTCTTTAAATTCTGACGCTAATTAGAAGTTATTTAGGCAGATGGGAAAACGTTCTATGAGAAAAGGGGGAAATGTTGTACTGCACATTTGAAGGACTTTGTAATTTTTTTTTTTCCTTTTAGAAGTCAGACTTGATACAGCATTTCTCATTGTACTTAGTCTAGGTCTCAAACTGTCACCACTGCTTCTCTTATTTCCCCCTGCACATATTTTTATTAACTAACATGAGTTTATCAAAGGAAAAGCTATAAATTTTTTGTGAAAGTCAGCTGTCCTGTTTAGAATTGTTTATAGTATTTATTATAGTATTTCCTTCTTCATAAAGTTATCATTGCTATTTATGTATCTTTTTTCTCCTAGAATTGGGACAGATTGTTCCAAGCATAAGGGGATAGTTTATGTGACTCTGATGTCGTCTCACCTGTTTTTGTAGTGAGTTGAACCTGTTCTCTAGTGGTGTGATCATTCAGAGCTAGATAATACCTGTTGTAAATACTGGTGTTGTCACACCATTCAAGAAAAACCATGAACTCACATATTCTCTTGTATTGTTGCAATTTGAAAGTAGGTCACTGCTGTGATGTTCCATTAAGAAAATATATCGAATGTAATCTCGGGTGATCTCTGGAAAGGAAACTGTGCTCGGGTTATTTAATTTTGCTTTACATGAGCAAATTATTGTTCGCTTCAATAAAAATAAGTAATTTCTTTCCTGGTACAGTTTTATTTCCAGGGTAAAAAAAAAAAGTGAGAGAGAAATACCTCGTGTAAGAAAAGGTAGCCATTTAGATTTATTACTTCATTCCTTCATGAACTATTTATTGAGTATCTGCAATCAGCCAGACCCTGACCTAGGCAGTGGGGTACTAGCTTCCTTGCTGTTAAGCTGCTTAGGTACATTGTAAGGGTAGAATTGGACAAACAAGTTAGCAAGTCAGTAAGTAATTCCAGACAGCAATAACTATTACGCATACAATAAAACCAGATGATGTAGGAGTGGGAATCCTAAGCCTCTTTGAAGAGGTGACTTTTGAGCCAAGATTCAGCCAGGAGAAAATCTATAGGAAGAGATTTTTTTTTTTTTTTTTTTTTTTGCCAAATCCTAAAGCCTTGAGGTAGGAGCAATCTTGACATATTGGAGGGACAGAAGAAAGCCTGGGTTTCTGATACGTAGGAGGGAACAGACAAGTAAGCATGAGATAAGGGTGGAAATGTAGAGCGGAGCAAGACCACACAGGGATTTGAACAACATTTTAAGAAGTTTGGATTTTCTTTTCTTTTCTTTACTTTTTTTTTTTTTTCTTAAAATATAATGTATTATTTGCTTCAGGGGTGGATTTTCTTTTGAGTGTCATAAGAGCCCCTGATGGCTTTAAGCAGGAGAAAAAAACCTGATCTGATCTACATTTTAAAAGATGATCCAGGCATTTGTTTGAAACTGGGCTATAGGATTCGCAAGAGTAAGGAACTCAGGAAGACTGGTTGGTGATGACCGTGATTGACAAGGAACAGAATAGTAGCTGGGGCTGAGTTTGAGTAGCAAGGAACAAATATTCATTTTTAAGAAGAGATTCAGTAGTTCATCACTGTATATCACATTTTGGAACACCTGAAATTCAGTATTCATATTTAAACCTGATATTCATAAATAAAAAATTCAAAAAAAAAATTTTAAACCTGATATTCATGTGCAGACTGGGTCAGAAGTCCAGATGCACAAAGCAGTTCTCTTGTCATCTAGGATCTTTAACTATCGCATGTTGTCCTGTTGCTCCTTCTGCACATTAATTAATTCTTGGATATTTGCCTTTTTCATTAAACAAATTCCTGAGAATTGAAATGCTAAAGTTATGTAACAATACCAAATCTGTAACTATCTACTATTTTCTGTTGGTACATAAGAAGCAGATATAATACAGCTTGCCAGTCATAAAATCAGAAAGCCACCATATTTCCAGTATTTAGCCTAGACACAAAATACGTAGTGTGAATCAATCCCAGAGCTACCACATGGTCTTCTTAGAAGACCATTTCCAGGGAAATATTTCAGATACATACTTTAATCACGTATACTGCCAGCAGCTGGAAGCTATGAAGACATGTCCAGATGAACAAGACTCAATTCCTCCCACCAGGCAGGAATAGAGTTGTCAAGGGGATTGCAGGATATGCAATATCTAGGATTTATTCAGGGAAAAGCCTATATACCTTCGCACTAACATGGGAACACAGAATGATTTCCAACACAAAGGTAAAAAAAAAAAAACAAGGACTGCTTCAAAACTTCCAGAAGGCAATGATGTTTGAGTGTAGTACACCATCTCTCTTCCAGAAAAATGGAACTCCAGTTCCTTCACAATTAGAACTGACTGCAGTGATAGTCTACCATGGGGCTCGTGTTTCAATCCTATAACCCGACAAGCAAAATGCGAATGATGCCAGAAAGAAATATTTTCCCTCAAGGCCTGAAAATGTCCTCATCCAAACGGAATACATTCTTTCGGGTTAATGAAAAGGTATTCTCCAGAGTTCATATGAGGACAGAGTATTAACAGCTCATCTCAAGGGAGACAGTGGCAGTAGCTGTCGTGTGCAGGAACAGCTTTAATAATGATTTAATATGATACACCAGTGTAGATCAGAAGTTCCTGCAGTGAACAGTAGAGTATTAATATTACTACTACAAATAAATATATTTAAAGATAATAATGCCATAGGTAGTTTGAAAGTACTATTTTGCATCCATATGTCCTCAAGGCAACCCTGTGAGATAGGCATTATTGTTTTCTAATTTAAAAGATATGAAAAGATCAAGGCTCAGAGAACTTAAATGGTTTACCTTACCCGTTTCTGATGTGTACCAACTACTTCATGTTCTCCTTGGCTTTTTTCCCCCAAGCACACTTCAGATGCTGAGTAACCATTTATTTTTAGGGGCGGGGGTGGGGGAGGAAGGTTTGCCTCAGTCACACGCTTGGAAAGGGTAATGCCAGACCCCTGACTCAGGTCTTCTAATATTAAGTCCTGTGAGTCTCACACAGTCCACTTAGGTCATTATGTCACGACTGAATTGGCGTTTTTGTTTTTGTTTTGTTTTGTTTTTTAGCATATAAAATGGCAAAGTGTGGTATTCTCAGTGGTGTCTTAGATTTGATAAGTTACGATGACCTCTTGGAGTCTTGGCTTTCCGTCTGGAAATTAGGGATACAGTCTTCCTAATAAGGTTGTTTCAAGGATTGAGTGAACTAGTATAAAAGTGCTTTGTAAATATAAAGCACTATATAAATATGATTGTTTTATTAGAGTTCATTTTTTATTTTAATTAGAATCATTGACCAAAATTTACCTCAGCTTAACTAATTTTCATGATTTACAAATATTATGAATAAAACAACAAGGCTTAAAGAGCTTTAATAGCTTCTAAACAGGTATAGATTCCAACCTAACTCATTGATAGCAATGTTTTTCTCAGGAGGTCAGATTGGAAAAATATCTGTGGGTTGTTGTTTTTTTTTAATTAGAAATCTTTATTTTAATTTTTCTCTTTTTTTGGAGTGAGCATTTGTTAATTCTGAAATTTAAAGCATCCTTTTTAAAATTAAAAGAGGGGCCCCTGGGTGGCTCAGTGGGTTAAGTGTCCTGGGTCAGGGCCCTAGGATCCCAGGGTCCTGGGATCAAGCCCATATCAGGCTCTCTGCTCAGTAGGCAATCTGCTTCCCCCTCTCTCTCTGCCTGCCTCTCCATCTACTTGTGATCTCTCTCTCTCTCTCTCTGTCAAATAAATAAATAAAGTCTTTAAAAAATTTAAAAAATTAAAGTAAAAGAATTTTTAACTATCATAGAAAACTTACAGTAAAAAAGCTCTCTTTGAAACCATTTACAAAATAATGCATAAAGAAGGAATAACAAATGTGCCTTGATGAAGATTTTGAAACTAAAGATAGAGTCAAGAACTGAATCTTTAATAGTGTTTTTAAAAAATATGTGACTTTATGAACTATTCTAACCGACTTTACCAACTAGACTAAAAAAAATGATTAGGTCTTGGGACTATACAGTGCTATTTGTGTTTCTCGTTTCTTTTATAGTAACCACCAAATGCTAATGAAAGTTAAAGTTCAAGTAGGATAGAGAGAGAGTATTGAGAGTGAGAAAACCTGCATCTAGGACAAGATTTTTTAAACCTTAGGTAAATTCCTCAACCTCGCTTTTGCTCCACTTATGAAATGGAAAGAAGGAGCATTACTGCTCATTATATCACAGGATAAAATGAAGTATCATTTGTGAAATTGCCTTTAGTTTTTACAGCAAAAAAATAGCTATTTGCACCCTAAATGATATCTGTATCAAAAAGATAGTTTCATTGTTACTTGTAGAAAGACAGAATAGTATTAAAAAGACCATATGCTACAGGGTTCAAATATCAGCCCTTCCACCTAATAGATTTATGCTTTTGGGGTTCTGTTATCTCCCTGAGTCTCATTTTCTTCGTCTATGAAATTGGAGATATCACTAACTCATAGGGTTGTTTAGAGGATTAAAACTAACATATCTGAATAGGTTAGCTGATTAAAGAAGATGTTTATAAAGTGGCTCCCATCTGGTAGGTGCTCAATACATATCATCATTATCTTCATCATTATAACCTTCATCATTCATGGTCAGTGTGTAAAAAGGGTATTTTACTTTGTCCCTGCAACCTAGTCCGATATAAACTAATAAACTCTTCTCTCCTTACCCCACCTTTATCTTCTTTTCTTTTCTTTTTTCCTTCCTTTTTTTTTTTTTTTCTTGAGAGCTGGAAACCTTAGAAGGTGGTAAAAGATGTCTACTCATGTCAATTTATGTAATCTATCATTATTAAATTACTCCACTGAGAACATGTGAGAAACCAAGTGCTAAAATGCCTCTAAAAACAGTTGCCAGTAACATTTCATTCTTTAAAGGAGCAGTAGAGAAGCCCAGCTTCAGCTCAAATTTATTTCATGGCTATGAAGTTTGAAACAATAAAGTTTATGTCTAGCTGGCAACCTCAAGGGCTCTCCAGATGTCCTAGTCTTTTAATGGAGAGGGAAGCCTTGCTGAACTTGTATAGAAGATAGCAGTACTAATACTACCTGAGAATGGGTACAGCTAGCACCAGTTCACTGCAAACCCTTAAACTAGACTTGCACAGGCATTTCACCCATACAAGGAAGGAGTAAGTCTTATAGTTACCTGCTAGGAGAATGTTCTAGATTATAAGTGCAAAGGCCCTGAGGCAGGAGAGTGCCTGATACTTGAGAAAATAGGACAGTATGGATGGAGAGGTCCAGTTCATGGTATCATTCAATCCTCAGCCTGGTTACTTTCATAACCATCTATTTCTTTTTTAGAGTTGTTTCTTATTTATTTAATCTCTACACCCACCATGGGGCTGGGACTCACAGCCCTGAGTTCAGGAGTCACATGTTCTTCCTACTAAGTCAGCCAAGGGCCCTAACAGTCTGTTTAATGTTGGCCTCCTCTCTACCTCCAGATCTCTGTTTCACTCCCATAATTTATTCTCTTCGTAGGACTTCACAGTATTATTTGTTTGCTTACTTGTTTACTGTATGTTTCCTCTATTAAAATATGAGCTCCTTGAGAATACGGATCTTGAATATCTTCTTCATTACAATTTAGGTAATGTTTAGAACAGTATATGGCACATAGTAGGTGTTCATGAGATATTTCTATTTTATAACTGTGATTAATATTTATTTAATAATGATACTTAATATATGTGAATGTTTAGTATATATGTTTTGATGTCACTTAGGAGTGAGTTTAAAATAATGAGGCCATTTTTATTCACCAGAGGGCCACATATCTGTGGTGTTAGTGAATACATAAGGAAACCCCAACACACTCATACACCATTGACAGATTTCACTCAGTTCAGCTATTGTAGAGAACAGTCTGTCTCTGTCTCTGAGAGTCAAAATGTACATTTTCTTTGAACCTCAGTTTCATTTCTAGGAATTTATTAAATACAATAAATGCCCATCCATATGAATGAATCTAATACATAGCACTATCTACTTATACATAGAAGTAGATGCTAGCCAATTCTTCCCACAAATATTTGTTGAGCACCTATGTATGAGACACTAAAATCAGACTCTGCCAATGTTGAGGATGCCCCTGTTGTAGAAAGTAAACAGCTAAAGCTCAGTCATGAGGTAGGAGAGACTTGTGGAAGAACAGAATTAACTCTTCTCTCTCATACATACTGACCCTAGGTGGGTGCTACACACCATCAGCTGGGGATTTGTGACCAAAAAGTATTTCCATGAATGACCACACCTTTTTTTCAGATCTGGTAGAAGGGGTGTAAGACTACAGGTATTTTCCTGTCAGAAATCCATGAATGTGAAGGGGGTGATGCTCCAGAAAGAGCAATAGAGCTGAAAAAAAAAAAAAAGAGAGAGAGAGAGAAAGAAAGAGAGAGAGAGAGAGAAAGAAACCAAAGTGAATCTGTAAAAGTGGACCTCAAACAGCCCAGGCAGAAAAAGAGTGTGGATGATGCTTTCATTAAGGTGGATTGTTAACTGTGTGTGCCAAGCTATTGTAATAGGGAAGCACTTCAACTACTGTAACACCTGCTGGGATTGTAGTTCTACTAAGAGAATCTAAAGAGGATGCAATTGTTTAATTATGTACATATCTGGACATATACCACAGATTCCAGTTTTGTTTTATTTTAAACTTGGGTTAAATGGGCTTGTTCTTAATGTTTAGAGACCATGGATAGCAATGTGACTTGTGGAGTAATAAATCTTAAAAAAATGAATTCCATTCAGAATTTCCCTTATAGTCTCAGCAAGAAGGAAAGGGCAGAAGTGTACATATAAATCAAGGAAAACTTCCCAGAGTTCTATGCTAAGCTTAGATGTTCAAACAAATGTATAAAAGCTGGACAAACAACCTAGAACTAACAAGAACTCTTAAGAATAGTGGCATGAATGTTAAAGCGAGGATTAAGTTCAGCTTTTAAAAATTTTTAAAGATGGGAAGAGCTGTATTTGAAGCAATAATAAAAAGAAGGCTCAGTATGTTAAATTAACATAGAGGGGACAAGTCTAAGTAATGTGGTAGACCCTCTTTTAAGTCAGGGTCCCTATGATCCCTCCTTCTCAGTGTTCATGCTTTTGTGTGATCCTGTCCCATGGAGGATGTGCAGGACCTGTGATTTACTTCTAACCAATAGAGCACAGCAAAGACAAGATATACATGCTAACATTGCACAAGATTTTAGTGCCCATTTTGCTATAGTCTCCCACTCCTTTCTGGCTTCAAAGAAGTGAGTTGCTATGTTGGGAGACCCATATGGCAAGGAACTGAAGGCAGCATCAGGTGGATAGCCAGGGGAACAGAAGCCTTTATTAGTTCTATAACCACAAGGAATTGAATTCTTTTGACAATAGCAAAACCTTCCCCAGTCAAGCCTCAGATGAGACTGCAGCTTTGTGAGACCCTAGGTAGAAGACTTGGCTATGCTTTTCCTAGAATCCTGATGCACAGAAACTGTGAGGTAATAAAATACATGTGTGTCATTCTAAGCTGCCAAATATCTGATCATTTGGCATAGCAATAGAAAATAAGTATCATAAACTACTGCCATTTGCTTCTGTCTTCTCAGTTGAGAAGACAACCTTTAGAGTGGCATAGCTAGAATTTTCCCTGGAATACAGCATCCCATCCCATTAGAATAAGAGATACAAATTACATTTAGAGCTTCGAGTCAATCTTCACACCCCCATGAGATGACTCTTCTCTGTCTCCTTCACCTCTTTGACTCTTTTCTATCCAACCGAAGGAAATTTGGAGGAAAAAATAGAAAGGATACTTTTTTACAATCTTAATTAAGACACCAGCCTCTAGAAACAGCTGCTGTTATGTTAGAAATGCTGTCTTGAGTCTTCCTCAGAGAAGCAGCACTCCCTTCTCACCATGTGATGTCGTCTTTTTTGGCTTAGTATTCCTGCTACCTATTACGGTGTTTGACACATGGTTGATTCTCCATGACTGTTTGATGAATGAATTCCATGTTAAGTTACCTCACCCATAAACCCAGTAAGAAAGAAAGTCATCATTCCCTACTGTGGTGCTCTTCCCTTTTTAGACTTTTGGGAATGAAAAGGCAAGCATGACATTTATTTATGTACATGGAAGGAAATGAATAAGCCCAGAAAATACAGAGATGAGTGAATTGCTTTTTGAATAAACCCAGAGAATACAGAGATGAGTGAATTGCTTTTTGTAAATAAAAGGAACCTTCAAAGCCTAATAGGAATACTGATTATTTCATAATGGTCTTTTTTTTTTCTTCTCAATCTACCACGTTGTGTTCAGTTTTATAGGCGACATATTCAGTGTTGGTAGATGCTAAAAGCTTAATTGTCTGACTCCAAATGATACTGACATAATAGACTCATTTGCTATGCCTCCATTCTCTAGCTTCACATGACATAAAAGTACAAACCTTTTATAACCTGACAATAATTGAAATGCCTTTATCTTTTATTCATTTTATTTTCAGCTTCCTTCTTTGTAGACCCCTAGTGAAAACATAATTTTAGCATTATTCATTCCTGTTTGGCACACTGAATGCCTGGTCCATTGTACCTCATTACACACAATCTGTGAATTTTTTATAAATACTTTTGTTAATTCATTCCTAATTGTGCTATTGGACATTACTGATGGCAAAATGCCCAAAAGATTTGGTTTCATTTACATAACATATAAGTAGAAAATGAGCAAACCTATATGCTCCATTGCTTACTGTCCATTTCAGAAACATGGTGTTATTTTATTTTTTTATTTTTTTTATCTTTTTTAAGATTTTATTTGTTGATTTGACAGACAGAGATCACAAGTAGGCAGAGAGGCAGGCAGAGAGACAGAGGGGGAAGCAGGCTTCCCGCTGAGCAGAGAGCCCGATGTGGGGCTCGATCCCAGAACCCTGGGATCATGACCTGAGCCGAAGGCAGAGGCTTTAACCCACTGAGCCACCCAGGTGCCCCCATGGTGTTATTTTAATCTAAACTAAGGAAATGAAAGTATTTCAACTCATAATGTCATTATTTATGAATGAGGAAATTGCGTATCTGTTGAATTGAAACTTTCATTTATAAAAAAGTGGCTCAGGGTACCCAGCTGGCTCAGTTAGAGTATGTGCCTCTTGATATCTGGGTTATGAGTTCGAGCCCTATGTTGAATGTAAAGATACTTTAAAAAAATCCAGAAAGTGGCTTAATGGCCATGTGTATTGCCTAAGAATATGGTGTGGAAAAATTAAAAAAAAAAAAAAAAAAAGAATATGGTGTGGATTTTTTTGTTTGTTTGTTTAACAAGTACTATATTACTTTCCCTTATAGTCTGTTCTCTAGTGGTCTTTAATGCATGAATCAGACCCCATCACCCCCTAAGTCAAAACTCCCCAAACATTTCCCATTACACTTAGAATAAGATCTAAACTCCTTACCATGGCTTGCAAGTTCCTTCATTTCTGCCCTATCTGGTCTCATTGTCTACCACTCTTCCCCTGCTTATTTATACTACACCAAGCACGTTGGTTTTTTTGTGGTTCTTCAAACATGCCAAATTCATTTCCACCCCAGTGCCTTTGTACTTGCTGTTCCACCTCCCTAGAACAGTCTTTCTTCAGATCTTCACAAGGCTCACTTTCACATTCAGGGAGCTTTAATGTCATCTTCTGAAGAGGCTTTTCTTAGCCAATCTGTCTGAAATAGTAGCCCCTGTTACCACTATCAATCACTCATGATCCCTCTAGGTTGTTTTCCTTTTTTTTTTTTTTTTTAAGATTGTGTTTATTTGGGAGAGTGAAAGAGGATGAGAGAGTGTGCATGCATGCACGTGCATGGGGGGAGGGGCAGAGGGAAAAGCAGACCCCCTGCTGAGCAAGGACCCCCCCCCACCCCCACCCCCACCCCCACCCCGACTCAGGGCTAGATCCCAGGACCCTGGGATTAAGACAAAGGCAGACGCTGAACCGACCAAGCCACCCAGGCACCCCTGCGGTATTTGTTTTTCTAATAGTACTAATTGCCACCTGAAATTGTGTCTGCCCTACTAGAATATAAACTCCAGGAAGGCAGGGTTCTCACTTGTCTTGTTCACCACTGCAGCCCCAGAATCCATCCCTACAGCAATTACTCAATATGTGTGAATCGACTAAGTAAATAAGATCATGGAGGTAGGTGGTATAGGACTAAACAACTGAAGAGAGAAACAAGGAAGAGAAGTCAAAATGGCCCTGAATTTTTGAGCCCGGATTATTGAAGGGTGGTAGAACCATTAAAAGTCACAAGTAGGGGCACCTGGGTGGCTCAGTGGGTTAAAGTCTCTGCCTTTGGCTTAGGTCATGATCCCAGGGTCCTGGGATCGAGCCCCGCATCAGGCTCTCTGCTCAGCAGGGAGCATGCTTCCCCCTCTCTCTCTGCCCGCCTCTCTGCCTACTTGTGACCTCTCTCTCTCTCTCTGTCAAATAAATAAAAAATATCTTTAAAAAAATAAATAAATAAAAATAAAAATAAATATAAATATAAGTCACAAGTAACCCAGAAGGGAAGACGACTTTGGGATAGAAGAAAGACGAGTTCTGTATTAGACATTAGAAATGCTGGTAGACATCTAGCAGGGAGATTGGGAGAGACCACAGGATTGGAGATGTTGCCCTGGGGATTGTTCTGGTAGTTCTGATAACTGAAGCCCTACAGAGAAAGGGTGTAACAGGAAGAAGGAAGAGTCTTTTAGGGACAGCTCAGAGAAGGGAGAAGGGCCAGATGGGGAACAGTCAGGATGATAGAAGTAGAAACGAAGAGTAGAATACTGGGAGATTTAAAAAAAAAAAAAGCCCAGGAAAAAAGAATTTCAAGGAGGGAGTGGAAAGCATCGCTCAATGCTGGTAATAAGAGGACAATATGTGGGCAAGGGACCGGCTGTGATTGTAAGCATTTGTGACCTTTAGGCGAGAAGCTCTGGTAGATTGGTGAGGGCAGAAATACATCTTACACCAACACTGTCTTGAATGTCAGTTTAATCTTCTGTGATTCATGAGGCATTTCAATATCTCTTAGGATCTCCTGGTCATATGACAAATATCAGTTATGTAACTCTAGTTTAAAAGGTGTAGGGGTAGGGGAGAAAAGGTATAGGAAACTGAACTGAACCTATACCAATCCTACAGCATGTGTTGGAAGTTGCTTAATCTGAACGCATCCCTGCCTGGGCCCAGGTTTCTGTGATTTTTCTAAGGAGGGATGCCATGTGCTCTGATAGCTGTCAGCAACATGTCATTTCAGTATGTGCTTCGTTTTTCTAAATTGAGAAGTGCTAAGATAAGAGGGAGAATGTTAGTTAGGCCAGCAATATTTTTATTTTATTGTCTGCTGACATAAAAAATGTGTTAAACTTTATTTTCGTTATTTTGCAAAGATCTGAAAAGAATGAATAAGCAGGAAAAATTGCTCATGATCCACTACCAAGAGGCTATCATTATTTACATTTTGGCCTTCTTACTTTTTGGTCCTTTTTTTTTTACCCCCAGCTTTTTGAAACTTCTAACACTTTCATGTTATTTTTATGTAATGGGAGAAGTCATACAGTGGCTCTAGAACCAGGTATCCTGGGTTCAAATCCACATCTGACTCTTATGAGCAATAAGACCTTTATGTGTCTCATAACCTCCCTGTGCCTCGGTCTCCTCACCTGTAAAATGTGGGAACCACCAATTCTTTATTTTTTTTTTTAAGATTTTATTTATTTATTTCAGAGACAGAGTGAGTGAGAGAGAGCCTGAGAGGGGAGAGGGTCAGAGGAAGAAACAGACTCCCCACTGAGCAGGGAGCCCGATCTAGGACTTGATCCCAGGACTCCGGGATCATGACCTGAGCTGAAGGCAGGTGCCCAAACCACTAATTCTTTTGTACATTCATTTGTTCTGATATTTTGGGTACAAAAGACAGTTGTTCCCATATCCTTTGCACCTTTCCAGTCTTATTTGTTCCATTTTCCCCTCCACTGGCAGTCATTTAGAAAAACTTCTCATCCCTTCTGTTATTTTGCTTATCTTTCCCCTGATGTTCTACTTTTGTCATATTGTCTTGATATGCCAATATTGTTTACAAATAAAATATGGGTTAGAAGCCACCTCAACTCCTGGAAACTGAGCTAAAGTGAGAGACAGAGGAACCCCGTTGAGGATTAAACTGGTCTGTAATGGACTTAAAGTTGTATTGCCCTGTACTCTCACATTTAAGTCAAGTATGGCCTGGATCTGTTCTGAAATTTTAAAAAAGGGTAATAAACTAATTAAAGCATTTGATTGTCTGTATCAGAGTTATTATCCTAAAAAGCCATTAACCATACAATGATAATCAAAAGACTGGATGGGCCATTAACAATAATATGTCCCTTAGGGGCAGCACATCACAACTGTGGGTGCTGTGTGCAGACTTTGTGACAGAAATGTCTCTGAGACTAGGCTAACCGTGAACTATTTAAGTAATAGAGAACCCAAGGGAAAACAGTTTTTCTTCATCTTTTTTTTTTTTTAACTTCAAGAAAGGGTAATTGGTCAAATTACCCTTTATCCTGTTTACTTCAGGATAATTGGTCAAATACCATCAAGGCAGAACATGGCCATAAGAGATGCAACACCTCTCATGGTTTCATGACTGAAAACAAAACTAGGCCCTGAGTTCTCCCCATCAAACTCAGTGGATCCCATGGATATTACAATCATGGATCTATTTTCCAGAGCCAACCTTGATTTTGAGTGTTTTGGGACCCTTTTAATTACTGTCCTGATTTGGGGCTCTGGAAGAAAATTTTAAAAAAGGATTGAAGTATCTGTAATATCCTTTCTTTGTGAGCAAGGCTGTTGTCAACTTTAGCCTTCTTGAAAACATCTTTGCACTGTCCTAGTCCTGTAATGTAGGTTGTGATCCAAAGGTGGGTCTGTCTTTATTGATAAGGTACTGACAAAGTTCTGTCCAGTGCATTGCTATGCTTTAGGTTGAAGAGTTTTTCTGAGCAGCAAAATGCCATTTTATTGCTTGAGAAGATGGTGAATTGACATTAACTTAAGGAAACAGACTGCTGCAAGTTTTTCTAAGTATCTCGCAGTAAATCAACCTTCAAAGACTTCCTTAGGAAACACATTGGCTCTTTTTAAAAATATAAATACCTTGAACAAAGTTCTTAAATCATGGAGCTCTTTTTTCTAATCTGAAGACAGAAAGATATATTGGTATGTGATATGACTTCCTAGATAGTTGAGCAACAGAAAGCATGGATACGCCGAATCCCACCGAGCTGTCGGCTTCATGGTTCATGGTGTGTTCTTGTTTGTTAAGGGTGGGCCAGAAGGAAGGTCCTGTTCGTGCGGTCACTTGTGTCCTCTCAGTTCAGACCTTGAAGTTTTCCTCTAAAAATTGACAAATTATGTACTTCTTCCCAAACAGAAGAGCAAACTCCGTTCATTTTCTAAATTTTTTAACTACACCCTCTTTTTTTTTATTGTTGTTGCCCTTTGAAGTGGAAACCGTTGTTTGTTTTCTCTTTAATGAGATGCAATGACACAATTATTTTTATTTTTTTTTAAGATTTTTAGAACTTATTTATTGGAGAGAGAGAGGTCACAACGAGGCAGAGAGGCAGGCAGCGGGGGAGGGCAGCAGGCCCCCTGCTGAGCAGAGAGCCCACATGGGGCTCGATCCCAGGACCCTGAGATCATGACCCGAGCCAAAGGCAGAGCCTTAACCCACTGAGCCACCCAGGCGCCCAACACAATTATTTTTAAATAAGTTGTTGACTAGAGTATTGGAGGCTCTGGCCCAGTCACAGTTTATAATAGTAACTCCTCAGAGGGTTCTGCCAGTAAGGAACCTGAAGTTCAGAGTTGTAAAGCAATTGCAAAGGAAGCCGATCTAAACGATGATATCTGTTAGGAGACAGAGATGTTATCTCCCAGCACCTAGGATTATTCTTTAAATTTGCAGTTCAGGAGTCAAATCTGAACTAAAGTTGACTGATCAGAAATGATTCATGCACTTGGTTTAACCACGGTGGGAAATAACAGAGAAAGACTTCAGTTCTTTTTCTGAATTGTTAGTGTGGACATGGTGTAGGTTAGGTCTCCTGCCTTAGTATTAATAGTCCAATAGAGGAGTAAAGACACATTCCAGGAAATAATGTCTTGTTTGATTGTTTATATTTAGACTATAACATCTGAGCTGTGTTCTCATGTCTCAAGGACTAAAAAGTTTAATGAGAAACACACATTTGTAAACATATTTTTTTTAAATGCTCAAAGGAGACAGTACTGTTTCCCAAAAAACTCATCAATGCACGCAAAACATTGCTGTGGAGTATATTTGCATTTGAGAATATAGCTTAGATATTTTACTGTCAAAATATTTTGTGGTGCTTGTGCTGTTTCCAAAGACCATGAGCCCCTAAATTAAGCACACAGATAAGTGTTTACTGTGACATCAGATTCAGAAGCCATGAAAGCAAGCGAATCCCTTGGAATGTACAGGGCCGTGAGCATCTCTCTTTCCTATATAGTTGTTGCCTTGCCCTGTGACATGCCAAGTTTCCCCATCTTAACTCTACTGCCTAATGATGCTGCAGAAACTTCACTGGTGTTTAAAACAGTTTTGAGATTTCCAGGTAAAGATTTCACAGAAGCACAAATTTTATTATCTGGCTTTCTTTCCAGTGGTTGCTCTTCGTACACACTGAACATAACCTCCTTGAATATGAAGGTAACATGTTAAGACTGTGTGGAGGTCAAAAAGGATAATTATGGCTATAACTAATTATCATGTAACTTAACCAAATGTAATTACAAAGCAGTTTTTAACTTTTGTTTAAACATAATTTTCTTATTTGAGCGGAAGACAAAAAAAAATGAGCCTTTGTGTTCTTCTTTTATAGCAGTGCTCAGTTATGTGACCTAGATTTCCAAATCTCTGTAGTATTTCCTGTACAAAACCAGTGTATTCCCTTCCTGCACACCTACCGCTAATAATAAAATATGAGTCAGCTACATAGAGGCACTATCTGTGTAAAGTTTTTAATCAAAACCTTTTGTTAATGAAAAACAAGTACCTAGTGCTATTATAATGCAGATGAGCTAATAAACAAAGTATAATTAAGAATCTTTCTAGAGGGAAATTTCTCAGGAGGTAAATATTTAAAGATTCACTCTTAAGTTGTTGGTTTTTGGTTTTTTTAATGTGCTTTTTTTGGGGGGCTACTTAAAGAACCCTGTTTTTATGTCTGATGTCATCTTGGAATTCTTGGTGGGCAGAAACTCTGGCTCTTTAATTTGACACTGAAGTAAACAAATATTTTTTGGGCGATTCTCTTCAAAGAATCTTTCCTGTTATTACAATCTACTATAATCTCGCTTTTTTTTTTTTAAAGAAGATGTACACACTCTGGAAAGCAAAACACTCTCCAGCTCTATCATGTCAAGTGATATGGCAGATTTCAGCCATGCTACGAACTTTCCTCTTATCTCAACCCATTCTATAAAAAAGACAGGGTAATGAAATCTTCCATTTGTGATCCATTCCAATTTTCATGATAACCAAAGTTCTTAGACAACCATTATGGCATAACATTATTGTCAAGAAACTGGACAAACTCCAGGTTTCTTCGCTGAACACGCATCACACGTGGGATGCACTTCCCACAGTGAGAAGCACTGTGGCTTTAACTGAATAGCACAGCCCTCATTCGGGAAGGGTGTATCTTAAAGAAACACAGATCTATTCAAATTGGCTGCACTAATAGACAATAAAATGATAGTTTCGGCTATATAGATATAACATCAAACATCTGTGTTATGAGTAAAATGCTGACTCCTCTAGCTGTTTCCAAAGGTATAGATGTTGACATTATAGGAGCAAAACAACTGAATGATGGATTGAATGGTTTTAGCTTGTATTGGAATTGTTACCATAGTCTCCAAGAACTGCTGTAAAGCATTCGTTTTTAGGGTCTGTTCCCTCCTAGAGTCATTTCACTGCTTCTGTTCCTTCCTTCCCTCTCTTCCTTTCTTCAACAAATATTGTGTACCTACTATGTGTTAGACACTGTGTGTTGAGGGAAAGAATAAAATGGACATGGCCTCCTTAGAGCATACATTTGACAGGGAGTAATTGCATATCTTTTAAAACTTTAATTATATACTTACGGATGTGGTAAGTGTTCTAAAAAAGAATAAGGTGCTAACATTTTCAAAGCAAACGTTTTCAAAGGCCTACCATATGTCAGGCATTTTGCCAGGTTCATGGTAAACAAAGGTGAATGAAACAACATGATCCCTATCCTTATTGAGCTTACACATTGTTGAGGAAAACAAAAAATAAACAGAAACACCAATAAATGTCATTTCAGACTGAGAAAAGTGCAGTGGCTTTAGTGTGTATGTTGCTCTGATAGAAATGGAGGGAGGGCAGGGATGATCTGTTTGCCTGATGAGCTTCCAAGTGGTGACTTACAGGATGACTAGGAGCCAACCATCTAGTGAGCTAAGTAGAGAGCATCCCAGACAAAGGCAAAGAGCTGCCTACTCCAAGAAATGAAAAGAAGGCCAGAATAGATTGACTTAGTGAGGTGGGGGAAGATTTCAGGGAAGATCTGCTTTTGAGGAATACTACGTAATTTTAGAAGAATTACATCTAATTTGCCTATGAGACATCTGAGTGGAGATGTTATTGTTGCTTATACTAGACTGAAATCAGAGGAAAGGGCTGGACTCGCCAAATATGAGAGTCAGCAGCACAGGTAGAGTTTTTTAAGTTTTGGAAGTTGTGAGATCACTGAGGATGAGAATGTAAGTCCAGAAAAGAAGGGGATTCAAGACTGAATCCTAAGAACAAAATTTAAAGGTCTATAGAGAAAGAAGAAGCTAGACAAAAAAGTAGTGGTCAGAAAGATAGAAACCAGGATAAGTGTAGTATTGTGGAAACCAAGGAAAAGTGACTGGTTTTAATTTTTTTTTTTTTTTTTTGAAGATTTAGTTTGAGAGAGAGAGGGTGTGCATGTGTATAATTGGGGGAAGAGCAGAAGGACAGGGAGAGACACCCTGTTGAACATGGAGCCCAATGCAGGGCTTGATCCCAGAATCTGAGATCATGACCTAAGCTAAAACTGAGTCAGCTGCTTAACTGACTGAGCTACCCAGGTGCCCCAAGAAAAACTGAGTGATTATAAAGTATATGCTTTTGAATAGTTAAGCAATTGTCCTGTTAGATAGTAAAATTTTAAAAAACTATCTCAGTAAGTTATAAAATACTCCACAGTCATTAATACTGTGTGTATGTATATATGTATGTTTTTAGAACCACTTGCCCCAAGAAAGTAGAAACGGACTTAACCAGGTTAACCAGCTGATCTTTTCTCTCTGTAAAGCATACTCTTCGATGCCCGTGGGTGATGTCTGTCCTGTCTTCTTTCCAGCGCTACCCTGAACTTAAGCTGCTGCCAGTTAAAATGTTTATCAGAGTTGGTTGTCTTTGTTTCCAAAAGGATTAATGCCAGGTGTACTTGCTACTCTAAATTAATTGCATAATTTGTAATTTAATGAAATAATGTAAAAAGAAAAAGTTATTTTTACAAAAATTAAGTTGGTTGCTTTAGAGAGATTTGATAAAGGTGAGCTTATAATGCTATTGATTAGATGTGAGGGAGTCATCTGTAAAAGACTGGAGGGAAATTATAAAAGTCTAGAAGAATTCTGCCATTGGATTTTTCATAACTTTTTAGTTCTCCATCCACTTTAAAGAAACTGAAAGTAAAAATGATAGTTGATGCATTTTGAGTGTGGTTTCTGAAAACAAAACAAAACAAAAAAAAAACCCAGAACACTAATCAGGGGACTAATCAACAAAGAAAAAGCTTTGACCTAATAAAGATTGACAAATGAATATATATTTGTATGTTTTGATTTAAAATAAAATATACAAATATAAGCATATAAAATAAAAATATATCTGCATATATGTTATACCTTAACTGATGGTTAATCTTCTACTCTAGCCAAGTATCTTTGTATCTAGTTCTGGCAAATGATACAAAGATAAACTTTAACTCAGCCTATGTTCATTACTAAAATGTACTAATAAATTATTGAGTAAGTGGAATTTCCTAAGCATATTGTGTTTCTGCCCCTACCCTTTGTATTTCTTTGTTATACTGAAAACTTTTAAGAATGTATTTGATTAGTCATCAGATCAAACCAGTTTTATTCTTTTTTTTTTTTAAGATTTTATTTATTTGACAGAGATCACAAGTAGGCAGAGAGGCAGGCAGAGAGAGAGAGGAAGGGAAGCAGGCTCCCTGCTGAGCAAAGAGCCTGACACAGGGCTCGAGCCCAAGACCCCGAGATCATGACCTGAGCCGAAGGCAGAGGCTTTAACCCACTGAGCCACCCAGGCACCCCAAACCAGTTTTATTCTTAACACATAACCACAGTTAAGGTTACCAAAGCATGCCCCTCAAGTAGAAAATATACATTAAGAGGATCCCCTCTCCACCCCCTTTATTTTCTGGAATTCTCTTTTCAATTAATTTCAGACCTTTCCCAAGTTACTTAGAGGACATGAGAAAGAATAATTTTTAATACTGCTACATTTTAAATATCAGTTCTTACTGTTCTGTAAATTTACCTGCAAGCATTTAACTTTTTATCAGTAGTCATATTTTCAAATTAAACTCCATAGTTAATTGTTAGATGGTCAGTGATCAATGTGGCGTGGCAAGTGATTAAATAAAGTAGGCAGGTCATAAAATAGAGGAAAATAGAAGACGGTGATTCCGTGGGGAAAAAGCAAGGAAGTTTAAGATTCCCAGGGTTTATAAATTAGATTCCTAAAGTAGATTTGATCTACTGGATTTTAGAGGTGTTTACACATACACACACATGTCTGATAATCAAATACAATGTTCTTGGTTTCTGCCTATAAACAGTTGCATGCTATTACTTGCGTGTTGCTCAGGAGACAGTTTTAATGCCAATGCTTTGAGACATGGTTATTATATATAGCATCAGAGGTAAAGTCTTTGGACCATCAGATAGAAACAACAGAAAGACAGATTTTGGTTCAATTCTGAGCAAGAACCTTGGACAGTTAGACCTATACAAAAATGGGAAGTTCTGTGTTTTGCCCATCACTGAGAGCCTGGAGCAATCCCAAAAGACTTGTAGATATACTGGGTGAAAATGAGTCTTTTCTTCTGAAACCCCTTCTGTATGCTCTGTATGCAGAGCATTGAGCATTTTGTGCAAAGGGCAAGTGAGTATGTGGGGGCTGAAGTGCAGCCAACTGGATGCTCTGGTACAGGACCTCGTTTCCCGGAGGAAGGGGCACCATTTTATAATTTTCACAAAAAGACCAGTACCCTGGCAAGCTCCATGCCCTCAGAGTCGCAATCAGCTCAGAGGATGTGTTCTATTCCAGACATGGAAGGGAGTGCCATTTTCAACACAAAATGGAAACTTTTTAGCCATGCCACAGGCTAGCAGTGGTCCTGTTTTCACACATGTTGGTCTTCCTTCCATTCCCTTCTTTCCAACACCAAGAGTCTCCATAAGCAAATGAAAGGAAATGAATTAAATATTCAGTTCACAAGATAATACGTCTAGAACCAAGTATGTCTGGGGAAGAAGACTCAGTACCCTCCAGGTGTTAGCCGTCTGTAGGAGGAGGGAAACAAAATATCTGTGCAAATTATCATAATGCAGAGTTGAAGACGCTAAGTATTTGATGAATGATACAAAGTGCCAATAGCTCAGTAGAATAAGGAGGGAAATTATTTTAAAATCAGTAAAACCTTTATAGAGAATGAAACATTTAATATTTGGCTCGGAGAAATTTTGAGTGGCGGGAATGGAACCAGAAGGCAGTTGAGGTGAATGGGAGACAAAGGAAACCTGTCATAATTTAAAAGCACTGGAAGAATTATGGGATGCAAGATTGAAACAGATATCTCATTATTTATGCCATTATAAGCAACCACGGTTGAGAAAATATCTTGAGAAAATAATTAACTATATGCCCGTTTGCACTGATACCTTAGGGTCCTCCAAAGTCTCAGGCAAACTCATTCTGGTACCTTAATATCTTAACCTTAAACCACTCTCCTGTTATCTTTTTGTTTTCATCACCTATGGCCAGTTCAGTGTTTGCCTGACGAGGTCTATCACACCAGAAACTATAAAATCAGGTACTTGCTTTCTCAGCCTCCCACATCTGGCGGTAGCCCCACAACCCAGTTCTGGCCAATGAAATATCAACCAAAGTCTGCTTGGGAATTTCTGGGTAAGTTTTCAGTTAACAGATAAAGACAGCCGGAACTGGACTACCTCTTTTTCCTTCCTTTCTGCCTGTGATGTGGATGTAATGCCTGTAGTTTTGGGGGCCCTATTGCAACCAGAAGGTGAAAGGTGTGAAGATGAACCGCCTATACACTAAGGATGCTGGAGTAGAAAGAAAAAACATGGAGCCTTGATGTTATTGTTGAGAAACCTCCCAACTCCTTAAAAGTAAACCCCTGTGTGTTTGCCCAGCTAATTGGACAGCCTGTTCTTTTCACCTGGAAGCATTCCTTACGAAAATGCCAATTTTTTTTTCTAAATCTCTCTAGGCAATTTTGCCTTTTTTTTTTTTTTTTTTTTTTTTTTTAAAGATCTGAGGATAAGGTTTAGTTCTTGGGGTGTAAGAACTCAACAAACCATTGCTGAACATTTATTGTGCACCAGAGACTATCCTGCATGCCGGAAAGTGATACAGGATAAATAAAACATGGTCCTTGCCCTCAAGGAACTACTGCTGTGATAGAACCTGGTGCAAACCATGTAAGTGCCATAAAGGAGGGGAAGGTGGGTTCTGCCAAGGAAACCCAGGAAGGACGCACACAGGCAGTACCATCTAAGCTGGTTCTGGATTGATGAGCAGAAGCTTAAAAGTCAGGGAAGAAAAGAAGGGATTGTGACTCTAGGCAGAGTTAGTAGCCTGTACACATGCAGAGATGAGCGAAGGAGTGGGACCTCGATTGGGAAGAGCAAAAGTTCAGAGTAGTGGGAACATTTTTACTTCCTTCTTTTTCAGGTATGACTATATTTAAAAAATGAAAATAGATTTTATTCCACACAGCAATTCGTATCATTCATAGAGGGCAGTTAATTTAAGCTCCCAAGTAATTTGAGTTTATAAAAAGTCATCGCAGGAGCTGATCAGAAGTTTCTCTCTAGATTGTAAACTTCCATATTTAGGCATGTATGTTGATGTTTGATTTCCTAAGCAGATGAAAATAATAGAAAGGGATTGGTTTAGAAGAAGAAACTTTTAAGAACTTTTGAAGCATTTCTTTAACAATAAATATGTAAAGTTTTTAGTGACAGGTATTTATCCAGTTGTTGAAATATATCCCGAAAGAGGGGTGCCGGGGTGATCATCTTAAATTTTTTTATTATTTATTTATTTTTATTTTTATTATTTATTTATTTATTTGGTGGGGGGATGCATATGAGCCAGGGGAGGGGCAGTGAGGGAAGGAGAAAGAGAATCCCAAGCAGACTTTGTGCTGAGTGTGTCGCCTGACGTGGGACTCGGTCCCACAACCTTGAGATCTTGACCTGGGCTGAAATCAAGAGACCGACACTTAACGAATTGAGCCATCCAGGCACCCCTCTTTCAGGATATATTTCAACAACTGGATAAATACCTGTCACTAAAAACTTTATATATTTATTGTTAAAGAAATGTTTCAAAAGTTCTTAAAAGTTTCTTCTTCTAAACCAATATATATATCCCTAAAGATCATTATCTCAAATCAAGGTGCACTTAAAAGTAGGAAACTCCATTTTTAAATTAGTGAACCTCTTCCAGTGATTTCACTAATCCTTCATTTTATTCAAATTCGTGTGACTTTATATCCCTTGTATTCATTTGTTATCCTTCTTTTTTATTATTAATTAAAATAGACACACAATTTTAAATGGGAGGTTTGCTCAAATGCCAGTCCCAGAATTTGGGTTGTTCAGAGGACCCCAAATTCCAGCAACATAGTTGATAGCCTCTTGCCAAAGTACATTTGTTATCAAGATCCCCAAATATAACAGCTTTTCTTTTTGTTCAGTAATTTATTAAGCTAATTCAATGAACGGGGAAAGAAATGCTTTGAGGTCTTACTACAGCTGAATGTAACAGTATAAAGTTAAAGGGAAAGTTGGCAGAATTGGCACCTAACTTACTTGGAATGGTTGTCTATATCAGTCAAACCAAGTCACTGTATAGAAATAAAAATTAACTATAATCGCATGTGTTTTCATCCAGAATTATCAGAAATTATAATCATCACTGATCAGATGAGAGATAACTCTCCTATTTCTTAGCTTATGATATGAATGATCTTTACTAAGTGCTGCCAGACAGAGAGGCAGGATAAAAGAAAGAGTAAGAAATGAAATATTGTGACCTAATGTTACCATAACAGACCACCTGATTACAACAGCAAGTGGCAGTGAACCAAAAGAGAAGGTGGCGGAGGGTGGGGGGGGTGGTGGTAGGAATAAAGGAATAATGTAAAAAGAGAAATATGACTTGAAATCCTAATAGATAATGCGTTCCTGATTGTACGCCGTCTTTCCTAATTTGTATTCACTAAAATGCTGTTTACTTATTAATGATTGGTCACTGCTCCATGTCCAGGCGGTGCTGGGTTGGGTTGACATAAAGATATGACAGGATGCCGGGACAAGTCACCATGGACATATAATATCAAGAATGTTTGGGTAGCGGCACCTGGGTGGCTCAGTTGGTCGAGCAACTGCCTTCAGCTCAGGTCACAATCCTGGAGTCCTGGGATGGAGTCCCACACTGGGCTCCCTGCTCAGCAAGGGACCTGCTTCTCCCTCTGACCTTCCCCCTCTCATTCTCTCTCATTCTCTCTCTCTCTCTCAAATAAATAAATAAAATCTTAAAAAAAAAAAAAAAAAACTTTGGGTAAAAAGGGAAGTGGGGCCCTGGTGACACCATGAGAAGAGATGGAAGTAACAGCTTTCTGTGGAGAATCTGAGGAGTAAGATGGAGGTCCAAATGGTAGGGCAGGCTGTGAGGCCGGGAGGTGTGGAAATTAAGGAGGGAGGAGCAGGGGTCCATCACGGATCAGGAAGCTGAGTCTGCAAATAAAGTGTATGCGTTTGGGTCTGATCTTCCTTTTCCATGGTGTCTGTGTATGTGCTGTTTTGGAAGGTATGACTATTTAAGGAATTATAGACTAGACTGATTTTTATTAATAGTTTTATATATAAGCATTTAAAAAAAATAAGAAAAGTAATAGGATGAAATTGTTCTAGAAATGCTGTTTGCCCTCCAGCCTCATAACAGATTTACTGAAAGTGCTGGAGTTAGCCCTCAAAGCAACTTTACTTTTATAGTACTGATTGGCAGATTTTATATTTCTGAGTTCAAGCTCTTTTAAAGAGTATGAATTTACCTTTGCATAGTCAGGCTGAAGTAATTCTATCAAGTAAGCTGATTTACCAGTGTGCAGATTTGGATCCATTTTTATAGCTGTGTTAGTTAGCTCAAGCTGCCATAACAAAATACTGTAGATTGGGTGATTTAAATATCAGAGATTTATTTCTCACAGTTCTGGAGGCAGGGAAGTCCAAAAACAAAGGCATTTACAGAATAGACTGTGGGTTTCATTCTGAGACCTCTTGGCGTGTGATACCCACATGACCTCTCCTTTGTGCACGCATAGGGAAGGAGGAGGGGTGGGGTGCTCTCTAATGTCTCTTACAAGGACAGTAATCCTGTTGGATTAGAGCCCTCACCCTTATGACCTCATTTAACTTGTTTCTTTAAGATTTTATTATTTGAGGAAGAGAGAGAGAAGGGGGTGGCAGACTCCCCACTGAGCAGGGAGCCTGACATGAGGCTCAATCCTAGGACCCCTGGGATCATGACTTGAGTCAAAGGCAGATGCTTAACAGACTGAACCACCCAGGTGCCCCTGACCTCGTTTCACTTTAATTACTTCCTTAAGTGCCCCTGTGTGCCAGGACCGGGCATTGGGGCCTGGGGCTTCAACATACACATTTTGTGGGGACACAAACATTTAGTTCATAGTAATAGCAAACTGTTAAGCAGGCAGTAATTAATAATTGAGAGCTAATACACTATTTACATTTGCAGAAGAGGTCTGAGTACATTTTACACCCTGCACAGAAATTGTTCTTTCAGCATTGTTGTGGAGTGGCATAGAGGATGATCACCAGATTCAGAGTTACATTACTGTCTTTCTCTGTAACTGACTCTGTGACAAAGCCCTTCAACCTATTTTGGTGTCAGTCTCCAAATTGTAACATCAGACAATTGGATAGAGGATTCCTAAGATCCCTTTCTATCAAAAAATCTGTTAGTTTTGCTTCCAATATGGCCAAGGAGGCTCCTGGCAGACTAACCATCCTGCCTAACCCAATTATAAACCATGGACAAAAATGAAAGACAACCACCTGAAGCCTCTGGAGAGTGAATAAAATCAGGCAGGTTCCAGGGATTAGTCAAAGCTTGAAAGAAGAAACCAACATGGGATAAGTTTCTTATTTATTCCACTTTTATTTTTTTTTAAGATTTTATTTATTTATTTGACGGAGAGAGAGAGATCACAAGTAGGAAGAGAAGCAGGCAGAGAGAGAGAGGGGAGAAGCAGGCTCCCTGCTGAGCGGAGAGCCTGATGTGGGGCTCGATCCCAGGACCCTGAGATCATGACCTGAGCCGAAGGCAGAGGCTTAACCCACTGAGCCATCTAGGCACCCCTTATTTATTCCACTTTTAGAGTGAGGATAAAGGTACAGGGACTTCAGAGTGTCTGATATAACTATGTGCAAGAAAATATACCCACAATCAGTGCAAAAATTGGCAGTCTAAGCAAAGAAATAGAAATCATTTTTTAAAACTAAGTGGAAATTAAAAAGTAGAAATTATAATATTTTTAAACATTGGAACAGTGTTAGCCTCTGGGGGGATGGTGGTAAGTATCCCCTGGAAAGGGATCTTTCTAGGATGATGGTACTATTCTATATCTTGAAAAGATTTGGGGTTACATAGCTGTAGGCATTTGTCAAAATTCAGTAAATGTACACTCTGATTTGTGCATTCCACTGTGGGTAGATTTTTCCACCAAAGGAAAAAATTCTGGATAGACTTCCCAATTGAAAAATCTCTAAATCAGAGACCTGCCTACAAGCTGGACAAGGAAACTCTGGTACATGACTGTGATCTTTGAAATTCCTTCAAAATTATTGATTACTGAGTGACTGTATTCCATAGTGATGAGCCTTCCAGGCAGAAAGAACAGTATCTGGAAGAGCATAGAGGGAAAGACAGACATGGTATGTGCTAAGTAATAGCTCAGTGGCTAGACAATGAGTGGGATTAATAGGACTTGAAGATAAAAACAAAGACTGGAGGGGCACCTGGGTGGTTTAGTGGGTTGAAGCCTCTGCCTTCGGCTCGGGTCAGGGATCGAGCAGCGAGTCGGGCTCTCTGCTCAGCAGGGAGCCTGCTTCCCTTCCTCTCTCTCTGCCTGCCTCTCTTCCTACTTGTGATCTCTGTCTGTCAAATAAATGAATAAAATCTTAAAAAAAAAAAAAAAACAAAGACTGGAGCCATATTTTAAAGTGGTTTTTTTTTTTTAATTTTTAAAGATTTGTTTATTTATTTGAGGGAGAGGCAGAGGGAGATAGAAAGAAAGAATCTCAAGCAGATTCCCTGCTGAGCACAGAACCTGATGTGGGGCTTGATCTCATGACCCTGAGATCATGACCTGAGCCAAAATCAAGAGCTGGACCCTTAACCTACTGAGTTACCCAGGCACCCCAGTGTTGTTTTGTTTTGTTTTGTTTAAATTGGGGTTGTTCATACCACTGCTTTGAGAGCTTTCCCTCTGCTCTTTTAGATTAAGTTGTGTAATTTATGTGCAATAAAATGGAAGTGTACAAGTCACTGAGTTTTGAGCATGTGTACAGTTATAGACCACCACCATGACTCCAGAACTTTATCATGTGCGCCTGTGTAATCAGTCTTCTCCATTACTTCTGGTCCCAGGCTTTCTGCCACTATAGTTTTACTTTTTCTAAAATTTCATATTAGGCTATAAGTATGTAACATCTTCTACTTAATGGTATAGTGCTTTTAGGATTCATCCTTGGTGTTCTGTGTCAATAATGCTGAGTGGTATCCCATTGGATTAATATTCCACAGTTTATCTAGTCACTAATTGATGGACATCTGAACTGGGGATTTTACAGAAGCTCATATGAACATTCAAGTATGTGTCCTTTTATAAATATGTGTTTTGAAAGGGTCCTAAATGCTATACTGTGGTTTGTTTTAAAAAAAAATTTAGATGATCATTATACTGTGAGAACTAATGTTCTTTGTAGAGGAGAAAAGGCAAAGTTCAGATCACTTTTATTTGAGTTTGTAACTCTTTCATTAATATTCAGTTTATCTGACTACATGAAAGTTATTATTTGAAATATCCCCTTGCTCTACAAAGGTGTTTTTATTGCTTTTCTTTAAATCTTTTTACAACATAAATATAATAAAAAGTTAAATCTTAAGGACAAATATCCAAAAGTTTTGGTTTTCTGATTTGTTCAGATTTTACATGAAATCTTTAACAAATTTCCAGATAAACTTTTTTTTTCTTTTTTTTTTTTTTACTTAAAGACAGTGTTAACAACAAAATGCTAACTGGGAATTAGTGATACTTAGAGGTATTGTTATCCTCAATACAGAAAACATCAATGATCTTGATTTTTTTTAACGATCTTGATTTAATTTCATCTGGTCTGTGTCAATGTTTGTAAAAATTGCCTATCTGATGGTCCTCCACTACCCTGTTGTCAAAATCTACAAATAACAGTTGTGCAAATATTTGTGAGAAAGTTCCCCTGGTGAGTACAAAGACCTTAGAACAACAGTAAAATTTCAGATATGTGCAGGATTCACTGAAACATCAGCCTTCATGGGAGTCAAATTTCTGTAGTTAGTCAACAAATACTTCTTGAGTGCCAAGTGTATATGTGTGTGAGGCATTGTTCTGAGTCTGGTCACCATTCTACCAGGCCTTGGATAGTAAGCACTCAACAAATGTGAGTGGAAAAGGTGTTGAGCAAAAGTTCCTGGCAGATCCAGGGTCTGGGCATTTAAGGAGCCAGTAGCCTGCTAAGGTTGTTTGAAGGTTACCATGCTGGACAAGTTCTGAGGGACATTTTAACTGGCTTTACCAGCTTGCATGAGATTCCAAATCAGATTGAAAGATGGAATATGGAGATTTGAGGCCAGCATATCCAAACCCACTTTACCTGCCAAACTTAACTGTGCTTACATTTAACCTGCCCCAGTCTTTTTTTATATATTCACTCTCCCACTTTTTTTTTTAATACAGTCTGTAATTATACACATAACTATAAGGTTTCATAGCCAATTTTGTTGGGAGCAGTGAGCATTTTTTTTTCATCTCTTTATCATCTTTTCTTATGCTCTGACCTCTCATTCTCTTGTTTTCTTCCTTCTCTTTTTCTACCCCTTTCTCTTCTACTTTCTTTCCCTGACTACAGAATGAAGGACAAAACTGTTTTTTAGTTTTCTGGACTTACTGGGGAGAAAAGTTTACAATCCCATAATTTAACTAATTTAAATTGTAGAATACTTTGATATTTTATACATCTCCTTTAAAAATAAAACTGAAATTAGGGGTGTCTGGGTGACTCCGTGGGTTAAGCCTCTACCTTCAGCTCAGGTCATGATCTCAGGGTCCTGGGATCGAGCCCTGCATCGGGCTCTCTGCTCGGCGGGGAGCCTGCTTCCCTTCCTCTCTCTCTGCCTGCCTCTCTGCCTGCCTCTCTGCCTTCTTGTGATCACTTTCTGTCAAATAAATAAATAAAATCTTTAAAAATAAGTAAATAAAATAAATAAATAAAAATAAAACTGAAATTAGTTATGAAGTTTTTTTTTAACTTTATTTTTTCAGTGTTCCAAGATTCATTGATTATGCATCACATCCAGTGCTCCATGCAATACGTGCCCTCCTTAACACCCACCACAAGGGTCATCCAACCACCCACCCCCCTACCCTCTAAAACCCTCAGTTTGTTCTCAGAGTCCACAGTCTCTCATAGTTCGTCTCCCTCTCTGATTTCCCCCAACACCCTTCTCCTCTCCTCCTCCCAGTGTGTCCTCCATGTTATTCCTTATGCTCCACAAGTAAGTGAAACCATCTTTTAATTTGTATGTGGCTTTTGATATATTTTTTTGTCAGTGACGCTTCCCTTTCTGGGGACAAAAAAGTGTCACACCTCTGATTTAGACATTAAATAAAATAAAATGAGCATTGTGGTAGACAGAATTCTAAGATGTCCCCTCAGATTCCTGGCCACTGGTATATAGACACACTTTCTACCAGTTACTCAACCAAATACTAACCTAGGAGCTGCTGTGAAGAGATTTTGCATATATATTTAGTTGACGGTAAAACAGGGAGATTATCCCAGAAGGTCTAATCACACAAACCCTTTAAATCTGAATCTAGAAATCAAAGACAGAGAAGTCAGATTGAAAGCATGAAAAGATGTTCCATGCTATTGCTAGCTTGGAGATGGAGGCGGGGTCACCTGGCAAGGAATACCAGCCACATGTAAGCTGAGAGCAGCCCCAACTAATATCCCACAGGAAAATGGGGACTTTAATCCTACAGCTTGAAAGGAACTGAATTCTGCCAACAACAAAAATGAATTTGGAAGCAAATTTTCCCCCAGAACCTCGGATGAAAACTCACCTCAGCTGACACCTTGATTTCAGTTTGCATACCCTCAGCAGAGAACCCAGGCATGCCATGCCTTGCTTCCAACCTGCAGGATTATGAGCTCCTAAGTGGGTATTGTCTCAGGCTGCTAAGTTTGTAAGAAAACGTGTACAATCATGAACATATGTTTCCTTGAAAGCTCACTTCCAAAATACATAATTTCTAGAGTTCTGGTATTCTGGTATGGGATACTTTTATAAGTATGTGATGGTAGTAGAATGCTAATGACATTCCATTGATGTACTCATGAAGTCACCTTGAGAGGTATGTTAATTTCTCTGTTGGTTCGAACCTAGCTAGCATTTTGACCTAGTTAACAAACTGTTCTTCCTGTTTTCTTCGGAAGTCTGTCTTCCTATTACTGTCAGGCAACCTGCTAGTTGGAGGCAAATAGTGGTGTCTATTTTGGACTACCCAACATACTGCCATTAGTCTTAACCAGTGAAGATCAAACTTTCTTGACAGCAACTTTACCACCTCTAGTCACTAAATCTGTTTTCCTGAATGGTGTAAAAAATAAAGAAGTGCAATTCCTCTTCCCCCCCCCTTCTAGTTGATCTATTAATTCATGTTCAGCAGCCACTAACCTCTTAATATGTTTATTTCTCTAATAACAAAAGTGCTTTAAGGAAATCCTGTTTATCGTTGTACACTAAAAGGAATTAGGACCCCCTTCACACACACACACCACACATATATCACCTCTATAGACTGATTATACAAAGAAAGATCTCACACTCTTGTGAGGATAGCTTCAGCAACTTTTGTGCTCAGTCATATTAGTACACTGAATGAAGTCCATTGTATGTCACTGATTTTAAGCAAAACCAACCTAAACCAGATCATTGCCCCAGCATTGTGTAAATACCCAGAGAAAATTCAGTAGAAGCCTGCATTCTCTTCCTCAGTCTGGGTCATGGGATGAGAGTGAACAGTGTTAAGAAAGAACATTTAAACTGGCTTCTCAAATATCTAGACCCCATGATCTTAACTGGAAATAAAGGACTTCCAACTGTAAAAATACTGAGTTTTGCATCTGTCAGGAAGAGAAACATAGAAAATTAATATTAGCTTTTTCCATCCTGTTAAGTGGATATTAGTGTAGTATTTATTTGACCAGAAATGGTGACAAGATAAAGAAGACTTCTGAACCACCAAATAACCTCTGGAAATATTTTTACCATGTTGTTCATTTAATATGTTACAGCTTTTTAACTTGCTCAGTGAGTGACTTCTAACTAGAAAGAACTTATATCTGTTAGCATTTCAACTTCTGAATTTGAGATGTACAAATATCGAAACATATAAAATCTTTCTACATTATATATGTCATTTGATTTTTTTTCTATGCTCGTTTAAATGATTTATGTAACCATGTGGTAAAAACTCAAGCCGTGGGTCTAAAATTATGTCTGTTTATACTTTATGCAAGTCTAATTTCAAGGAGTGTTTAAAACAAATTCAGAAAATCTATATAGTTTTTTAAGAGATTATTTCCTTAGAAATTATTTTTATATTTAAAATACTGCATTATTTGGCTATTTTTAGATTACAATCATCTCTCAGTATAATAGATTCCTTTTTCATAGTAAAATTAGCTGGTAGTTCTTTTAAAATTGGAACTACGATTCAGACCTACAAATTAACTTGTACAATTGTAAATCTAACATAAAATGTCTCTAAAATAGACTGCTTTGTGTTCAAGCCTAAAAATTATTTTAGTTCCTTTCAAAAGAGCATTTCTGTGGGTAATAGTGCAGAAATTGAGATATGGGAGTTTTGTTTTCTTTTTTTGTTGTTGTTATACAAAAGTTAGGCAAAGGTGTTATTTGACCGTTTTGAAATGTCGATCGTTGGCAGTGCACCCAGGAATTAGGGAAGCGAAAGCATCACAGCACTGATTAAACGCCTAGGCTGTAGCACCAGATTGCCTGGGTTCAAACTGTGACTGCTCTGTTTATTAGCAGTGTGACAATGGGCAAGCTACGTAAAGCTCCATACCCCTCAGTTTTCTCCTGTCAAATAAGGTCAATAATAGTAGCAATCGCAAAGGATTGTTATGAGGATACAATGAGCTAATGTTTAGGAGATGCCTGGAAGAATGCCAGGTACCTAGAAAGCTTTATGTAAACATTTACTAAATACACCATTCACTATTAGGGCAGTGATTCTTCACATCATCAGATGAGGGTGGTAATAATCAGTTTCATGGAATCACCTAATGGACAAAATGGTATTTCTCTCATTTGATTTTTGGAACTTTCTATTAGGACTAAGGAACTAAGAGAGAGGTGGGCTCCACAGAGATTATATTGGAGCTGGCTAGTACTTTTTAATGTGCTGACTGTCAAACATGGACTTTATTAAAAATCAAAATATTTAAACTGTAAATTTAAAGTACATGTTTTTAAAAAGGTAATAAATACTCAGAACTTGGGGTGTCTGGGTGGCTCAGTGAGTTAAAGCCTCTGCCTTCGGCTCAGGTCATGATCCCAGGGTCCTGGGATTGAGCCCCGCATTGGGCTCTCTGCTCAGCAGGGAGCCTGCTTCCTCCCTCTCTCTCTCTCTGCCTGCCTCTCTGCCTACTTGTGATCTCTCTCTGTCAAATAAATAATAAATAAAATATTTTTTAAAATACTCAGAACTCACCACTTCCTAATCATTTTCCTACACTGTACTATCATCTTTGTTCTTATCTAAGTCTGTTAGACCTGGGAACACAATGCATTGGTGTACCACTTGGCATTGCTTCCCAACCCTGTAGCCAGTGACATCACATTAGTAGCTTGAAAAGAGTCATGGTAGGAGTAATTACACTACAGAAATCAGTAAATGCTACAAATGAGCTCTCTCTCCAACCCTCCCCACCCCCGCAAGAGGTGGTTGTCAAATATTTACCATCACACCACTCAACAGATTTTATCATGGGTGAAATAGAGACTATATCATTTCCTGTATTAAGAAGAGGATTGTATAAAGATGTACACCTTAGTAGAGATTTCCCCTGTGGATAATTTAAATACTTATTTTTTATATGAAGCATCCATTACTCTATATTATCTCTAGAACCATAGCTCTGAAGAATGAGCTGTTATTTTCATTACTATGACTAATAATGGTCTCCTTTTGTATATCATTGTTTAGGTTATATTATCTAATGAGAGTCTCATGATACCCCCCAGGTGAGACAACAGCTATTAATCACTACTGTATACTGTAGATGAGAAAGTTGAGACTTCATAAATTATTACTATTCCATGGTTATTTGAATTGTACTTGAAGAATATTACATACAGATTTGGATTTTCTGACTGCAAATCAAGTGAAAATTGTACTGTGTGATGATTCTTTAGGGAAACCTTACTATGAGTTAGAAACCTCTCTTTCACCTTCTCTGTTTTCCCTTCCCTTACCCCACCCTCTTCCCTCACCCTCTGCTTCTCTCCCTCCCTCTCTTCCTCTCAAGTTAACAGATCCTAGAAGTAAGATGTATTTGAACTTTTATAACAATTACACTAGCAAGTGTTTTGTTTTTTTTTTTTTCTTTTCAGCGTAACAGTATTCATTGTTTTTGCACCACACCCAGAGCTCCGTGCAATATGTGCCCTCCCTAATACCCACTACCTGGCTCCCCCAACCTCCTACCCCCCGCCCCTTCAAAACCCTCAGGTTGTTTTTCAGAGTCCACAGTCTCTCATGGTTCACCTCCCCTTCCAATTTCCCTCAACTCCCTTCTCCTCTCCATCTCCCCATGTCCTCCATGTTATTTGTTATGCTCCACAAATAAGCGAAACCATATGATACTTGACTCTCTCTGCTTGACTTATTTCACTCAGCATAATCTCTTCCAGTCCCGTCCATGTTGCTCAGAAAGTTGGGTATTCATCCTTTCTGATGGAGGCATAGTACAAGTGTTTTTCAAGTAAATTTGGCTCTCTTTGAATTCTGAGATTGATGGTATTGTCTTTATTTTATTCTCAGAATTCTCATTCTCCAGTTTTCTCCCCTTCCCAGCTCCTGCCATTGCCGTCCATGTGAACCCACCACATTTACTCTTCTGTGCTTTTGTCCACTGACATTTGTGGTCCTCTACTTTCACCGAGAGCCCTGGCATCAACAGATGGTGGCTCAAACCTCCCACTTCCCCAGCTCATTACATGCTGTATGGTCCTCAGTCAGACCTCCCAGCCATTTTCTCTATCCTTCAGCCTCCACTGTAGTTTTTACTTGTCTTCTCATTCATTTTGTTGTCTGGGGCCCAGTATTTCAAACATTCTTACAAATCCCTTCAGTTCACTCGGCTCTCTGTCCTGTCACGCTATGTCACAAGACTGTAAGCCCCCACAAGCTCAATCTTCCACCTTCTGCACAATATACATAAGTAACGAGCATTGGTATAGGTTAGACAATCATAATTCACTAGATTCCACTAGATCTTTTATTGCATAATCATAATTTTAAAACTTTTTTTTTTAAGATTTTATTTATTTATTTGACAGAGATCACAAGTAGGCAGAGAGGCAGGAAGAGAGAGAGGAGGAAGCAGGCTCCCCGCTGAGCAGAGAGCCCGATGCGGGGCTCCATCCCAGGAACCTGAGATCATGACCTGAGCCGAAGGCAGAGGCTTAACCCACTGAGCCACCCAGGTGCCCCAATCATAATTATTTTAAAGTCCAATATTATATTTATCCCTGAATCTGATTTTGTTGGTAGTTTTATCTTTTGACAGCGATCCCTATTTTTTTTCTCTTGTTTTTTTCCTGTGTCTCATAATTTTGATTCAATGTCAGACATTGAATATACAGAACCATGGACACTGGAATAAATATTATTTAAGCCCAGAAGTGGGCCTGTCTCATCTCTGTCAGGCCCTTAGCGTGGCAGGTGATGGTAGTGGGGGAGGGTGGGGCATTCGGTCTCATTTGTAGGCAAGCTGGATTTACATTCGTTTCTACAATCACAATGAATTTAGAGTCGTCCAGTGGTTTTCTGCCATTCCCTTGTGCTTATGTAAGGTCCAGAAGGCTGGAGGGTTTTTCTCAGTGTTCCTGCTTGGTCCTCAGCCGGAAGGCAGCAGGCTGTACACACATCACAGTGGATGTGGATGTTTAATGTTGCTCCCTTGCCCTCTGCAACAAATAGATGGCTCTTGCTTTTTGTTCCGTGCAAGGTTAGAGCTGGATGTGGGGAGTAAGGGCTGGGGAGAGGCTCTTGGTCTTCCTACTCCAGTCTCTGGTTTAGCAGACCCTGTGCCCAAGTCACAGGGTAAGGACTTTCTCAGCCTTCCTGTCCCTCCTCAGTGGCAGACAACCCTATTTCCTACTTAGTGCTCAAGTGGGTTTCCTGCCCGTCTCCTTGTGGATGTCAGATTCTTCTTTGTATCATCATAGGATTCTGGATTTGAAAAGTTTCCTGCCCTTGCCCCTACAGTGACTTAGTGCTCATGCAGGATGAAGAAGACATCAGGTTTCCTATGGCTCTATGCCCCTCACTGGGACAAACAAGATTTTCCTGGAGTTTGGGCAGGGGTTGGGGTGTGACAGTTTCTATCCCCCAGGATCAGATGACTTTTCTTCATGTCACTCAGTGTCCTGTCCAGGATGGGGAGGTGTCTCCTGCCTTCCCCCGGCCACAGCCAGCTATTCCTTCACATTAGAGAGGGTTGAGGGCTCTGCAGCTTTATGCTTGTCCCTTATAGTGTAGTTGATCACCATCTTGTACTCATGCAGGGCCCAGAACATGGATGGTACACCCTCTTCCTCTCAAAACTTCGCAGGTTTTGCATGAGCTTGCACCACCCATAGGGCTCTCTCAGGTCTCTTGCCCATCCCCAATTTTTCTCGTAAGCAAGGAGCTGTTTAGGGAGAGCAGATTCTCCTTGGGGAAGGTAAGGAGCTGAGCTCCCAGAAATACTAAAAACTATCATGCTAGCCCATAAGTCTTACAAATTTGTTAAAATTTTAGATGTTTCCTTCTTACCCACTTTAATGGCATCGTTTCTTACTACGCTCTGCCAAGAGAGAAGAGTTCACGCGCCGCATCTTTTCTTGGAGGAGCTCATCACCCTTTGGAATTCAGTTCACCTCAGGGTCAGCTCAGGTGAGGAACTCAGTCTCTGAGGGACTCAAAAAAATTATTATATTTTTTAGGTTGTACAGCTTTTCCCCGCATATGGTGGGAGCAAAATTCTTTGCAGTTTTCCTCATCTTAATGAGAAGCAGATCTCCTGCTTCTTTTTTAAGAAACTTTCAAACAATTTTAACATGCCCTGCAAAACCTTGCACAGTCATATTTGCTTATCTGTCCAGCCAAATCTTGTATCATCCTCTCCTTCATTCACTATACTCCAGCAACAGTGATGTCTCACTTCCTCAAATGTGCCAAGTTTGTCCTATCCCCAGAGCCTTTGCACATGCTTGTCTGCTCAGCCTAGAGTGTTCTTTCCCATGTCTATACCTCCTTAACGGCAGTTCCTCCAGGGGTCCTTTATCCCACATCCCCTTTCCAAATTAGTGCAGAAATTACTTCCTCGTTTTTTCTCACAGCCGGACAATATCCCATTATCTGGATATGTTGTCTCCAGTCATTCCCCATTGGTGGTCATTTAGATAATTGCCGATCCTTGTTTGTTTTAACAGTTAATCTTGTACAGAAAACATACCTGTGGGCTAGATTCCTAGAAGAATTGCGGGTTTAAATGGTACATGAGGACAGTGAAGATAGTGCTTCAGAGTCTGGCTGCTGCCACCTGCCAGCCATGTAACTTGGACAAATGATTTCACTTTTCTGTGCCTCAGTTCCCTCATCTGTAAAATGGGGATGATCACAGTACCTCTTAGAATGGCCATGAGGCCGAACAGAGTTGGTACATGTGTCGTACTTGGAACAGTCTAGCACATAACCACTCAACAAATGTCAGCTGTTATTATTAGCACTTAAGATTTTACACAGATAGGGGAGCCTGGGTGGCTCAGTGGGTTAAAGCCTCTGCCTTCGGCTCAGGTCATGATCCCAGAGTCCTGGGATCGAGCCCCACATCGGGCTCTCTGCTCAGCGGGGAGCCTGCTTCCTCCTCTCTCTCTGCCTGCCTCCCTGCGTACTTGTGATCTCTGTCAAATAAATAAATAAAATCTTAAAAAAAAAAAAGAGGGGCGCCTGGGTGGCTCAGTGGGTTAAAGCCTCTGACTTCAGCTCAGGTCATGATCTCAGGATTCTGGGATCGAGCCCCGCATCGGGCTCTCTGCTCAGCAGGGAGCCTGCTTCCTCCTCTCTCTCTCTGCCTGCCTCTCTGCCTGCTTGTGATCTCTGTCTGTCAAATAAATAAACAAAATCTTTAAAAAAAAAAAAAAAAGAAAGAAAGAAAGATTTTACACAGATATTGACAAGTTCCTATAAATATGTTAACAATTTATACTCCCATCAGTATGGGAATGACTGTCTCTTCACACTTTCAACACAGTGTCTTATTAAACAACTTTTTAATCTTTACTAACATGATATACATGACATCTCATAACAGTTTAATTTGTATTTGTCTCATAAGGAGTAAAGTTAAGCATATTTTCATGTGTTTAAGTGCATTTGTCTTTTCTGTGTCCTGAATGTTCAGCATGTTCCCCTGACTCCTATTCATCATTGGCCTGTTCTTACTGATTTGTGTAGTTCTTTGTGTGTTCAGGGATTTAGTCTTTGTGCTGTAAGTTACTCTTTCACAGTATTCAACACTTTTCTGTCATTGTACTTCTATTTTTAACGATGTCTTTGTTTATAATTATGTTTTAAGGCTCCATAGACCAAGTCCAAGTTTATTTGTTCATCATTGCATATTGAACACAAAGTAAAATACTGAACACATAATAAGTGATCGATACGTATCTGATGAATGGGCCAGATATGACAAAGAGAATCTCATTACCTAAATAGACTGGAAAATTGGAAGGAAACTAGTTTGTACGAAAACATGATGAGTTTAGTTTTGGATATGTTGAGTTTTAGGTGACAGCTAAATATGTATAATACTCTTACTTTGGCAAGATACTCACGAAGATTTTGGAGCCATCCCCATGAAGTGGTTGATTTGAAACAGATGATCACTGATGGAGAGAATGTTATGTGAGAGTCTATGGACAAATACTTCCAATCAGAAACAATTTCAAGTGATTATGGTTATAATAATAGTTTTAAGACAGATACAAAATGAAAAGGAAAAGTAGAAACATTATGTATTTATAAGAATAAAGCAAATGAGGAATGGAGAAAAAAATGTAATGCCTTGGAATAATAATGGTTATTGAAAAGTATTTAGATCATATTATAATTTTGCCCAAATCACTTGCTGTGAAGAAATGAAATCATTTACTAATGGAAAACGGGGTCTAGCTTAAGCATACAAGCTTGTGTAAATCAAAAGTGCTCTTTTTGTATAAAGTAAGCTACTTGGTTTATCAGTATTGTGTTTTTCAGTTTATAACTGGACAGTGATTGTGTTTTCTAGTACTAAACTATCACTAAGAGATTATTACTATCAATTTAGCCTCCAGTTCTGTTTTTCAGATTATAGTAGCTGCATGAAAAAGAAGAAACCATTCAGTCTTCTAAAAAGAAATGCTTATTTTTTCAGAATAGAGAATTTATCCTAAAATAAGCTGTGCATATTATTTAACACAAAAGAATCATCTTTATGGCTACAGTCATTCATTAACCATATTGACTAAAATGAATATGGATTAGTACCTTTAATATGTCTGTTGTGAAGTTACAGTCCTTGTTTAATAATTTTAAGAAAATAATCAGGAGATGCCTGAGTGGCTCAATTGGTTAAGCATCTGCCTTTGGTTCAGGTCAAGATCCCAGAGTCCTGGGCAAGGAGCCTGCTTCTCCCTCTGCCTCTGCTGCTCCTCCTACTTGTGCTCACTCTCTCTCTGGCAAATGAATAAATAAAATCCTTTAAAAAAGAAAAGAAAGAAAGAGAAAAGAATCAGGGCGGGAATTCTATTTTGATGACAGAGAGAATGTGTGGTACTCCAATGTCAGTCTCAATTTTTAAAGGACACTGTGGATTAAAAGGCACTAAAGTGTACATTTTTTTCTCCTTTTTATGAAAAAAAAACTGTGATTTAAAATTTAGAAGGTTTTTGTCCAAATGATTTGTTTGTCCAACCATTATTATAGCTACAATGGTTGGACAAACAAATCATTTGGACAAAAACCTTAGTCCCATTAGAATGACTTTCTCCTTAACCTTGAGCTGTCTCTTTGCCTTTTTGACTGGATAGTCTAGTATTTCTGAGCATTTTTATCATGGAAGCAAGATTCTTCTGTACACTCATGACATTCTTCCCTGCAGGCAAGGTGGTTGTCCATGATCAATGATCACACAGAAAGTGTGAAATGCAGAAGGTGTGAAAAAAGAAAATAAGCCTCCTTGAGTAGGTGCAGCAGCAGATTATTGGGGCCCGTGTGCCTGGGCATGTGCTGCTGGAAGAGATGGATACGGTGCCACTTCGGGGGCTTCTAAGAAGCCAGCCATTCGCTTATGCTGCCTTCCCAGAAACACTCATTTTTTACTTAAGAGAGGAACATTTATTCACCAAGAGAGCAAAGAAGCTCCTAGGTGGCCTGTGTTCATCGACAAAGGATACCGTTACAGAATTTTTAGCCAAGGTCTTTTTTTATACAACTTGTGTTAATGCACTGGAAATAGATCTAAAATAAAAATGTTCTTGTTTTCCTTAATTATAAAAGCAACTTCAGAACCGTTCTCAAGGAAGATTCTTAAAGAAGGGAATGGTGACAGAGTGATGCTTTATTTCATTCAAATAGTTCGTGCATTTTTTTTAAAGATTTTATTTATTTATTTGACAGACAGAGATCACAAGTAGGCAGAGAGGCAGGCAGAGAGAGAGAGAGGAGGAACCAGGATCCCCACCGAGCAGAGAGCCCAATGCGGGGCTCGATCCCAGGACCCCGGGAAGATGATCTGAGCCGAAGGCAGAGGCCTTAACCCACTGAGCCACCCAGGTACCCCTAGTTTGTGCATTTTTGCTCAGCCTCATGCTGAGACTTAGGGGAATGTAAGTCAGTGATCTATTGTGGTAGCTCAGTTTCTTTCCAAAGAAGTAGACTACCTGAGCCATGGAGTCTGTTCTCTAGTGCATTAATGTAGATTACACCCATCAGTGGATTCATGACAAGCCAGGATCAAAAGACTGATCCAAAAGGTCAATTAAAATCCTTAGCAGCATGCAGGGATATCGCAGAAGGATAGAAACCATTGTATTCTAGAGGGGTGCCTTCCATAGCTGCAATATAAAAGAATGGGGCTGCTCAACGTGGGCCTGTTCTCTCGATATGAGGACACAAATGTACTCATTTACAGAAATATGGCCAAATAATTTCTTGCTTACTTCAATCTGCATTTCTTTATAGCTCAATAACTACTCTCAATCCCATTAACAGAAATGAAAGCTAAGTTTAGCAAATTGTTTGGCCGTTTATGTTTAGTACACAAAATTCTTAATTAACAAAATAAAATACCACAATCCATTGTAAATCACTTTGCTAAACTTTCAGACTTCACAAGGAATTCGGTCTTGTCCAGAAGCTACTTTCAAGCCCCTGCTGATCGGGCACTCATGCACCAATACCCTGTAGAGCTGAGCGAAAACATGTAAAGGGAGCCAATTAAGGAAATGTCGAGCCAGAATAGACAAGTAAGGTCTGTCTTGTCCATCCTTCTGCCTTCAGGCAAAAACCATCCCCTGCACCAAAAATTTTTGCTTGAATCCTGCTGACAAAAATGCTCACCCCATGTAAATGACAAGTCATAATCCAGTTAATGCAACTAAAGCAGATTGTTAACTGTTCCAGACTTATTTATTGTGTTCTGAAGATGCTGAATCTGAAAGCTCATCTGAATTGTTTTAATTCCTCCTTTCGAGAAAATTATTTTGTACAAGAAATGTACTCAAATAATTGTAAAGATGTGGGAAGTTTGCATCCAGGAAATAAAGTTATCTTTATCATCTTATTAAATGTATTTTTGGTTTCCCTTCACTCTAGATCTACCTTATGGGTGGGAGGAAGCTTACACAGCAGATGGAATCAAGTACTTCATCAAGTAAGTACAAGCATCTCAACCAAGTAAGCAATTTCCTTCACATCTGGAGAGAACCTGGAAGTTGCAGAATAATCAGCAAAACCAAGAAACCCTCTCGGAGGTTACAAAAATTAGTAACAAGAAATGAAGCCTCACCATTTTCATTTCATGTGATTTAAATGCTAATATCAGATATCGTTGGGTTGGGGGAAAACTGGTAATTATTTCAAGGGAAACAGCAAAAAGTTGGAACAAGATCACAATCTGAACTTGAATATTGGCTGCCTGAATTCACTTCTGGCTAAAAGTATTAATACTTATGAGAGTTAATATCTAATGAAAAAAATCGACTTTGTATGTCTTAACACTTCTTAATATTTAATGCAGTAATACTAATAATAATCAGCATTTTTAATGCTTTGCAGTTTATAAAGTTCATTCATTCTGCAAATATATTTTGAGCATTTGCTCTGTGCTATGCAATGTCCCATGCCTTGGAGATCCAGTGGTAAAATATACAGACTAGTTGTCTGATGTCATGGAGTTCATATAGTAGTGAGGAAAGACAGACCGTAAATAACTACTAACAAGATAAATGAGGCATAATGTGAACAAAACCCTATCTCAGTTCAGAACACCTTTTGAGGTATGTGTGCCTTATTTTCGCTGTTTTATGGATGAAGAACATAAGAGCTTGCAGGAATTGCCCAAAAGTCCACAGCTATTAAATTACCAAACTAGAATAGAATCAGAGTCTTTTGACTCTAGGATTCTTCTGTCCTGGACTCTTTCAAAGCTAGGTCTCTTTGAAAGCCTCAACATTAATACATATTCTATCTGCTGAACTGGTTATTAGTTTTACCCTGGACAAAGCAGACTGATCTACTTCTACTCTGTTCTGAGGAGCTCCTCTCATGCCAGAATTGACATTATGGGAACACAAATGGGAATCCCAAAGACTCTGAGACCTAAAAGACTCCCTTTATTGTACCTTCTAGCAATGTACTCTTGTTACACATTTGGAGAGGAAAGGGGAGATAATGTCCTTGATGTCCTTTCAGGTGTGCAGGTATTTTCCAAAGCAGTATCTAGATTCTGGATGCCCAAGCTCTGTCACTTTACACAGGTTCCTATACCTCTCTTTACCTCAGTTTTCTCATCATAAAGTAAGAGAAGTATGGCCTACTTCATACAGTCTTTAAATGTTAAGCTCTTAGCATAGAACTCTGAACATTGTAGATGCCCAGTAGTTATGATTAACTTGCCATACGGAGAAGCCCATAATGAGGGGTGGGGGGGGGCATGAAAAATCATATGACCATTGAAAACAGTGAGAATTCAAAAGCTTCATATTTTAAAAGATTTGAGGGGAAAAAAATAGGGATAAACCTGGCAGAGTGTTTTTGTGATGTATTTTTTTTCTTGTGTTCTCTAGCAAAAAGTGATAAAACAAAGACATAGTTTATAAGGAATGGAGAAAGGGACTTTTGGAATAGAGGACCCAGGAATCCCATGCATGGATTACATGAATCATGTCTCTTCTGGAAGGAGAGTTGTGCCCTGATACACTGGGTTAACCTTGTTGAGCTCCTGGAATATTTGAATCATGGTACTGTAGAGGTGGCAGGAAAATGAAAAACCATATTCACGTTTTCATTGGGTTTTTCACTCATATTAACTTTGTAATGATGTATTTATTTTTTGAGAGAGAGAAAGCATGTGAGCAAGGGGAGGGGCAAAGGGAAAGCATCTCAAGCAGACTCTCCACTGAATGCAGAGCCTCACACAGGGCTTGATCTCATGACCTCAGGTTCATGACCAAAGCTGAAATCTAGAGTCAGACCCTTAACCGACCAAGCCACCCAGGTACCCCAAAAATGACCATTTATTGACCAAAACCTGATAACCAGGTATGTGTTAGGTATATATTTCTGTGCAATGTATCATTTAATTCTCCCAAAAGTTCAGAAAATGGACACCAGTTGGCTTTTATCAGGATGGTATTATGGTGGTGGTGAGTTGCATCCTGCCTTCAGCCACGCCTGTCTCATAGAAAGTCCCCAAAAGAAATGCCTGATCAAAGGAAGGCAAATGTAGCATTCAATTATTTACCGGGGTTCTGGTTCAAAGGCCTTTTAAAAAAATGTAAGTAAATGAATCTGGACCCTGTGGGGACTCCTTAGCCACAGCCAGCTCTTCAGTAGTATATACTAACTCGAAGCTGAGTGTCAGCACCTAACTAGTGCCACGTGAAGAAAGGATATCAAGGGCACAATCACTGATCACCAAAGACAAAGAGGGAGCAAGAGATGGCCAGCCAAATGGTGAGTGTTTCCCCTTGCCTGGTACCCAGCTGGCTTAAGCCACTGTGTCTAGCGGACTAGAACAATAGTCTTGGGCTGGACTCCTACCACAAGGAAGAATAGCATCCAAGGAGGGGAGAAAAGAGAAAGAATAAACAAGCCATTTGCCCTGAGGTCTAACTCAAAGTCCTGTGGAAGGAACAGAAAGAGACACTTACACTTATGTAGTCTACTCCAGCATAGAAAATATATCCCTCAAACCTAAATCTAAATATATTCCTTAAACCTGTCTTTTGGGAGCCCATCAATTCTCTTCCTAGACCTTAATATTGACTTATAAAGAAAGCGGGAAAGAGATAATAAGATAGATTTGTTTCCCAGAGGACAATGGTAGATATCATTGTGTCTCATTGTGTCACCATTACAGTTGGAGAAACTGTGGAAAAGAGGCTAACTTGGTCAAGGCCACACAGTAGGAAAACACCAACACACACACACACACACACACACACACTTTACCACCTCCACCTCCTTATTTTAATGTCGTATGTTTCCATGTGACAAGAAAGATATTTTAAACATTAGGGAGAGCTCCATACCTTATTCATTTTTTTAATTAACATCTAATGTGTTTTTACAGGGCTACAGGTCTGTGATTTATCAGTCTTACACAATTCACAGCACTCACCTTAGCACATACACTCCCCAATGTCCATCTCCCCACCACCCCATCCCTCCCCACCCCCCCTTCATTCCAGCAACCCTCCATTTGTTTCCTGAGATTAAGAGTCTCTTATGGTTTGTCTCCCTCTCTGGTTTTGTCTTGTTTCATTTTTCCCTTCCTTCCCCTGTGATCTGTATCTTTAGAGTAATACCCAGTAGTGCGATTGCTGGGTCATAGGGTAGCTCTATTTTCAACTTTTTGAGGAACTTCCATACTGTTTTCCAGAGTCGCTGCACCAGCTTGCATTCCCACCAACAGTGTAGGACGGTTCCCCTTTCTCTGCATCCTCGCCAACACCTGTCACTTCCTGACTTGTTAATTTTAGCCATTCTGACCGGTGTAAGGTGGTATCTCACTGTGGTTTTGATTTGTATTTCCCTGATGCGCAGCAATGTTGAGCACTTTTTCATGTGTCTGTTGGCCATTTGGATGTCTTCTTTACCTTATCCATTTTAAAACAGCAGAATAGAAACTTGGTTCTAAGAATACTTAGTTATCTCCTGGAGATTAGAAAGGCCAAATAGTAAAGATAAGAAAAGCTAACACTGTACAGTGCTTTCTCTCCTTAGCCTCGTGGAGGAATGGGTAGCTTCCCTAAGTTAGTTTTTCTGCTAGAAGTTAACCCCATTCAAGCACCAGTATTTATTTTAGCTTGACTATTCTTGATCAAAGTTTTACTTAATAAGTGTTACATACTTCCCTGCCTTCCTACAATGAGGCCACTGAACAGAATCTTTAGTGAGTTCTGCAGGGGCATGGTAAGCGATATAAACTAGAACGAGACCCAGCTATCGTCTCTTGCGGCTCTCAATGTGCCAGCTAGGCCATCCCCTTATCCCCATTCTCCTTTTTTATCTTTTACTCACCCCACTCTCTTCCCCAGGCGTTTCTCATCTGAGGAGGCCAGGACGCCAGACCATGGAACTCACGTGAATCACTTGTGAAGAGGTCTTGGGTGTGGGCCTGTAGGGGTTTGTGTGAGTCAACTTCAGGAGTTCTAGTGCCGGTAGAACTGATTATAGGAAAGCCATCTGATACAGGGGAAAGAAGAGCCTGAGCTTTGGGTTTGGAGGAACTTGGGTCCAAATGCTGGTGTCTCCACAGGATAGCTGAACGACCTTAGGCATGTTTACTTAAGCTCTCTGAGCTTTAATTCTCCATATTTGCAGAATGGAGAGAATATTAGCACTTCGTAGGGTTCTTGTCCAGAATGGATGAGCTTATGTATGTGAAAAGCCTATCATAGCACCTGAGCCAAAGTACACACTTCCAGCCAAGTTCAGCCCGCCCCACACCCTCCCCTCACTCTTAACATTCTGATGGGGGTTACTTCCTGCTCCTAGCTGCTGGGTTCAGATAAGTGATGTTGCCACGTCCATAATGGCTGCATACACAGACATCCATTGTATGTCCTTCATGGAACTGTGTAGCTTTTTTGTCTTATTTTTTTCTTCTTCATCCTCCCATTTACCCCAGCTGAAATTTTGAGCCTGGATAGCCTTAGATTTTGAGGTAGGAGTAGTTCATTTACCAGGTAGATGTACTTTGGAGGCAGGAAATGGCAAGTAATGAACTCAGGTCATTGCCTCTCTCAGGTTTACTTAAAAAGAACAGGTTGAAATTGCCCTTCCAGGACGCTGGAGGAGATAATAGCCTGTATACATATAATCTCTTCCCTGAAACTGACACCTGTCACTGTCTTCCCGGAAATTGAATTGTTCCATCTGATGGAAGCCAAGCCTCAGGCAAAGGAATAACTGTCAGTGCTGTCCCAAGAATGCCCAGACAAATATAGTCCTCATTGAATATTCCTGCACATGTCCATTGCACACCTAATAATACTTTGTAGTCATCTACTTAAGTTCTCATGCAAGAGAAGAAGGCATTTTACCTGGTATAAACAAATTTAATCAAAATGTTGGCATTGCTAGAGCCAGCATTTCACAGAACTAAAAAACATGTGTCTGTATATATGTATGTGTGTGTATATATATGCATATAGGCATATGTGTGCATATTGCCTCACTTTTGTGTGTACATATAAATACACACACACACACACACACACACACACACACCCCAGTGCATTCAAGGGAAGACTTCCATATTTGCTCCTTAGAGATTTGCAGCATTCTTAAATTTAGCAACAAATGTCAGTTACCGTGATGGTGCTGTGATGAAATTATCTGATTTACTTAACCATTTTCCTACCCAGTTTCTTCCCTTTGAAAATGGTATACTATTATAGATTTACAGTAGTCCTTTGGTATGATTCCACTTTAAAATGTGTTATAAAATTTAACAAAATTGCTATGAGAGTTATGTTTAGCAGTAAAACCTAATTTAATTCTTACAAATCAGACATTACTGCTACATTGCTTTCATTGTGTTCTTTTTCTTTGCTATTGAAAAATCCAGATTCACTGTGATTGATGATCATAATCATGTGAATTCTATTGCTGCATGATAAATTTCTCCTAAATTTTGCAGCTTAAAACAGTAAACATTTTCTCACCCAGTTTCAGTGGGTCAAGAATCCAGGTGTGGTTTTACTGGATCATTTTCACTCTTTCTCTCTGGGTTTCTCATGAAGGTGGGATCAAGCTATTAGCCAAGGCTAGGGAATTCAAGAGTGCCTTAGTGGGGCTGGTGTATTTATTCCAAGCTCACGCATCTGGCTGTTGGCAGGAGGCTTCAGTTCCTCACCAAAACATGAACCTTTCTTCATAGGGCCGCACACAACAAGACAGCAGGCTTCCCCCAAAACAAGAGAGAAGAGAAAGAGTAAGAGCAAGAGAAATATGAAGACAAAAGCTACAGTGTCTATATAACCAATCCTAAAAGTGAGTGGTATACCATCACTCCTGCCATATGGAATTGGTCACACAGACCAACCCTGGTACAGTGTAGAGAGTAAGATTGCCAAAAGGTGAGGATCATTGGGACCTATCTTAAAGGGTGCCTACCACAGTGCTATTTCACAATATATGTAAATACACACACACACACTCATAGTTTGTATATATTGTATGTAAACATCTATATTTATATGTGTGTATATGTGTATGTTTTATATATGTGTGTGTGTGTGTGTGTATAACCTATACATCTGTGTAAGTAACACAGATATGTCAGTATTAGACGCTTGCTTCAAACATGGAATGCTGCTATGTATAGTGATTAGTGAGTTTTCCAGTAGGTATAATCATTTGGGTTTGGTGTTTTTTTTTTTAAGATTTTGTTCATTTATTTGACACAGAGAGAGAGAAATCACAAGTAGGCAGAGAGGCAGGCAGAGAGAGAGGGAAGCAGGTTCCCCACTGAGCGGAGAGCCCAATGCAGGGCTCGATCCTAGGACCCTGAGATCAGGACCTGAGCCAAAGGCAGAGGCCCAGCCCACTGAGCCACCCAGGCACCCCTAATCATATGTTTTTAAAAGTTACTTAAACTTATAATTCTCAATGTGTCTATTTGTGTTGATATGCCTTCAATGTGAGATCTCTCCTCGTGTTATAAAAACTTTGTCCATTACATCGGAAGAAATATACTTAGAACAATCAAATATCTATCAGTAGAACCTAGGAAGTCTGTAATTTCTGAATGAAACAGAAGTTTTGGTCTAGAGCAGAGAAGGCAAATAGATTTCAACTCACTGTCTCAAACATGGTTTTGTGAAGAATTCTAAGCTGTATTCATCCTCGGTGATGTCTGTCAGTAGGGTCTGCTGTGGGGGCAGAGGGGGAGAGGTGTAGGGGACACATGCCACATCTTTGCATCTTTGGTCTTCTAGAGCATTTTGCTAATGCAGAAACTCTGCCAAGGTGATAATACAGAGGGTAGGTTGAAATAATGAAATAAATGATGATAAGCCACCCAAAGAAGTTCTTGTAAGATAGTATTTAAAAGCTTTGCCTTAATGACTCTAAAAGATAAATAATTTCTGGTAGGCATGGCTGTCTTCATTTCTCTCCAGTCAGAGAAATTAATGACCCTAAGTGATTGTCTTCATTGACTTGAGGTAGGACATCCTATTAGATTGTTCCCAGGGAGGAAAGAATGTGGATCATAGCCTATATTTGAATAAGACTTTGCCATTGTCAGCTTACTGTATTAATTAAAGGCTTAAGTTACATTGTGTCCTCTCATTTATAAATTATATAGAGAACACAGAAGAGAAAAAAATGGAGGTTATGTTTTCTTACCCCCTAACTTTATTTTACAAGTATAGCCTATGCTGGGTAATTCTAATGTAATTACAAATTTGGGTGATTGGAGGGGAGGTTGGAGAGGAAACGGATGGTTTCTGGATTGGAAATAATAAGCTGCTACTTTTGACTTTTCCTCAGTCTTTGGCAGACTAGTTTAGTTCCACTTTAGTGGACACTATCAGGAGCCCTCCTTCTGAAGACCTCATTAATTTGGCTGCTTTGATTCATTTTGGGTGAATTAAGAAATACCCATTCACAGACGACTATAAGTCTTAGGCTCACTTGATGAGGCACGGGGCAGTTTCTGGGCACCTAATTTCAGCATAGATAAGGAGAGTGCGTGTTAGCTCCTCACTGCCTTCTACGCGCATGAGAATCCTGAGCATTTCATTCTTCATGAGACTGTAATGAAGAAATCAAAAGATGGCTTGAAGGAGGACATATTTTATCCCCAAACACTTCTTACTTATGAATAAATTGTATTCAATGCACTGGTTTGTATGTAACTGTTAGAATATCCATTAACCAGAACAGTGCCTGGTAGGTATAGGGACTGAATAAACATTTATCAAATGCATGAATACTGTCATTGCCAATTTGGGGAAGCAATTGATGAGGAAAAAAAAATACAGACCATAATGTCAGACACACCTGGATTCTAGTGTTTATGCACGATTTATGAGGGTGACCTTGGTATAATCGATGCCGTTTTCAGTTGTCTGTATCCCCTTTTCTCATTCAAAAATGATAGAGGTTTATATCTCCTAGGCTTGTTTTGAGAATTGAATAAAATAAGGGGGGGGGCGGCAAGCCCCTGACAAAATACCTGGCACATGGTGAGTGTTGAACAGAGGTTAGTTCTCCCTCCCTTCCTTTATTTTACAGTACTGCTATTGGACAGTGGTGGGGCTGTAAATGACAACATTTGCACAGCTGCAAATAGAAACCACTAGCCAAAACAGAAGCCCTGTGACAGGAGCCGAGAGGTTGCATTGCTCAGGAGCCTGAGACAGCTAGCTCTGGATTTTCCATAAATATCTACGAAGGGGTATAGCAGTACAGAGTGCTAGATGAGCAACTGTCATTTAAACGAAAGGCCAGCCAGCTGGCTTGGGTTATTCAGAGTGGCAGAGCCCACTGAAATGAATAAAACATCCAGATCTAGACAGCCTGCATCAAACTCCTTTTTCCCCCCCATTTAACCAGTGACAGGTATGAGGCATCAAGCATGTTTTTTAGCATTTTATTGGGATACTGTAAGCAAATCCTCTGGGATTGCAAGAAGTACTTGGGAAATTCATCACCTTTCTGGGGTTATACTTTTATTTAGCCAAATGTGGAATTATCTCTGCCTCCAGGACCCTTTATTTAAGTTAATTAACAAATACTAACTTATTTGTCAAACACTTTCCTTTCCAAATTCGGTTGCTCTATCAGTCTGCTAGAACTGCCAAGACTGGCTTAAAGAGCAAAAATTTATTTTCTCATAGTTCTGGAGGCCAGAAGTCCAAGGTCAACATGCCATCAGGATTGGTTTCTGGTGAGGCCTTTCTTCCTAGGATACAGACCGTTACCTTCTCACTGTGTCCTCACATGGCCTCTTTTCTTGTCCATGTGTGCAGAGAGATCAAGCTCTGGTGTCTCTTCCTCTTCTTACAAGGACGTCAGTCCCATTGGACTCAGGGCCTCACCTCCATGACCTCATCTAACTTTACCTCCCCAAATGCCCTGTTTCTCAATATAACCTAATGGGTTAGGGCTTCAGTATATGAATTGGAGGGGGTAAGGGCACAATTCAGTTCACAACAGTTGCTTCTTTATCTGAAACTACTTTCCATAAATTTTCCAGCCCCTTATTTTTCTTTATCTAATAATCTCCATTCCAGAGCAGTATATCATTTTCTTATACACTTACCAGGTTTTAGGCACATTTGCAAGAATTAATCCAAACCAGTGGCTTTTCCCTTGTGCCCTAGTCTTTAGTAGATGAAGCAGCTAAGGGGAGGGGGGTATGTGGCAAGGAGAATAATGACCTCCCCCCCCACACACACAATGATGTCCCAGTGCTAATCTCCACAACATTTGAATACATTAGGTTCCATGCATAAAGTTTGCACATGGAATTAAGGCTGCTAATCAGCTGGTCTTAAAATAGGGAGATTATTCTGGATTAACCAGGTGGGTCCAGTCTAATCACATGAGTCCTTAACAGTGGAAGAGGGAGGCAGAAGAAGAGGTTCAGAGAAAAAGATAGGAAAAGTGGAAGCAGGGACTGACAGGCAGTGTTTCTGGCTTTGAAGATGGGGGCCACGAACCATAGTATGTGGGTGGCCGTTAAGCTGGGAAAGCAAGGAAACGAAATCTCCTCTAGAGCCTCCAGAAAGGAACATTAGCCTTGCCAACACCTTGATTTTAGCCCATCAAGAGCCATGTCGGACTCCCGAGCTACAGAACTGTAAGCCAGTGAATCTGTGTTGCTTAAAGCCACTAAATTTTATGTGGCAATTTGTTACTGCACTAACAGAAAACTAATACAGGGAGTCAGAGGTGGAGGGGAGAGGGTAGTGGTTATGACTTGCGCCTAGAATGCGTCAGGCATGGAACTAGAGGATTTATACATGTTATCTCTTAACACTATTTGAGGCAGGTGTTGCGTGTTTTCTAGATTAGGAAACCGAGACTCGGAGTTCAAGTAACTTTCCCAGAGACACACAGTAACCCAGTTAGTACATGAGCCATCTGGGATTTGAAACCAGGTCTGCATAGTCCGTATGAAATTTACTGAATAGTAAACTGTGTGAGCTAAGGGTACTTGAACACCCTGAGCCTCAGTTTCTTCAGTTGTAAAACTTACAGAGACAAGTCAGGTTTATGAGCTTTGTATGAAAAGCAAATTGGGGAATCACTATCAAAAAACATTGTAAAAGGGTGCCTGGGTGGCTCAGTGGGTTAAAGCCTCTGCCTTCAGCTCAGGTCATGATCCCGGGGTCCTGGGATCAAGCCCTGCATTGGGCTCTCTGCTCAGCGGGGAGCCTGCTTCCCCCTCTCTTTCTGTCTGTCTCTCTGCCTACTTGTGAGATCTCTCTCTCTCTCTCTCTCTCTCTGTCAAATAAATAAATAAATAATTTTTTTAAAAATCTTGGGGAAAAAAAAGGCATTGTAAAGTACAAAATGCTTATCCGATGTCAAGTTTGATCTAGCTGTCACACACCCAAACATCCATATCAAATGAATGATCTATGACATTGAGGGGGCTGGAGGGTCTTCTTAGACCTTACCTGAACGCACCTTGTTATTTAGTGTCAGCATTAACCAGGCCCCTTTAGGAAAAATCTGCATCCATTTGTTGGGTGTTAGATGCCTAGAAACATGGCTTTGGCTGCATCCTGAGTTACTTCAGAGGCTGAAAATTGCAGAATAGTAAAATCACTTCAGTAATGGTTAGAGAATTGAGGGGTAGTGTGAGCTTTTAGCCACCCCTTACCATCACATCTATTTGTCTTTGTTAGCATTTTATACTCTACCAGTTAACACAAGATTTGTTTAGCTAACAATAGTATTTGTTCGATGTAAGCAACTATAACTTAAATCCTGGGATTTGAATAAGTTTACATATAACTTTGGTTATTTAGGAAATAAACTCTAATCAAAATTGTTTGGATTATCATAGTGGTTCAGTTATTCCTTCCACCAAATAGATGAATAGACCTTTTCAAGTTACTCGGATATTAGAATATTGGTGAAGAGGGTTAGTAGTCCTGGCTATTTGGTGACGTTTAGGATATTTAAGTCAATTGAATGCTTTCCTGATAAAGTTGAGTGTCTTTATGCATATTTCTGAATCTCTTACGGTGAGGTGACTGCATTATCCCATCTGAAGATAGTTTTATCTGGCCCTCAATCATAAATAAGCTAGTTTACCACTTCTGAGCATTTTTTTACTTGTGGTTTAATAAAAATACCAGTGAAAAGTCTGGTGGATCTATACATCATACATTTATTGACCCCCATTTTCTGTGAGCCTGACACTGAGATTGTAAAGACACAAAGAAGGCTTCTCTGCCCTCCAGAAGTTAACAGCCTGGTGAGCAAGAAGACAGACACAGTAAGAATTCATTTTCATGATGTGAAAAGTGTAAAACTTCTGGGGAAGCAGGCTTCATGCTAGTACTTTTTATTCCTACTTAATAAAAATACGAGTTTTGTGGCAAGTGCTTTAAAAAATATTTTAGACTATGTAATCTATGATCAGTCAGCCCATCCTTAATTACCTCATTTTGTAAGTCTGAAGAGCCCTTTTAGGTGATCATTTAACCCATCCCAGAATCGCCATACACATTATTGTTGAAACCCACCCAAATAACAGAGCCTCAGGGAAGAGTTTAACAGAATGGCTAAATTCTCAGAAGTCAGATTTGGGTCCAGATCCAGGCTCTAACACGGTTTTATTACCTGAAGTAACTTATTTTGCCTCTCTCGGTATTAGTTTTCTCATATATAGCGTGAGGATAGTAAGTATAACATTTTCTCTTCAAAATAAACTAAGTTCCTAAAAGTCAGTTAAGTCCATTGATTAACAAGTCCAAGATGGCACTACTAGGAATAGTATTTTAGAGTTGATGAGAGAACTATAAAGGTTGATGGCACGTTTGGTGTTTATCCCATAATTTTTTACTATAATTGAAAGTTTCTATTTTATAGCGCTCACTCTTAAGTGGCTTTTGCACTTATGCATTATGGAGTCGGTAATATTTGGATAGAACATGTTAAGACTATAGAGATGGTGGGGGAGGGAACTTCTCAAAGTCCCATCCAGTTTTGTCATTTTAGAATGTTCAGTTCTTCTCTGATAAAATATGTCCATTCATGTTCTTATATTTTTAGTGTAGTTCACTTAACTTTGGTAGAAAAATAAAATTAGGGGGCACCCGGGTGGCTCAGTGGGTTAAAGCCTCTGCCTTCAGCTCAGGTCATGATCCCAGGGTCCTGGGATCGAGCCCCTCATCGGGCTCTCTGCTCAGCTTCCTCCTCTCTCTCTCTCTCTCTCTCTGCCTGTCTCTCTGCCTACTTGTGATCTCTGTCTGTCAAATAAATAAATAAATAAATCTTTTAAGAAAAAGAAAATTAGAATATGTATAAAATTAGTTGAAATTTTGTTTCAACTAATTTTAGTTTTTTTAAAGTTTCAAATTTGGTAGTTAAGAAAAACATACTTAATCAGATGTTCATTAAACTTATTTTATTGGATAAAAAAGTGAAACATCTGAACATTACAAATTGAAGTAGCTTTAGTATTTCATGCACTTTTGTTCATAAGTGAGAATTTAAGCTGGAAACTGGCAGTGGTCTTGCGAAGTTGTTTCTAATTAAATTTAGTTTTCGCTAATCTATATTCTGACAGTCTTTTGATTATTGACCTTTTTAACGTAGCGTGAAAATATATATATATTGCCTATCTTCTGTAGTTTTCTAGAAAGCCAACGTCTTTAGTTTGGCGAAGTTGTATGTACTGGGGGAGTGATAGTCACAGCTTGATCTTGAAAATACTCTCTTCAGAGCTTCCTGGTGGACGAGTGGCTTTTCTTTGCTTTGGCTGGTGGACTTTGGTACCCCAGCTCTGCCTAACTCATGGCTTCTCACCTCCTTGGTCCTCAGAGTCCTCTGCCTTCGTTTAGCAGATGAGGAATAAGAGTAAAGAAGGCACTCCAGGTCCTTAAAAACCCCTGCTCACAAGAGACAAGTATCATCTTGATTGGCAGCACCTAGACACAGGCTCACATAAGGATAGTTAGGACAGGTAGTCTGCATCTGGACAGCTACCTCCTGGTAACAACACTGTGATATGGAAGGGAGAATGTAAAGTTTGGTGGGCACTGCCAAAGGGAACATAAGAAGGTACAAATATACAAACTTGAAAATTCTGTGTTCATTAGTATCTAATAGTCCAGTGTTTAAATACATGTTCTTTGAGGCCTTCTGTATTCTGTAATCCTATCACAGTGAAAAACAGCATCAGTTTTCAAGAGTTGCCCAAAACTGTAATCTGTGACTGTAGAACAGTTTTTTTGTATCAGCTCTGGATCTGGGATGTTTTCGCTCTGTACAGTAATTGACAGCAATCTAAACCTGTATATATGATTTAAAGGATATATAAAAAAAGGATATAATTTATATTTTCCATATTTTTCTCAGGAATTTTCTTTTCAGTGTTCATCTTTTACAGGTCTAGAGACAGCAATGTTTTTTCCAATACTATGTATAAGTAACATATTACGATAGCTTCAGATTCTTATAATAATGTGATATCTGAGATACAAAGGTTTTTTAATTAGAGTTTTCAATTTTCAAAAGATACATATTTTTTATATAAATTGCCATAAATATGTAGCAAAAAGAAGTTTGTCTTGAAGACCATAAAGGTTTGGATGGGATCCTGCTAATATTTAGTCAGAGTCCCACTAGATTTCTAAATGTTTAATTACAAAATATGAAACTATTATTGTGATATTTACAGAGTTAATTACTGAGAAATATCCGTTTTGATTTTAGGGATATATTTCCAAAGTTATATAAGAGGGAACTCCTTATATGTCAGTGGGAACAAACAGCTTGTGATTTTCTCTTAAACATGTTTTGGAATGGATTCTTCATATTACTAATTCCTAGTCAGTCTTATAACCAGTGTCTGGCAAGATTATGTGCTGCCTCACCAAGGTTTGGTGACTTTTTAGTAATTTTATTGACACAGTTCACTTTCTGTTCTTACCTTCCAATTTGTTTTCTTTTTTTTTTCCAATTTGTTTTCAATTGGGATTCTTTTTTAAGTTTAAATCTTTTATTGTCTTTACTACTTGCTATTTATGGCCAGCTGTAAAATTTTCCAGTAATTCCAAGATACTGATGCTAGAAACAGATTGAATTAACATATATTACTTGTCTTTAATTTCTTGTTCATATGGATATTATGTGCATAGGATTATCTCCCACCCCCCCCAAAAAAGACACTGCAAGTTAATTAGTCACATTATATTGCAACCTTATCTTCATCATGATAAAATCATATATGCACTCTTGCTAAATTCACGATGATATATAAATAGTGACATTTATAATGGAGTTTAACAGAAGAACCTCTTTCATCATCACAGACAGTTATTAAGAATGAATTTCTTCAAAGCTAGTGTACTTTTTGTCTTTAAACCACTTTTCTCTTAAAGGCTGTCCTAAATTTTAATTTCGAAAGAAAGCATTTTGCATGCTAGGAGGGTAAGAAACATAAGGAGGGTAATTATAATGGGATTTAAATAATTCACTTACATTTCTTTGCCAATAAAATAAAGCATGTTCTCTTAGGGCTTTTTTTTTTATAGGCCCTAAAATATGTCTTTCAATTTACTAATATTATGGAAGAAAGAAAACACAACACCGTCTTCTTCCTAGATCGAATATTAGTGTTTCCCAACAACAGATTTGGCAAACACTCAGAGGCAAGTAGTATTATGCTTTTTAGATTTTCAGATATCTCTGAACTGCCGTTGATTGCACCCCAAATCAGGTCAGATGCACTCTCTGCAGGAACATTTGCCAGAGGTAGTGTATGTTCAGATGGAAGATTTTTACATTCCATAGTCAGCCTCATTTATTCTCCAGACCTCTAAATTTTTCATACTAAGTAGGAGCATCTCACTTTATGAACCATGGGGTCTTTATTAATTAAACAGAGTCAACAGGGCTGATTTATTCTCTCTTCTCAGTTGAGCTACCAAGCACACAAATCAGAGAGGAAATATCTCTAATACTAGAATGTTCTCCAAGCCAGTAAAGCTGGGATTATCTCATCATACCGATTATGTCAAAGCTCTTTAGGCACAATGCTCACCAGGACATAAAATTGAGTGGTATACACCCAGCTGGCCCTGTTCCAGCATCAAAGGAAGAATTCCAAATTTTTCTTGCAATAATCACAAAGTTCTAATTATTAAAAAAAAACAAAAACACAGCCATAATCACTTATTGAATATGTACTCTTTGCCAGGCACTTCACCGAAGTTTTAGCAGCTTTGGTTTTTGTTTGTACAAAAGACCTAAGTGTGAAATATGTACTTGAAGCATAGAAACCTTATCCCTTTGTTAGTTGTTGGATTTTTTTGTTGTTGTTGTTTGTTTGTTTTGTTTTGTTTCCTGGTAAGTAGCTGTTGTAATTGCACGTTTAGTGTTTGGGTGTGTGTTTTTTAAACAGGTACCAAGAAGTACACTTTGAACATAAGCTTAATCAATGAATATTTTATGGTGTTACTTTTCTATTTGGGAAAAGATCAGATGTAGACTTGTTGATTTAAAAAAAAAAAAAAAAAAGCGCTAAAGAAGTTTCCTGGCAAGGATAACCTTCTAGTGGAACTTTCTCGTAGTCATTGTTCAGAGTCAATAACTACATTTTTTTCTTAGACATTTTGCTTTTGCTTAGTTTACATTATAACTTTAATGGAATGTCTATATCGAGGCTGTTACACTAGTTTAAGCATAAGAATATTGTTTTTCCAAAAGTCTGCTAGGAAAGCGTGCAGCTGAACTTGCCTCTCAGGTGGTTATTCCCCTCCGCCTTCCTTCCCACACTTCCTAATTAGGGGACATTGTTGGGGAGGGAGGATTTATAATAGTTTTGAAGTCTCCTCTTTGGACTAAGATATTATAAATATGCTGGTAAACATCAAAGTAAATATACCAAGATTTTAAAATTAGCAAAACCGTCTCATTAAGTTTTTCCTTTTAGTTTTAAACAGGTGCTTCATACAGAATGACGTGTCCTCATTTCACCTTGCAGCGGCCTCCTGGCCCTCTTATGTTACACTCATTAGTATTTCTTTAAAACCACTTTCAGTTTAGGCAGACTTCCAGCTTTCCCTACCCCGGTCCCCAAGACCTTGAAATGAAGTTAACCTGTGCAGAATCCAATGCTTTAGTAAGTTTCGCCTCCGTAATAAGAAATTCCATTAAACCATAAACCATTTTAAGGAGATAATAGTAATGTGGATTACTGTCAAGAGAAGAATGATTCTTTGTACCACTTAACCACACTCTGTGCTTTTGAAATTACAAAGATGTTTGGGCCTTGCCACCTTAAAACACCTTGAATCCGTTTACCCCAGTATGAAACTATCAGTGATCTTCCATGGAAAGATGAATTTTAATATTTAAACGCAGGAGTTGAACAATTTGTATGGGGGGGTATGCATTGAATTTGGGATAGAGGGTCAAAACCAAACCAAATCACCATTGACAGTAAAACTGCCCATTTGTACTAAGTCCAACATTTTCAGTTATTGTCATCAACAGCCAATAAAGTAAGTGCATTTTTGTGATAGTTCCCCAGTTGTGGTCTGTGGAATGCTAGTCCCGTGTGTGCTAACAGGGGTGTGTTTGAATAACACTGCATACTCATGGAGAGTCATAGAACATGTTAATACAGTTAAGGCTTAGGGAAATCCTGCAGCAAAGAAACCCATTTAGCTCTGTTTAACCTACTGTATCTCAAACTTATTTGACCATAGAATTATCTTCTTTACATAAAAGTTACTAAAAACCCTTTAAAAACATTTTGGAAATGTCATTCTATGATTTAGGAGAAATTTTTAGACACACCCCCCCAATTGTATTTGATCCTCTTAAGTGCCAGCCCTCAGACCAATCTAAGACATGATACTACTTTCCATGGTTGAGTTTGGATAAGATACGCTTGGGGGAATTGACCTAGATGGACGAGGGCAGTGGGTAAGCCAATGGAAGAAAGAGTATCCAGGAAGAAGAAACAAATCATCCTAATTCTGGCAGCCACCTGTCCAACACTTGGGAGCTGGGCAGGTCGTGGTGGATTGAGGAGGTTCATTCAGCCAGACTGAGTGTTGGATAAGTCAGAGAAACAGCATGCACCAGGTAGGGGCCCAGGTTGTGATGTTTCAGCTGTTTCCCTGAACAGGTCCTGTACCTGTGGTGTATCCTTCCTTCCCTCTGCTTGTGTTCTTCCCTGAAATGCCTCGTCATCGATTCTGAGCACATGTGAAGCACCATAAATTCAGACAAGAAACACAGTTCCTGCCCTCAAGGAGCTTCTTATGCAGTAACGTCTTACTTCTTTACTGAAGATAAACAAGCACTTATAATATTATGAGTGTAACAAGAGATAAGATCAGGAGCACAGATTGGAGGAATTTTGAGGGAGATGGTTCTTTGGAATTAGTAGGAGTTAGCTAGATAAACAAAGTGGGAGGGAGGAAAAGACTGTGGCAGAGAAGAAAGTATTGTTGAGGCAGGTAAGAAAAAAATCAAGGTATTTCATACTATGGAGTATGTATTTGATCCAGAAGGCATGGGTTGGCACTGAATTTTTAGCAGGTGAGCCACAGTGTATGATTTGTTCTCTTGGCTGGAGTAGAGACTGAATTAAAAAGAACCAGAATAGACAGAGAGACAAGCAATTTCAGTGACCCAGGCTATAGCCCTGGAAGAGGAGAGGAGGTCAAAAAACCCCACAGATATTTCAGGAAGACAGTCCCAGGACTTGCTGACTGAATTTCAGGTAAGGAAAAGCAAGGAGTGAAAGATGACACATTCTCCTACATGCCTTTTTACCAAAGAAGAAAGAAAGAAGTGGGCGTGGTTGAACCTTAAAACTTACCCCAAGCATTTTTAAAATTATTGGATGGAGTTCCAGTTGCTTCCTGTCATGTCGTAGGGAGGAAGCAGTGTCGCTGGGATCAGGACGTGCGTGGACGGGTAGAAGGACAGGCAGTCTTTTAGATTATAATTGCATTCCTTGTTCTTCTCAAGTCATGTAACACAGACGACATCCTGGATCCATCCCGTGATGAGTGCACTGAATCTATCCTGCTCCGAGGAGAATGAAGAGGATTGTTCCAGAGAACTTCCCGATCCTAAGAGCTGATGGTCTTCTGTAGGAAGCTGAGCTCCATGGTCTTCTAACATCTCATTCTACGTGGATGACCCCCAACACGCAACGGTCTAAAATAGGAGCAAAACATACCCTACTTACTGAAGTTGTGAAATAGAGACTCTGGATTTAGGCTACTTTTGTAAAAAAAAAAAAAAAAAAAAAAATTTTTTTTTTTTTGCTTATGACAAGAATTTTTTCTTTTATTGAAGTGTCAACAACATATAGTGTCATATTAGTTTCAGGTGTACAATATAGTGATTCAGCAATTCTATACACTACTCAGTACTCATCACAATAAGGGTACTCTTAATCCCCTTTATCTGTTTTGTCCATCCCCCCACCCACCTCCCTTCTGGCAACCACCCTCTTGTTCTCTGTATTCGAGAGTCTGATTTTTTTGTTCTGTCTCTTTTTTTTTCTTTGTTCGTTTGGTTTGTTTCTTAAATTCCATGTATGAGTGAGAGCATATGGTATGATAAAACTTTTTGATACAAGTGTATGCATTTATAAGATCAGCTGCCGCTACAGGAGTTAAGAATCACCTAGTTGCATTTTTTGAAATCATATAATTAGATTTTATAATATGTATATTTTTTCATATATAATTAGATTTATAATTTTATTTATAGTTCTTTATAGAATATCAGATACCATGGTTTTTGTAATGAAGACTTACTGGAAAATTATGTGAACACTGTGAGCACTTCATTTTTTGATAAGTCACTGGCCTTTTATATTAGTATCTTAGGAAAGTGATCTGAGCAAGCTTTTGGAGGTTTCTTAAGGATCACATTTGGGCAACTGTGTCATAGGCCACGGAATATAATTCACATGTGTATGGGGCTTTCTCATTTACCAAAAGCTTCTCAGACCCTCTTTTATTTAAACCACACAACGTGCCTAAAACACAGGCAATCCTGTGTGTATTTTTATTCTTGTTTTTCAGTTAGGGAAATAGTGGAGAAATGAAGCACCTTGTCCCGGGGCTGAAAGTCACACCTGTCTTGTGATTCTGCATCCAGCCCCCTTTCCACTGCTCCCCACCGTCCCTGCAGATGGAGGTCGCAGCCCAACATGCAGGCCGCCGTGGTTCTGTTGACACAGCTGAGCTCCGCAGTTGTGTTCTCCAGCCGCCGCTGAGATCAGGGAGGCTCCTTCTTCACTCAGACAGAGCCCCCACATAACCCCACTGTTTTCCTATAAATGCTTCCTCCTCCCCCAAACCTTCACCAGGTCAGGGCAGCTCCATAATGCCCTTCCAGCAGTCTTCCTTGAGCAGCTCACATTTTTCTACAGTAAAGGGACTGGCTCCCATCAGGGGTCTGCCCTGTGTAGGCTGACCTTGCCAGAAGGAACATGTGTTGGTCCCTGATGGGAAGAGGAGCATCTGGAACCTCTTCTGCTGTCGGGACTCCTCCGTGAACTCCCCTGCTGTGAGTTCAAGACTGGTCTCATGATTGCTGATACCACTCTCCAAACTGATTACTTTCCCTCTTAAGCTATTTTGTTGTAAGGATGCCACTAGACAGTTCCTGGAAGGAAGGAGCCGTTGACTTGGAGGGCTACAGAGTTTCTCTCCATTAATGATTTAAACCTGGGGCTGGCAACTGGGGTGGAGTGGGCAGGAAGTCATTTTAAATGTCCTGGGCATTAGTTAGGTATGCACTGAATGGTATAAAGGGATTTATTCATATCCACTATTATGATATTGTTAGGTGATATACTTAGGAAGAAAGTGAGTAAGAATCATTACTTAATCGGAATACCCTGTTCCCAGACCATGGCTGGTAAGACCCAGAAGTCACTGTTTGTCACCATGGTCTCTTCTCACCACTCCCTCCCTTCTCCTCCTCCTCGTTCTCGTCACTCTCTCCCCACCTCTGAAAAACAATGACAAGAAAAGGGACCCCAACCTTGAGGATCTTGGGATTCAGTGATGTTCAAACATCTTTTGGAGAAAAAGACTCGTTTTTAAAACGAATTCTTAGGTAGAATCCTAATATATGTAACAGGGTTCTTTTTTTTTTTTTTTTTTTTGGCGGGGGGGCGGGTAATATTGCTGCTGTACTTGAGAGAGAAGCCTGAGGCCCACTTAAAGCAGCCCCCAGCACAGCTGTGCAAACCTAGAGCTCCTTAGAATATAAGAATTCTCAGTTGTAACCATTTTATAGATGAGTCAACTGAGATCCTAAGAGGTGACAGGCTGAGTTAGTGGCCAGGCCAAAAATGAGTCCTAAATCCTAAAGTCTCCTAGTCTGTTAAGTTTCATGTGGCACGTAATACGGATCTATATCATAAATATAGGTCTATGTTGTGTTCCCCTATTCACGCCTCACTATATATAGGACTTACAATTTACATCTTCAATAATAGCATAAAGTCAAATCCAGGCTGATAGGCAGTCATTAGCCCTGAGAGAAGTTTCAGAATGGCTGAACAAAACTCGTGCCTCTTCTGACAGCTACGTGAATATTAGCCAGCTTCAGGGAGGCAGTTTTTGAGAGAAGTCCCTGAGGGAAGCTCTTTCCTTGTGTCCCCCAGAGATGAGTGAGATTCTCAAACACCCGGAGTTACTTTTATAAGTTAGTGTCTATACTTGTGAAAGTGCAGACTTTTTGTTTTTGCTAAATTAATGGTATGAAATTTCCCTCCCCCGACTGGGAGTGTTTTTCTAATTTGTTTCTAAGTGAAGAAAACACAGAGGAGATGCTAGAGTCACTTGAAATCAAGGTCCTCAGGCATGCATTTTACTGACAGACACCTCATATGTTAACTTTGCTATTTTGTCCTCTTCTTTCCTTCCTTCCTCATGGAATATCTCATGGAAAAGGCCTATGAAAATTGTAATGATATTCTTTGTTGGGCATTTTGTGACATACATTGGGATGGGCAGCTTGCATAGGTAGTTACTTTATTATCTTCTTAAAACAACCCCATGGGGTAGAAACTATAATCATCCCCATTTTGTAAAGAAGAAATTTAGAATTAGAGAGAGTTACTAATCTTTGCCTAAGGGTCACAGGGCACCTACACGTGGAAGGTAGAGTTCAGGGCCGGTGTGGCACAGCCCATTCTCTTAAACTACTCTGCAGAGCTGCTTAGATCCATTGTGTGTGACTCTGGGGGCAGAGCTGGGTCTGTGGGTTAGTTCTTCAAAGGGACAGATTCCAGTTCTGTGCAGCCAGGAACTTTCTGGGATTTAGGGCTCACCAGGAAAGAATTCCCCCAGAGCAAGTGAAAGCACTGTTCCAGGAAGTGTTCAATCTGGACTCCTTAATGAGAGTGGCACAGAGGAGGTTCAGGGTGTGAACTGGCATGTTTGGGGTTTCTTCCTCTTTATGCTTCTGTGACCTCCAAACCCAACAGATAAATACCCCTAAGAGACACTCAAGGAAACATGGTGGGGACTCATGAAGAATCCTTATCTAATGCAAGTAGAACCCCCAGATAATTTTTTGGTGAGTTGATGTTTATCTAGTCAGTCAGTCTTAAACATAAGTCAGCCCTATTGATGTGATAAGCTTCTCCCTTGACGACTAGCTCAGATTCTAGGGTTAGAAAATCTCAGTGTTCTTGTGTCCTTCCACCTCACCTCATGAAAGAGTGACCAGGATTGGTCATCCTTACTCCTTTATTCCCTGGGTACTTACTGAGCACCCACAGTGTGCCAGGCACAGTGTGAGGCACTATAGCAAAGTAGAACAAAAGTATCCATTTCCTGCATCCTCTTATTCTTGGCTAAAAAGTAAAAATCTTCTCAGGTGGCCAGAGTTGGAACAGCTTCTCTTTAACATCTGGATGTGAAAATTAATCTATTTCCATTGAAAAATCAAGTGGTATGGAATTGTATAAAGTGAAAAAAAATGGCTCATCTCACTTTTCAGAGATAGTCATCACAAATACTTTGATGAGTGTTTTTTACTCAAAGTTAATCAAAAGTTAACTGTTGATTAACAGTTAACCGTTCAGCAGCTTGCTTTTGACATAATTTATTGGGGTCACTTTTTCATGTCAATATATAGATTGTTCTACTTCAAATGTCTATGTAAAATAACACTACCCAGATAACTCATAGTTTCGGCAGCCATCAGTCTGTTCATGAACCCTTAAGCTGTTACAAGTTGTTCTGTTACAAACAATGTCATAGTGAACATTTTTACATTCACCAAATCCTTTTCTTCATGTACGCGTGCCCTCTTGTACCAGTAGGTCTATAGCAGGAATACATTCATAAAAGCAAATTGCTCTGTCAAAGGTTTGTTCATTTTAGTTTTTGGTAGATATTCAAAAATTCTCCATTAAAATAGGACCAATTTACACCACCACCAATAGTGTAGGAGAGTTTGTTTTCTACGTATTATATGACTTTTTTTAGTGCAAAGATTGCCAATAGCTTTTCTGATTGTTTTCGTCCTTAGAAGAGTAATCATCTTTTTATCATTGTCTGAGGACCTGAATTTTTTTCATCATTAGGTTTTAGTTGTCCCTTAGCAGCAGAGAATGCTTTGCTATATATAGGGGAGTCTGGCAATGACTAATTCACTGTCTGTTGAACACATCATTACTCTCCTCTTTTTACTGACATTTCTTACTTTATATGTAATGGTGGTGAAAACCCACTCTTAATGAGCTAACTTGAGTGAGAGCCCTCAGTAAAGTACAAAACACAATGAAAACACATCTACAAGTTCTTTGAGCCTCAGTTTCCCCATCTGTATATGGAGGAGGGTAATCCCCTGACTCTTCCCAAACCAGTTCAACTCATCGACAATTTCCCGAGCACCTTCCAAATGCCAGACAAGATGCAAGGTGTTAAAGTTACCACACCAAATAGTTCTGATTCCCAAACCAAGAAACTCATAATCTAAAACCTTTTTCCTTTCTTTCCCTTTTTTTTCTTATGTTTTTCCTTATTTTTCCTTAAAAGAAGTAAGAAGTCAGGGATTTGTTTAGTAAGAACCCCTCAAGAGAGGCCCTTTATCACTCTCTCAAATTCGAATAATTCCAAAATAATATTAACACCCCTTGACTAGAAATGAAAGAGAAACACACTGTGAGAAGGGGCTCTCCAATAATAAATGCTAGGCAGCTGTAAAAATACAGAATCAAATGATACCTCCATAAAGTGTTTGCAAAATTAGAAAATATTATCCTTTTTCTGGGGGGAAATGGACATTTTTATTTTCTCTGCTGAAGTGAAATGCAGCTTTTTCAGGGGCCAACAAACTTGAATTTTGCCATCTACAGAACAGAAAGAACTGAACTACCATTAAAACAATTTGCATACTCTATTGCATGTAGCTTTTGAGGAAATGAACTGTAAACAGAATATGCCCATGAAAACTTAACTTGAGAAATAAAATAAATAAAAATAAAATGCGCAAGCTGTTTTAAACACAACTAACCACATGTGCCTGCATGATGATTACCTAAATGTTGCATGAAATTCTGTAGGCACTTTCTTCATGTGACTTTATGTTTAACTAATACTACTTTTGTAACTTCTTTTAAGTTTCATTTTTACTTTTGGGGGTTGGGGTAGTTTGAGGGAAAGTGCAATGAGATTACGAGCTCTCGCTGCACCCCCTACCCCCCATTCCCACATCACTAAATTATTTTCTCTTACTTCACTGTTTCTTATCCATTACTTACCAGTTTGTAATGATCTGTTTGTTTATTGTCTTCCCTATTAACAATGGGAGTAAGTTCCGCAAAGGCTGGGATTTATTCGTCTTGTTCATACTGTAGGAAGGATCTAGCACCACCAAGGAGGATCTCACACATTGCCTGTCACTTAGTAGGTATTCGATACATACTTGCCGAGTGGAATGGGTAACTTACTAACCATTACCAAGGCTTAGTCCCCAGTTTAACTCTCATGCGTTTGTATTCATTCATTCACTTAAACACTTAACACGTGCTACTAGATGCCAGGTACTTTGCTAAGTATTAGAGACGGCGACGCAAAACAGACGTGATCCTAGCCCCCACGTGAATATGGTTTATATAAAGGAAGTTCAACTGAAATTAACCAAAGCTTTTCCCATTTGTTTTCTTTCTTCCTCTTCTTTTTTTTTTTTTTTAAGATTTTATTTATTTATTTGACAGAGAGAGATCACAAGTAGGCAGAGAGGCAGGCAGAGAGAGGGGTAGGGGGAAGCAGGCTCCCTGCTGAGCAGAGAGCCAGATGCGGGGCTCCATCCCAGGAACCTGGGACCATGTCCTGAGCCTAAGGCAGAGGCTTAACCCACTGAGCCTTTTTCTCCCGCTTCGTTATCACATCTTTGAAGTTGTAGGCCATTTAATGTTCTTGCCTCAAGAACGGGGTGTGAGATCAGCATGTACTTTTTCGAGTTTCAAAAGTCTGGTTCCTTAGGGAACCGGAAAGGAATTGTGATTTAGATCAAAGTTTTGTGGCTGTGTCTGAGGAGGAAGAGCAAGGTTTTCCTACTCTCCATCTAGGAAGTAATTCCTGTGGCTGTGGGAGGAAAGAAAGAACATAAATGTTGGTGGGGACTCTGAAAAAGAGGCCTGGGCCCCCCATCCTGGGCCACTTTCCAGGAGCAGCAAAACTCCAATTATATTAGCTGTGAGAGCAGAGGAGACCCATTCCTCATTGTCCCTAGGATGGAAACGACTGCATCGTGTGTCTAGGCAGATGGGGCCTTGGACCACTTCAGTGAGCTTCCTCCAGCCCTGTGTGTGTGGTCTAGGGTGGAAGATCCAATTGGTTTCTGTGAAGAGTCACAGAAACCCCACAGGACATGAGTGAGGATTTTTTCCATTCAATCCACATGGCCTCCCAGTGAAACTCAGTTTGGACAGTGACATCAGCCATCCAAACCCAGAGTGCCTTGGCCCTAGATAAACCTCCTGGAGTATAGGAATGACTCCAAAGAACAGAGGGAACTGCAAGTTGGCAGAGATCAGTGTGGTTCAAGGTCATTAATCCCTACCTCTACGTGGAGAAAGCTCCTTTAGAGTAACACTCTTGGCCTTCCTCTGCCTCTGCCCCCTCGGGCAATGACTTCTATGCTTGGTGAGTTTGGAACAAAGGATAAGACAGGTACTGTTTCCAGGACATTTCTTAAATCCTGTGTTCCATGCAAACACTGCCTATCTGTTTTTCAGGGCTTTCCCATTTATTACCCGGATAACGGCAATGAAGGCACTATGCCTTCCTGCCTCTCTGGCACACCTGTCCCCATTAATAAGCCGACCACATATCTGTCAGAATTATCTTTCTGAAGCCCATATTTGAGTCTATTGCCCCCTTGCTACTTTTCAGTAGTTCCCTAGCACCCTTTCCACTTTCTCTCCAGCCTCATTTCCTCATCTATCCCTTCCTATCCTTCAAGACACATTTTCTATTCACCTCTTCCTCACATTCTGTGCCCCACCCCACCGCCATGCCCAGCACTGCTGCTCTATAAATGCCACTTCTGCATTTTTCCGTGTGCATCTGGCCCCTCTTCCCACTCAGGAGGGTGAAACCTAGAACTTCCACCCCAAGACAAGTTGCTGACCTGTCTGTCCAGATGCACACTGGGTTACTACATTTATTTACTAATTTATTTTTACCCGGTGTACTGGGTTACTGCATCTTAAAGGCTTGAAATCTGGTCCTACCAACGTTCTTGTGCTTCCTGTAACAAAATCAAAAGTCTGGTTAAAGCCAACTAGTGTCTCTCACTGTGGCTATCCCACCCAACACCAGCAGCTAGGGGGATCAATCAGATATCATTGGGAGGGAAATGAGAAGACAGAAAACTGGCTCAAATAGTCTGTTATTTCTTCTTTGTCTCTTTGGTGCACTGGGTGTTTTTATCTAGAACCCTGGAGGGTGAAAATGTTAGCTAGGAGGAGTCACACTCTAAAATCCCACACCATCCCCCTCTAGCTGCAAACCTTTTAAAAAAGCCTTTATTATACTATATTTGCAAGTAATTTGGCCAGCAAACAGAGGCATGTATCTCTCCTACTAGACTTGGAGCCCTGTAAGTCGAAGTCCATATATTAATTTTTTATCCCTCACATAAGGCATGGTATGGTAATTAATAAATGATTACAGAATACGTTTTTAAAGTAATTTATTGTTGGGGCACCTGGATGGTTCAGTCAGTTAAGTGGCTGACTCTTAATTTTGACTCAGGTCATGATCCCAGGATCGTGGGATCAAGCCTTGTGTCGGGCTCCGTGCTCAGTGGTGAGTCTACTGGAGATTATCTCTCTCTTTCTAAAATAAATAAATAAATCTCTTTTTTTAAGGCAATTTATTGCTCTCAAAAACTCTTTTAGCTGTTTCCTACTTCTAGCAGAGAAAAAGTGAATGAAAAAATGAGGTGGGAGTTTAAACCTGTCTACACTAGGTAGTTCTACTAATGTTAGAACAACATATTATATTTTGCTGAAGAAGAAATTGTATACTGCCTATATTTGGCCATAAAACTCACAGTATGATTGCAGTGGAAGGATTGTAAAGCGCGTACTCAAACATTGCTGATTTGCCCAAGGTTTTGGAAAAAAAACACCACAGAATGATTTTTGGCATGGAAAGGTAGAAAAAGCCTAAAAGCAAAATACAAGATTAGTGCATTTCAAGGCAACAGCGTTCGAACACAGGTAAATTAATCATGTTGCTGAAGAATTGATTCAGCACAAGGGAGCTGTGTGTTGCCACAGTACTCTGAAAGTGCAGAAATTATCCCATCTATAACTAAGCCCACCGGAATCGCTTGACTATTGCTGTTTCACAATGGAGCAATCCATCTTTCATCAGCAAAAATACAGGAAGGGAAAACAGGAAGACAAAACAAATTGGGTGGATAATAGACTTATTACCTTGGCATATAGACAGTCCAGATCAAGTATTTCCCTGAAATGGAATATGAAATGATGTTGGTGGGCAGATCCTATTTCTTTAGATTTTTTTTTTTTTTATTTGACAGAGATCACAAGTAGGCAGAGAGAGAGGGAAGCAGGCTCCCTGCTGAGCAGAGAGCCTGATGCAGGGCTCGATCCCATGACCCTGGGATCATGACCTGAGCCGAAGGCAGAGGCTTTAACCCACTGAGCCACCCAGGGGCCCCCTATTTCTATACGCCGAACACTTTCACCATTCAGGGACGTAATCAATGCCTTTAATCTAAATGCCAGCTGTTTTATTTTTGTGTGGGGATTGCATGTGTTATACATAGTTTTGTGATCCTCACAAAAAGTAAGTAAAAGGCTGACACCAAATTAAACGCATGGATTACTTCTCTCAATGGTAAAAGTACTCCATTTAAGGAAAATCTGAAAGAAATAGGGTGTGTGTGTATGTGTGTGTGCATATATGTACCACATCTACACACATACACACTTTGGAGGAGTATGAAATGCTTAATAGATTAAAGTCTGCAAAATTTCAAGAATAGGACCAAACTGGTGGTCCTCCCTCACCAATGGATCTCCTGCTGTGAACCATAGATGAGAAGTCTGTGAAATAATCTGTTTTCTCAATGTTGTCAAGATTGTTCATTGATTATATTCCTTCTGTTTCTTTGGGTAGCATATTCTTCACAAGTATTTCATCCAACTTATCTCTATCCATTATAAGACTTTCCATTATACTATATATCACTAAAAATGAGAAAAGGCATTTAAAATATGACAGAGTACTTTGAATTTTTGTCTTATGGCCCCTTTAAGTAAATCTAAGAGCTATTTGAACATAGATTTTTATCAAGTATATATACATAAAAAGGAAAATGAAACACAAATAAATTGTGATAGTCCTAAAACTTCTGGATATTCAGAATGGAACTCTTCTGAGTCTCTTTTTGTATCCACATGTTTTCACAATACATCTTCTGCCATCAAAATGAAACATTTCTTGAAGGAATGGTTCACTTCTGTCTCTAGGATTTTTCTCCCTAGTCTTTGACATCTATTCTGCTGTTTTGGTGTTGGCACTTTTCTTTTTTTATCTTTTTAAAAGGATTTAATAGAAGATTTTTAGACAGCAATCAAGATGCACTTCCTTCCTCAAATAGTCCTTAAATTCTTTATTCACTGAAAAGTGAAAGTGTAGTGGTTCATCCATGCTATAGGAGAAACAAACAAGCTCATGCATGCATGGGCAAAGATGACTATATCATTATGGTTGCGCGGCCAACTGGAACTGCAAGACATCATTGACCGTAAGATACATCTTGTAATACGTTCAGTTCCCCAGAGATGAGGATTTCTGTGAATTAAGGGGGAAAAAACAGTAGGGAAATAGAGAAATAGGATGAACACAAAAGGAGAGAGGGAAACCCATGCCAGGGTGTGATGTCAAGCAAAACCCAGTATGGGGGTTTGGAGGGCCCTTGGGCTCAGCCCCACAGGGAAGCTCTGGAGATAGTGTAAGTCCTATCTCAGTTGTACAAGCCAGAGGCCAGGGAGTGTGCAGTACTTATACCCCTGCACCACTAGTCATTAGTTAAGCACAGAAAGCCTAGAGAGAGATGTACATTTCCAGGCACTTCTAGCTCTGTGTTGAAAAAGTCGTTTCCTGCATCTCCAACAAAGGATGCAGGTGCTGGGTGTCAGGAGTGAAAGCCCACATGGCTAATGTTCACAAGAGTGGTAGAGGGATCTGAGAGCACCGACAACGTCTGTTACACATCCCAGTTTCAAAGACATTTAAATGAAAAATGGGTGTCTTAGAATCAATGAAATAGGGCATAAGTTAAGGATCAAATTTCCTTGTTCCCGGATCATCCCAACCTAAAAATTGAGTTAAAGATGAAATGCCTTAGCAAATTAAAACAAAATGCCCTTTTGGAAAAATTATTTTGTTCAATCAGAATGATTTTAAAAGCTATTCCTAAAAATGCTAACAGAAAATACTTGAAGGAGATCAAGTTATTTGTACCCCCACATTAACGGGAGTCAAATGTCTAAATGATCCAGGGTAGATAATTCTGTATTATTCACTCTGTGAAGTGAATCTTTAAGGCTGCAGACAGCCCAGACTCCTTCAATAATTTTTTCCAGTGCTTTCTTTCCTGCCAGTTTCAAAGAAATTGGAAACAAACTTCCCAACCTGTGATACAAGTTTTCCTTAGATTTACTTGAGAACTTATCTAAGATAGGATTTTTTTTTAATTTTTTTAAATTTTTTAAAAATTTTTTTTAAAAAAATTTTAATAGGATTTTTAGAAAGATTTTATTCACTTATTTGACAGAGAAAGACAAAGTGAGAGAGGGAATACAAGTAGGGGGAGTAGGAGAGGGAGAAGCAGGCTGCCTGCTGAGCAGAGAGCCCGATGCGGGGCTCGATCCCAAGACCCTGGGATCATGACCTGAGCTGAAGGCAGACTTACCCACCCAGGCACCTAAGATATGATTAAAAAAAAAAAAGAAGTATTTTAATACACAGTAATACTCTATGTTAGTGAGGATATATGACATTAATATTCTCAAGTATTCTCAGGGTAGATAAATCACTATACAAATCACTATAAACTTCCTGGAAAGCATTCTTGGATATCTGCTGAAAACCTTAAAAATATTCATATTTTTTGACCCTGTAATTCTACTACTGTGAATTTATCCATACAAATGATCACAATTTTAGACAAAAAATCCTGCATTGAAAGGTTTCCTGAAGCATTATTTAAAATAGTAATAAATGCCTATGTGCCTCAAACTAGAAGAATGTCTAAACAAAATATGGTGTCTAACATGATGGAAAATATTGAATAATATTTGATGACCCAGAGGAAGTATCCCAATATAACATTAAATGAAAATAAAACAGAATTCTGTATGCAGCCTGATACCAATGGTATTTAATGTATAAATACCATAAAAGAACCTGAGGAAAATATTAGATGACATTATTAGTGATATTTATTTTATTCATTTTTTTTGCATGTCAGAAATTCTCTACAGTAAGCATGCCTTTTATAAGAAAAAATAAATGTAGTAATTTTATGTGTGTATATATATATGTATGGAAAAAAGTATATTTGATTTGATTATATGTATTTTCCTTAACATTTTCTAGGAGATTTTTGCTTTAAAACTCTGTATACAACCTAGTGAAAATTTGGATTGTTATCAGGGCTGGAAAAATGAATCCTTGGTCTATAGTATGAATGACAACTGACCTGTATGCTCATGATTATATTGATTATTGTGGAAACAACAACAACAAAAAGGATGTATTTAGTATCTGTTGTCTACACCACTTATGGGGGCAGATTCACTGCACTGGGTGCTCATTCAGGATTTTTGTCTTACCAGAAAGCTAGAGTTGTCACAGATGGATATTTCCTTTTCCATCATCTGGGGAGGGTCAGGTTGGATGGCAGAGCAGCCCGAGGCCTTCACTGCTGTACTGGATTTAAGTTGTTAAATATTGCCCAGCAGTGTCATTGAGTGAGGCATCCTGCAGGGTGCTCGAATTTGTCATCTATACGGTGCCATTGTCAAAGATCCTGAGTCTGTTTTCTCTCCATTGAAAATATTTGTGCAGTGAAAATGGTGAGGGAGTCTAGAAGAGTAAATGCCTCATTGGGTTTTTCTTATTAACTCTTTGTACCTAGAGCCAGATCTGCAGGATTCTTCCTATGGACATAGTGCCTGGTGCAGGACACCGCCCAAAAACATCAGGTGAGCCTCTGACGTCTTCGCAGGAAGCACAAAACCTTAGAGTCAATATGAACTTACAACCCCTCCAGTCCAACCATCTTTCAAAGAAAAGGATCCTTTTAGAGCATTCCTAACCAAAACCTATTTAGGGCTTTGCTGGGATACTCCTATCAAGAAGGAACTTAATAACTCCTTTTAAAAATTCTTATTTTGCCTAAAGATTTTTTTTTTAATCTCATCTCTTACAACGTTCGACCGAGATATTGATTTATCAATAAGAAATCATCTGTGAATAGGCCTCCTTACATGGATTTCCTTTGCCCACCAGGGACTGCCTTCCCACCAGACTAGACTGGACGCCTGTCCCTTTTGACCACATCCCACCATGGCGTTTTATAGCCCATGTGAATGGCATCACCTACATGGAAACTGTGACTCTCTCTCATATTAGGAGGTGAATGGTGTCCTCCCCAAATTCCTATGTTGAAGTCCAAACTCCTGGTCCTCAGAATGTGACCTTATTTGAAGATAGGTTCTTTATAAAGGTAACCGAGTTAAAATGAGGTCACAAGATTGGGCCTTAATCCAAAATCATTAGTATCCTTATTAAAAGAGGAAATTTGGAGATAGACACACAAACACAGGGAGAATACCATGTGGAAATTGGAGTTATATGACCATAAGCCAAGGAGCTACCTGAAGCTAGGAGAGAGGCCTGGAACAGAACCTTCCCTAGTGCCAACACCTCAGTCTCTTGTCTCTACTCACCATCACCTTGAGACGGTAAGTTTCCATTGTTTAAGCCATTCAGTTTGTGGTACTTTGTTCCAGCAGCCCTAGCAAACAAATACAAATCCAGAATTCGCCCCTTTAAATTAGAAAAACAGTAATAATCACAGTATTAACTACCTTGAGTGACTGGTTGATCATTCTTTGTAGATGTGAGTTCTTGACCTATGGAGATCAGAAGTCAGCTCCCTTGGAGGCATACCTGCTTCTCCCCTTGTGGAGTGAGCTCATTAGACTGTGAGTACAAATGAACAAACCTCCCACTGCCCCATGAGAGTGATGTCCAGCCCTCATATAACAAAGGCGCACAGTTGCATATTAGAATCACTAATCACTAATCACTAAAAATCAGGGAGATTTTTAAAATTACAAAAAATCAGGGAGATTTTTAAAATTACAAAGCCTAGCCAAAGCCCACATTCTCTAAGTCTGGATCTCTGTGAGTGGGATCCAGGCACCTCTCTCTTAAAGATCTGGTGATTCCAGAGGATAACAAGGTTGAGAATCATTCCCCTAGCCTGTCATGGGATCCAGGTAACTAAGACTTTCCAGGGAGCAGGCTGTCAAAGACAGAAATTACATTCTTAGGTGCCTATATTTTTATCGTCACAAAATTAAAACCGCAATCTCCACAACACGTGCAATCAGACGCACATACACATCCTCCAACTGCATGATTTCCTTTGATAGCACCGCGCATTTTCATGCATTTTAAGACTACCCCTAAGTCCCATGGTTTTCTCGTTGTTGTTGTTGTTAATAATAATAATGTCCCCAAACTCACATTTATATAGAAATTACAATTTAAAGTTAGCATCCCACAATAACCTGATAGTCAGGGTACTCATTCTTTCTATTTTGCATGTGAACAAATAGAGGCTCAGATAAGTGAAGTGACTTTCCCAAGTCACATGAGGGTTACCAACTTATCCCAATTTACCCTGGTACCCTGGGACTTTCCTGGTTTTAAAAGTGGAGGTCCCACAAACTGGGAACCTCTCCTCCATCTTGGGCAAGCCAGGGTGGTAGGTCAACATGTACCAGTGGCAGGAGGCCGAGGTGAGTCCCCTGCTCTGAAGGACTGCCAAACTTTGTGTAAGCCAACCCCTCCTCCTGTGGAGGGGAGAAAATCTTGGGTAGGTCTCCAGAACCCCAGCTAGGACTCCTTCCACTCTGGGACGTTGAGGGGCGCCCAGGGCACAAAGAAAGCCATGTTCATGATACATTCCCTCAGACTGGAAATACCTGTACCACGGAGCAGAGAGCTGTGTCAGCCAATGAGTTTTGTCTCAGTTTTTGCTTCTGTTTTGTTGTTGTTAGGTTGTTACGGTTTGGGTTTCTTCAATATTTTTAAAATAAGCCTGAAGAGATTTAACTTTCTTGGGTGCAATTCTATGAATCTTTAACACACGTGTATATACATTTGAGCATCATCCTAATGACCGAATTTTTTTGAATTCAGTCAAATTCGAAATAACCGAAATTTTTATCACAACCCCCTCCCATCATCCTCTCACAGACACATGGCAAATTCAGTTAGTCACTGCTCCATTCTCCATAACCACAGTTTTTTCTTTCAAGAATACGTGAAAGAGTCACAGAGTGTGTAAGCTTCTGGGACTGGCTTCTTACACTCATCATAATACCTTTGAGAGTCAGTCAACCAGGCTGTTGCGTACATCAGTAGTTTGGTCATTTTCATTACCAAGGAGCATTCTGCTGTATGGATGTACCACCGTTTCTTTATCCACCCCTTGAGAGACATCTGGGTTGTTTCCAAGTTTGGATTATTTTGAATAGAGCTGCCGTAAATATTCATGCATTGGTGTTTGTTTTGCAATTGTGGCTAAAAAGGAAAACCCGTGATATAAAATTTGCATCTTGGTTTTTTGTGTCAACATAAGTGTCCACTTCTCTAGATATGCCCCAAAGCAGCATTGCTTGACCATATGATGTATTAGTTTTCTACTGCTGCCATAACAAATCACCACAAACTTAATGGCTTAAACAGTACCATAATGTATTTTTAACTCACAATTCTATTAAGTCAGAAGCCTAACATGGGCCTTAGTGGGCTGCATCTAGTGGGGACATCCAAGCTGTCAGCAGGGCTGAATTCCTTTCTGGAAGCTCTAGAAAAGAACTCCTTGGGGGGCCTGGGTGGCTCAGTTGGTTAAGAGTCTGACTCTTGGTTTCGGCTCCGGTCATGATCTCAGGGTCGTGGGATCGAGCCCCACATCAGACTCTGTGCTTGACGATTCTCTCCTTCTGCTCCTCCCCCCAACTGGCACTCGCTCGCTCGCTCTCTCTCTCTCTCTCTCTGAAATAGATAAATCTTTTTAAAAAAGAGAAAAAAAGAACCCCTTTCCTTGCTCATTCCATTATTGTCAGAATTCAGTTTCTTGTGGTTGTAGAACTGAGAGCCCTAATTCCTTCCTTGGCTCGAGGTCCCATTTCTCCACATTCAAAGCCAGCGACAGCCAGTTGTGTCCTAGCTACATCGCACCTCTCTCTGACCCAGCAAGAAATTCAGTGCTTTCAAGGACTTGTGATTAGATTGGGCCTACCCAGATATTCCGGGATAACATCACCATTTCAGAGTCCCTGCCCTTAATCACATTGCAAAGTCCCTTTTGCCTTTGAAAGTAGTGCTGTCATAGGATCTGGGAAATAGGGCATGAGCACCTTTTGGGCAACATTTTCCTGTCTACCCATCTTTTTAAGAAACTTCCAAGCTATTTTCAAGGATGGCTGTACCATTTTACATTTGCTTGTGCTGTGTGAGAGTTCCCGTGGCTCCGTGTCCTTATTAGCACTTGGTGTTGTTGTGATTATTTTATTTTAGCCCTTCTCCTGGATATGTAGTAGTATCTTATCATGGTTTAAATCTGCATGCCCCTCATGGCAAATAATGTTGAACCATATTTCATGTGCTTATCTTCCATCTGTATATCTTCTTTGATGAAATGTCTGTTCAAGTCTCTTGCCCGTTTTAAAAATTGGGTTATTTATTCTCTTGCTACTGAGTTTTGGGAGTTCTTTATGTATTCTGGAGGCAAGTCCTTTGTCATATATGTCATTTTCAAATATTTTCTTGTCTATGTTCAGTTTTTGTACATTTCACCTAGATAACAGTTGTATACATACAGTTTTCCTGCACTTCAGCTTCTGTTAAGGTTGGCCTAGACTACAGAGTGATTCAGTTTTGTGTTCTAAGCCAGGGTATGTCATATCTGAAAACAGTTCTGCCTTCTCCTACTTCCAGTAGATTCCAGATCTCCCCAAATGACAATTTAGTCCATTCGTACATTCCTCTTAGAGAATACAACTTCTGCTCTATTAAAAAAAAAAAAAAAAGTTGTTACAAGATCACAGGATCTTAAAGAAAAACACTGATGCTTAAACCATGACATCTACAACTTCTTTTACACCAGTCTCCCTATAGTCTAACCAACATTGTGTGAATTTGGATGTAGCCTTCACAAGAGAAGCATTACCCGAGTCAAACGACCAGAAGTGACAGTGAATTTTGGGAGCACTGCAGAGCCATTCCTAACAGAGTGGAGAGATTTCCCATTATCACTGAGTTGTATAGATATACAGACACCAAATTTGCTTGGAACAATATGACTTCTGAGATCTAAAGACAGACACCTGCTGATGGTCATAGAGGAAATGCCAAAAGTTTGGCAGAGATGGGAAATTTTATTGCAGGCCTTCTGGAAATTCCTTTCTGTGTCTGTATAAATAAGAACAGTAATTTGGAGCTGTCTTGAGACTTACCTCCAAAAATCTGAAGTTGCCAGAAACCATCCAAGAGAATTTGAAAATCATAATCTTACCTGTACCAGGGAGAATTTTTTATCAGTCAGAAACCTGACAGGACATAGAAGCCACCACAGGTGGCCCACCTGATGGCGCTTCTCAGAGATATTTGGTGAGGGTTCAGGGAACAAGTACGTGATGGTGAAGCACCCAGCAACCAACAGTAGCTGGAAGCCATTTCCATCTTTAGGGCTGAGGATAAGGTCAGACAACATATTGCCAGAGACCACTGAGAAATGGACCATGGAGAAGGCCCCCTGCTGGAGCCGTAGTTGTGCAGGGATGCAACTACTGTCAGAACATGGTATCACAGCAAGAAGGGGCAGAAAGGAAGAGGGTCTGTCCTGACCCTGCTCCCTTCCCATCCTCCCTTCTACTCTGGGTGCTTCCCATTGCTGGCAGGAAGCCAGCCCAAAACACCCAGCTGGAGAGCCCCAACAGGCATTCCACTGGGCTCCTCTTCTTCCTGGGACTGAGGGAACAGATGGAGGATAAGCAGCGTAAGGAGTAATCCAGGGATTCCTGATTTGTCTGCAAGAGGAGATCTGCTCTCTGGAAAGTATCATCACAATGAGTAAACAAACCATTTGTTCCTTGGTGGAGAATTCTTGCCTGCCTGCCTTCTAGGGGCACAGGTACTGCCTATCGATGGGGTGTGCACAGTCCTCGCTCTCTCAGAGCTTACAGCCCAGCAGGAGAGGCAGATGAGTAGACCCAGCAGAGGGAAGGAAGAGGGTGTGACAGGTATACATAGCGGAGGAGACTAACACAGGTAAGAGAGATCAAGGAGGGCTTCTTGGAGGAAGTTATGTCGAAAAGGAGATTTAGATAATTTGTAAGTATTAGCCAGGTATGTGAGTGAGCAGGAAAGTAAGAGAGCTTCCTAAGTAAGGGCAGGGAGATGAGTAGAGAGTGTGATATAGTGGGGTTCAATATAGCCAGAGCATAGTTTGCAGGGGGCAGAAGGGGGTAGGCAACCCCAAGGGAGGGGCAATGGGAATGGCCTGAAACAAATCTAAAGAAGTAAGCATGGCCAGATCTCAAAAGACCTTATAAGCATGTTAAGAAGTTTGGACATGATCCTAAAGACAAGGGTGAGGAATGGAAAGATGATAAGCAAGGAAACAGCATCATCAGATTGTTTTAAGGCTCTCCAAGGTGTGAAGGACAGTGGGCAAGGAATAAGAACGGAGGAGTTTTCACAGACTGGCCCCTTCTCTGGCTGAGCCTCTGGCCAGCTGTCTCCAAACCTCTGAGCTTCTGTTCCCTCACCCCTCATGGCAAAGAAACAGCCGAACCTGCCCAGCCTACCTCACTGGATTGTGGCGAGCTGTGGATGGACATGAACAGGTTCTGGGAGCTCGAAAGCGCCGTCAAAGTCCCAAGCAGTGTTAGGATGAAAAGAAAATGTGGGTGATACGGTTACATTTTCCAAGGAATTCTGCACAGTCCTCTGACCCGTTTGCCAAAGACCGGAGAGGAAATTGAGAATGAAGCACCACCAGAGCCAGCAGCACCCTGAAAAGAGCGTGTGCATTCCATGGGTTTCAGAATGGGGATCTTGCCCTCCTGGCTGTGTGGCACATGATCCCTGCCCAATAAATCGGAATTGATGAATGGCTGCGCGGGGCTTTGTTTTGTTTTGTTTTCATTTTTGCAAACCCTCTTATGACCACAGAGGGAAATCTAAATTAATGCCATATGCCTGTAAAAATCCCTCTGACATCTTTTATTGTAATGGAAGATGACAGTGGTTATCAGAGCAGAAGGAACATGCTTGAGTGAAAGTAAATACCAAACACCTTTTGGGAAACAAAGCACCTCCTGGTAACCTTTGCAGCTGTTCAGCTTCCTCAAGTTCGGCAGCCTGGAGTTGTCTAATGACAGCTAAACCAGGATTTTCCCTTGTTTCCAGGAGTGTGCCTCCTCCCTCTCCCTGGGCTGTGCAGAATTTTAAATGTCACAGTAATCACATCTTTCTCCAGAATAACATGAAATATCATTGGAGCTTAATGGAGATGAACAAATGATCAAATTCAGATGTTACTGATATATTACATCGGAGGAATTACATCTATTTCACGAGCTGCAAATCCTCTGAATTGTGTAACACAATAAAAATGAAATAGCTAAAGCTGCTGTTTCTGAGTGCCTACCATGCATTCTACCCTGTTCCAAATAATTCACACCTATCCCCTCACTGAATGCCCCTGACAGTCTTTCAAGGTGGGCATCAATATCCCCACTTAACACATAAATTCAGATAAATTCACTGCCCGCCCCCATAGGCTGTATGGCCTTGTTGAAGTTACTGAACTGCTGTAAGCCTCATCTGCAGAACGGAAATAACCAGACCAAATTTATAAAATTGCTGAGGCTCATACTGAATATGATGTTATGAGCAGCACATTAGTGCATTCCTGCGATGCCATCATCACTCACTGTATTAGGGTTCTCCAGAGAAACAAATAAGTAAGAGATACATGTGTATCACATATTTGCATGTATATGATTAATTATAAGAAACTGGCTCAAGCAGTTGTGGAGGCTGAGAAGTCCTGCCATCTGCAAGCTGGAAACTCAGGAGAGCCGAACGTGTAGTTCCAGTCTGAGTCCACACATCTGAGAACCAGGAGAGCCCGGTTCGGTCCAAGTGCAAGAGAAAGCCAACGTGCTGGCTGGAAACAGGTAAAGGGAAAGAATTTCTTTCCTACTCAGCCCTGTGTTCTATGCAAGTCTTCAACAGATTGAGTGGGACCCACCCACACTGCAGACGTCGGTTTGTTTTACTCAGCCTACCAATTCAAACGGTAATTTCATCCAGAAATCCCCCCACAGACACACCCAGAAATAATGTTTAACCAAGTAGCTGAGCACTCTTTGGTCCAGTCAAGCTGGCACATATAATCTGGTATTTTCCGTAGCACTTACTAAATGGTGCTTTGTTAGCAATATTGTTCTATTGTTATTGCTGTGAACTTGGCATTCTATGTCTGTCTAGCCACTGTATCACATTGCCTCAAAACCAAAGATAATCATTAGCATAATGATAATGAAATTAGAAGCCACCTGTAATTTTTTCTTCCCTCCAAAAATTATGTAACATCTTGTGCATTTAATTCATGCCAAGGGTTCTAACCAATGGGACTATTTCCCCTAAAACTCTTGGGGAAAAATGAGGATGAATGATAGTAATTCAGAAATTAGACAATGCCACATATTGATCCCTAGAGTACTAAAAAAATGAGGGGCCTCATTATCAGTGTCTTGCCAGCCCTGTAGGCTAGGGCTATGAGTGTAGGTAACCAAGCAGGGGAAAAGCTTAGACCATGAATTAAAAGGCACATCCTCAGGGGCGCCTGGGTGGCTCAGTGGGTTAAAGCCTCTGCCTTTGGCTCAAGTCATGATCCCAGGGTCCAAGAATCAAGCCCCACATCGGGCTCTCTTCTCCATGGAGAGCCTGCTTTCTCCTCTCTCTCTGCCTGTCTCTCTGCCTACTTGTGATCTCTGTCTGTCAAATAAATAAATAAAATCTTTTAAAAAAATAAATAAAATAAAAGGCACATCCTCAGCTGAAGTATCTTATCAGTCTCCCATATCACACTAAATAAAAAAGAAAAACAAGTTTAAATCTGAAAGCAAAAAGATATAGATCAATTGATAGATAACTCGATAGATAGATCTATCTATCTCCATTCATCCATCCAAAATGTTCCATGGTACTCTCCTGGACCCAAACCTGTATTTCGCTTACTAAGATGCCTGCCACCCACCACCTCCATGTCTGATGGTGGAATCAGAAAGAGCTTAGCTTGGACTGCAGTCCTGCCACATGCTAACAATGTTACCTTGACCCTGGTATTTCTGAGCTTCAGGAGCTCCTTCCATTGGGCATAAAACCAACTCCACATAGCCCTTGGGAAAGTTCTTCTTGTTTTGTTTTGTTTTGTTTTGTTTGGAAGATTTTATTTATTTATTTGAGAGAGAAGGAGAAAACCGAGCTTGAGAGCTCAAGCTAGGGGGAGGGACAGAGGGAGAGGGAGAAGCAGATTCCCTGGAACCCAATACAGGACCCTGGGATCATGACCTGAGCCAAGACAGAGGCTTAACCAACCAGGCCACCCAGGTGCCCCAGGAAATTCTTACATTTGTGTCTGGCACTTAATAAGGCCTCTGTAAACATGAGCTTCCTTTCCATTCTCCATCTCCCACCTCAAAAAGTATCTCTCCTTAAATTACTATTGCTTTTAGTTATCTGAAAGATGGCATTCCTTCTTTTCTGTATAAGGAGATAACTAGAGCTAAAGCAACCATCAAGCCTACTTTACTAGGCTTCTTTACGGGTTGTAAAGTGAAGAAGAGATGTTCAGGTGAGATTTCCACCCCTGCCCACTCCTCCACTTCAATTAGAGTTCATTTTGTTTACTTTATGTACACATGCTTCCATTAAGATTTCATTTTAACAAAGGATTCCTCAGAGAATGATTACAAGCCATGATCTAATACAACTCCATTTTAGAGATGAGGAAACAGAGATTCCAAAGGTAAGGCAACCAGTCCAACAATTTGAGACAGAACACAGGCCCCGTGGGTCACTTGTGCTTTCTGTCGTTTTATGCTGTACCACCTCAGTATGCCGGGGTGGGAATGGCAATGTGATATGAGAGGAAAGCCTCTATCATCACAAAGAAACACAGGGTTGGCCCACATTTACCCTGAGGGGAGTTTCTAACAAAGAGACTTCCGACAGGAAAGACAGTTCTTGTAACCCAGAGGTCATGATAGGATACTTATGGTGCATCCACCATGCAGCCTATGGAAGACCAAACCTCTCTTCTGGGTTTCTTTCTATTCCAAACCTTCACCTTATCTCATGTTAACTGATACAAAATAATCCATGTTTTGTTTTCTGCTAGAAAAGTTGAGTTTATTCAATTTTACTAAAGATTGGGGGGATGATGTAGATGGTGAGGGCAGGCATGTAGGTGTCACACCACTAAGCTCATAATCTCTATCCTACTGGCATCTCTTTCTTAACCTTTTCCCTTATTTCTCCTCACCTCTTCCAACAATGTTGCCACATAAAACGCCAAATTCTTCTCTCATTTTGTAGAGCTATCCCATTTTTCTCCCCTTCTTGATATCCAAATCTATCCACATGCTCAGTAGATTTGAAAAAGTCTTCAAGGTATCAATAACCACCCATCTTAAAATATACTTGTGGTTATAGGTAGAAAAAATATTTAATAAAGCCTGAAATTGAATTATATTATATTATAGGAAAAACAGAGGTGTCTATGATAAAATGGGAAATTAGTGCAGTGGTCTTGAATTTTTCCTACTTAAATTTTACTTCCCTTTGGAATGGTGTAATAATCCTTGCCTCCATCTTGCCCAGACCCTGGAGAATGTTATATTCACCTTAAAACTCAGGACACAGTCTTAGGATCTAATTCTTCTCCTTGGTTCCCTTAGGCGGCACAGAGAGGGGACAATTTTGTATTAAGATAATTGAATAGCTTCTGAAATGGTGGACTGAGTAGTCCACCCAACACTCTCACTGAGGACAACTAGAAAATCTGGACATTTTATTTTTATCTGCTCAAAGTCACCAGAGAGCTAAAAAGTAAAGTAATAAAATAACGATTTTTAAAAAGCAATGAGAAATTATGAGACTGAGATTTGAAAAAAGATTGAAATCAATAGAAATATTTCAGCAATTGGACTTCTCTACTCTTAGAGTGGCTCCTAATTCCAGAAGGGATTGGTGAGAGTCCAAGTTACTGAATAGAAATTTTAACAGATTATTAGAGTTAGAGAGATCCAAAGTTAGACCCCAGAGTCACCAAAGAAGCACTGATAAACTTTGGAAATGCTAAAAGCTCAACATGGTATGAGTAAGGGTAAAGTGGAAGATTAACCCATAAAGAATTTGAAGCCAAGATTCAAATAATTTCAATCCCTGAAATTGGACTAACATGACCCCAGATTTATAGTGGCCCTGACTATCTTCCATAAGCAAACATACATCCTCTTTGGGCAAAGAAAACATTATCAGAAGACTTTTCCCCCTAATTTTCATCATACAATGCCAAGACATCATCAAAAGGAACAAAGCACTATGAGAAGACAAGGCAAAACACACAAGAACCAGAGAAAACAGAAAAAGATCCAGGTAGTTCTACATAATAAAATTATTAGTCATAGACTTTAGGATAACAATGCTTATAAAGGAAATAAAAAAATGGAATTCAGAATTTTGGCTGATAATTGGAAACTACAAAAAACAATCAAATGGAAATTTTGGAACTAAAGAAATATATATATAATAACCTAAAAGTAAGAACTCCATGGATGTGTTTAACAGCATTAGACACAATGTAGATAAAAGAAAATATCCAGAACTATGCAAGAAGGAACAATAGGATAAAAATATAGGAAACATAAGGGCATATGAAATACACTTTAGGGGTACCGGAATGGCACAGTTGGTTAAGCATCTAACTCTTGGTTTTGGCTCAGGTTGTGATCTCAGAGTCATGAGATTGAACCACACTTTGGGTTTCATGCTCAGTGTAGAGTCTGCTTGAGTTTCTCTCTCCCTCTCCCTCTGCTCCTCACTCCTGTGCTCTCTCTCTCTCAAATAAACAAATACTTAAAAAATAAGAAATACACTGAAAAGGGCTAACATGTGTGTAATGAGTCTCAGAGTGAGAATATAGAAAGAATGTGGAAGAAAAAATATTTGAAGATATATTGGTTGATTTTTTTAAAAAAAACTGACAAAAGACATTAAGTCATAAATTCAAGAATTCTTACAAATCCCAAGCAAGACAAACACAAAGAAACCCAAACCTAGACACATCATGGTAAAATTGCTGATGACCAAAGACAAAAAGAAAATATTAAAAGCAGTCAGGAAAAAAAAAAGACAGAGAGAGAGACTTATTACTATCTTGACAGAAATAGTGAAAGAACACAATAGAATTATTTCTACAAAAAAAAAAAAAGAATTATTTCTACAAATACCTTGCCACTTTAGAATACCCAGCAATGATAGCCTTTGAGAATAAAGGTAAAATTAAGATATCTTCAGACAAAAATAGAATTCAGCATATCCATAACAAATGAAGTTTTTTAGGAGAAAAGAAATTATCCCAGGTGGAAGCTGAGAGATGAAGGGAGAAATACAGATCAATTAAAAGAGTAAATATGTGGTTAGAGTTCAGTGGATATTAGCTGCATTAAGCAATAATAATTGTGTCTGATAATTTAAAATATCTGTAAACTTATTGATATGCAACAACAATAGTATATGAATTAAAGGGTATAGTGCAAATATCTGTAGGTCTTTGCACTGTGCAGAAAGAAGGTAATAAGTATTAAATAACACTAGCCTTTGCTAGGTTATAATGCATGTTGTAATAATTAGGGCAGCCAATCTCCAGGGTGAATGTGTCCACCCAAAATTCTTATGTTGAATCCCTACTCCCCAATGTGATTGTATCAGGAGGTGGTGACTTAGGAGGTAATTAGGATCAATTGAGGTGATGAGTAGAGTCATCATGAATGAGATCAATGCCTTCTAAGGGTCAGGAGAGAGCTTGTTTTCTCTCTCTCTCTTTCCACCATGTATGGATATGGAGAGAAGTTGGCCATCTGCAACCCAGAAGAGGTCTCTCACCAGAACCCAACCATGCTGACACCATGATCTATGTCTTCCTGCCTCCAGAACTGTGAGAAATAAATTTCTATTGTAGATAAGCCATCTAGTTTATGGTATTTTGTTAGAGTAGCCAAAACTGACTAAGATACCACAAAAAGATTAGTACAAGTATATAATTACCAAGGTACAAGAGAGGGAAAATGAAACAATGAAAAAACTCAATCAATACAAACAAAGACAAGAAATATAGAATATAAGAACATATATCGGTTGGCATAAACAGAAAGCTTACAGTAAAATGAGAGCTTCAAACCAAAGATAGCAGTGATAAATTAAATGTTAATGGACCAAATATTACAATTAAAGGCAAAGATTTTCAGACTTTATAACAACTGTTCACAAGAGTCATCTGAAACATGGAGATATTGTTAAAGGATAGAAAAAGTAAAAGATGGCGCCTGGGTGGCTCAGCTGGTTAAGCAACTGCCTTCAGCTTGGGTCATAATCCCGGAGTTCTGGGATGGAGTCCCACATCAGGCTCCCAGCTCCATGGAGAGTCTGCTTCTCCCACTGACCTTCTCCCATTTCATGTGTTCTCTCTCTCTCTCTCTCTCTGTCTCTCTCTGTCTCCAATAAATAAATAAAATCTTTAAAAGAAAAAAAAAAGAATGACAACAGAATGGAAGCAGATATTTGCAAATGACATATCTGATAAAGGGTTAGTATCTAAAATATATAAAGAACTTATAAAACACCCCAAAAACAAATAATCCAATTAAAAATGCACAGAAGACTTTGGCTCAGGTCATGATCCCAGGGTCCTGGGATCGAGCCCTGCATTGGGCTCTCTGCTCAGCGGGGAGCCTGCTGTTGCCTCTCTGCCTACTTGTGATCTCTGTCTGTCAAATAAATGAATTTTTTAAAAAATGAGCAGAAGACATGAATGGACATTTTTCCAAAGAAGACATACAGATGGCCAACAGGCACATGAAAAGATACTCAGCATCATTCATCATCAGGGAAATACAAATCAAAACCTCAATGAGATACTATCTCACACCTGTCAGACTATAAAATCCACAACACAAGAAACAACAGGTATAGGTGAGGATGCAAAGAAAGGGGAACCCTCTTGCACTGCTGGGAATGCAAACTGATGCAGCCACTCTGGAAAACAATATGGAAAGTCCTCAAGAAGTTAAAAATAGAACTACCCTACAATTCAGCAATTGCACTGCTAGCTATTTATGTAAGGATACAAAAATACTAATTTGAAGGGGTACATGTACCCCAATGGTGTTTTGATTTTTTTATTTTTTTCTAAAAGATTTTATTTATTTGTTTGACAGAGAGAGATCACAAGTAGGCAGAGAGGCATGCAGAGAGTGAGAGGGAAGCAGGCTCCCTGCTGAGCAGAGAGCCCAATGCCGGGCTCAATCCCAAGACCCTGAGATCATGACCTGAGCTGAAGGCAGAGGCTTAACCCACTGAGACACCCAGGCTTTTTTTTTTTTTTTTTTTAATTTATTTGAGAGAGGGAGAGTACAGAGGGAGAGTGTGGGGGAGAAGCAGACTCCCTGCTGAGCAGCATAATATGGGGCTGGATCCCAGCACTTGGAGATCATGACTTGATGGTGCCCAGGTGGCTCAGTCATTAAGCTTCTGCCTTCGGCTCTGGTCATGATCCTTGGGTCCTGAGATCGAGCCCCACATCTGGCTCTCTGCTCAGTGGGAAGCCTGCTTCTCCCTCCCCCACTCCCTCTGCTTGTGTTCCCTCTCTCACTGTGTCTCTGTCTGTCAAATAAATAAAAATAACATCTTTAAAAAATAAAAATAAAAAAAACTTCATAATTAAAAAAAAAGCTTTCATTTGCTCGGTAGATGTGGCAGTTACAATTTCTATGCACCAGATAATGTAGGCCAGATATATATATATATATATATATATATATATATATATATATATAGCAACAACTGATGGAACTAAAAGGAGAAATAGACAAGTCTAATATCTTAGGAGTTTTTAATTTTACTTCTTTCAGTAACAGTATAAGTAGTCAAAAACTATCAGTGAAGATATGGACATCTAAACAACACATTGGTAAAGATAATCTACTCGTAGCTTATGGACATTCTACTCAATATTGTAGTATACACATTCTTTCCAAATACATATGAAGTGGTTAAAAGTTAACTGTATCATTGGTCATAAAACAAGTCTTAACCAATTTCAAAGAAATGAAATCATACAGAATATATTTTTAGACCATAGTGCAATTAAGCTAAGAATGAATGACTGGAAAACCTACAAATTCCCATGTGTTTGAAAATTAAGGGATGCCCTTCTAAATAACCCATTGTTCAAAAGAAGAAATCAATATTTATTTATTTTTTACTGACTTATTTATTTATTTATTTTTAATTTCTTTTCAGTGTACCAGAATTCATTGTTTATGTTCCACACCCAGTGTTCCATGCAATATGTGCCCTCCATAATACCCAACACCAGGCTCACCCAACCTCCCCCCGCCCCTTTAAAACCCTCAGATTGTTTTTCAGAGTCCATGGTCTCTCATGGTTCATCTCCCCCTCCAGTTTCCCCCAACTCCCTTCTCCTCCCCATCTCCCCATGTCCTCCATGTTATTTTTTATGCTCCACAAATAAGTGAAACCATATGATAATTGACTCTCTCTGCTTGACTTATTTCACTCAGCATAATCTCTTCCAGTCCCATCCATTGTTGATACAAAAGTTGGGTGTTCATCCTTTCTGATGGAGGCATAACACTCCATTGTATATATGGACAACATCTTCCTTATCCATTCGTCCGCTGAAGGGCATCTTGGTTCTTTCCACAGTTTGGAGACTGTGGCCATTGCTGCTATGAGCATTGGGGTACAGATGGCCCTTCTTTTCACTACATCTGTATCTTTGGGGTAAATACCCAGTAGTGCAATTGCAGGGTCATAGGAAAGCTCTATTTTTAATTTCTTAAGGTATCTCCACACAGTTTTCCCAAGTGGCTGTACCAACTTGCATTCCCACCAACAGTGTAAGAGGGTTCCTCTTTCTCTATAGCCTTCTAAATAACTCATTGTTCAAAAGAAATATTTATTTATTTATTTATTTATTTATTTATAAAGATTTTATTTATTCATTTGAGACAGAGAGATACAGAGAGAGAGCATGAGCTGGGAGAGAGGCAGAGGGATAGCGAGAGGCACTCCCCGCTAAGCAGGGAGCCTGAGGCGGGACTCAATCCCAGGACCTAGAGATCATGACCTGAGCCGAAGGCAGATGCTTAGCCATCTGAGCCACCCAGGTGCCCCAAAATCAAAATTAGAAAATTAGAAAATATTTTAAACTAAAAGATCAAGAAAAGAGTGTATAAAAATACTTATAGGATGCATCTTACAGGAAATCTCTACCTTTAAATGTATGTATTATAAAAATCAAAAGACAAAAAGTGATGAGCCATGCAATCATCTCAAGAAATTAGAAATAGAAGAGTAATTTCCAAAGAAAATGGAATAGGAGAAAAATAGTAAAAGCAGAAATTAAGGAAAGGAAGAACAAACTTATAATAAAATCAGCAAAGACCAAAGTTGATCTTTTGAAAAGAGTAATAAAATTGACTAGCTAATAATAAAAGTAACTATGTAGCAAGACTAATCAAGAGAAAAACAGAAGAAAAATAACCGATGTTAGGTAAGAAAAAAGGAAAAATCATTACAGATCTTATAGCTACTAAAAAAGGTAAGAGAATATTATAAACAATTTAGGCCATTAAGTTTTAAACTTTGATAAAGTAGAAAAATTAACACTAAAAATATAATTTATTAAAACTAACATGGGAAAAAATGAATATATGAATCATTCTCTAACATCAAAGAAATTGAAACCATAATTTTAAACTTTCCACAAAGAAAACTCAGTGCCAAATGGCTTCACTAGTGTATTTTACCAAACATGTAAAGAAGACACAGCCAAATATATACAAACTGTTTCAGAGAACATCATCAAATGGAAAACTCCCAAACTTACTTTATGAGGCCAAAAAAATCGTTATGCCAAAATCTGACATGGAGATTACAAGAAGTGAACAGGACAGGATCATCTCAATCACAAAGATGCAAAAATCATAAACAACATAATACAAAATAAACTACAGAATGTTTAAAAAGGTTTCATGTATTATGAGCAAGAAAGATTTATTCTGAGAAAGCAAGATTGGTCTAATGTTGAAAAACTTGAACAATTAAGTCACCACATTAGCAAAATAAGGGCTAGTTATCATATTTTCATCTTAACGGAGAAAAAGCATTTAACAGGAGTCATCTCCATTCTATGATTTTAAAATCTCAACAAGCCCCAGGTAGAAAGGAATTTTCTTAATCTTACAAAGGGCACCTATACAAAAAATCCACAGCAAAAATCATACTTAGGGGTGAAACATCCTATGTTTCAGACTGCTCTGTCATCTGCTGGCTTCACCCATGAATCCTGAGCCCCAGGCATGGACAACAATTTGCAGCTTCCCAAACTGAAAATTATGTAAGCCAACCCCATTGCACACATTCTCTATGAAACAGAGGTCCTGTTGCTATTGTACAAGTACATATTTATAAGCGCCTCTTAAATTATTGCTGACACTAAAACATAAATGAATTTATGACCAAAAATATGAATTAAACAAGTAGTTTGGGACAAATGCCTTTAGATACTGAATGCCACGCATCGGAGTTTTCAGAATAAAAACAGTATGTGGAAATGAAGGTTCTAGGTGTATTTCAAGCTAACATCAACAGGAAAAAGAGATTTTAAGAATGAATTGTTCTACTGTATATTAATACTTGCAACACAAACCAAATTAAAAGGAACTTGGGTGGTTTTGTTTAGTAAATCAAACCGTGTAGTGTTGGAAAAAAGCCAAGTATATAAGGAAAATATATCCTTACTGGAATTCAAATGGGAAAAAATATGCTGTGTCCCAGATCCTAAAAGATGCATGATGTTTACATCAAAAGGACACAGAAAGAAGTGTGAGAAGAAGGTTAATTTGAGGATAAAAAAATGAACTCCTGACTTGGAGAAGAGGTAATAAAATGATGAAATCATTTTATCTGTGTTGTAGCGCATGGTCTTTGGAGGGAGACTAACCTGGGGAGAAATACACAAGGTCCTTGGGATCTTCTGCCGATCACTTAACCTCTCTGAGGACCAGTTGTCATGAAGTTTAAAATGGCAAATGGATGTGATGTAAGTGTCCCCCCACCAACCAAAAAAAAAAGTCTCTTTTTCTGCAGTCATTCCTCCTGCCCCACTTGAAAGCTACATCCTCATTTTCCCAGATGACAAAAAGAGTAAGACAAGATGCTCTAAAATTTCCTTATGAGATCCAAAATTAAAAGCTCATTCCTCAAATTAAAAGGGACAAAGAAACCACAAAAGGTAGTCGTTGAAATGAGCCTCTCCAAGCTGTGGGGCTAAGGAGTTCACTGATGGATGAGCGCTGCCTTATGCAGATAGAGTATTCCGCAAATCCGTTCCAGACCTCCGCTGAAGTTTCTGCCTCCCTTGGGAATGTATTGCCATCATTAATGCACACTGGGATGGCCAGCATTCCCTCCAACTAGGTGTGCACGAAAGTAGGTTACATGCTCACTCTCAGGATGATTTGCAAAAGGAGACCAGAGAAGCAGGGTGTTCATGCATGTGCAAAAACCTTGCCGGGAAGATGACTCGTTACATTAGAGGAGATGGAGCTTCCGTAGGAACCAGGAAAACTCAATTATGCTGTTAAGAGTATGCACAAGTATCTGCTGAACTGTGCTCTTCCCTTGATTCTTGCCAAAAGGGCTGGTTGTCAGCAATGCTTATTATGTGTGGGTTATTTTTTGTCGTAGTTTTTTGTTGTTGTTGTTGTTGTTTTTAAGTCCAGAGCTCTATGGAACCCTTTTGTAGAATGTCCGAGACTAGACAAATCCCATATCGTGTGAGCCAACCCAAATCTGGCTGGGCTCAGAGATGGATGATATGCCACTGGGGCCTGGCCCTATTCCTCTCAGAATGGATTCAGGAATGGGGACATACCGTTGACAAAGCTCCCCACCAAGGGTATGAGGATGTATTGAGAGAACGCATCTGAACATGGCCTCCTCTGGAGGCTGCCAAGAACCTGGACGAGGAGGAAGGAGCTATCTAGAGAAGGGGATGGCTGAGAAGGAGATAAGCTTTGGCCCTCCAGAGTTGTCAGTCGGGGATTTAGAGGAGCTTAGAATGGAAGCAGCACAAAGGAAATAAACCTTCCCTAACCACTTTTAGGGCAGTCAGAAATAATCATTAGAGTAAAGATTTTTTGCTCTGGCAGAAGAGCCCGGAAGGATTAAATCACAGTGACCCCAGTATTAAGTCACCCAGACATCATGTTGATCTCTACATGCATTACCTCATTTAACCTTCACGATGTCCTTGCAACAGGGACTTTTATCTCCTCCATTTTGCCGATGGGAAAACTGAGGCTTTAGAGAGATTATGCGACTAGCCCAAGACCCAAAAGCAGTGAGCATCCATTCACAACTAGACACTGCCTCTCCACTGAGAATAATCTATGACTCAATGAGGTGTTTAGTATACCGGAAGCATTCAGTAAATGATTACTAATGAAATAACTTATGTTGAATAAGGCTGATCAGTACTTAACTATAAGGTCAGTGCTGGATTAATAGAGACCCAGTGCTAATCAGTTGTGTGACTTTGGGTAAATTGATCCACCATTCTGGGTTGCATTTTTCTGAAAAGAGTTTAGATGCTTTCTGGGTTATGAGACAATGATGAATGAGTCATATGGTGAAGCACCATTTAAAATAAGCTGCCCATCTAGTCATCAAGTCTAACCAGAGCCCCCAGTATAACTTGACCCAAGTCCCCTTAGCTGTATGATGAAATTATTTCTCTCTCTCAAGAGAAAAAATTTTGCACAGGGCCGGAAAGCACATGCGTTTATCTAGAGCACCCTGTGGCTTGGTTGGAGAGGACACTGCCATTAACAGAAGGGCCCTTTATCACAGTTGCCACTCTACTGTCAGTGACCAGATTGTCCCATTTGTCTCCATCAAGAGCACTGCAGCCACAGCGGATTTTAAAGGACCCCATGAAGGGCTTCTCTCTTTGCTTAGCCTGATGGCTCTTTTCTGGCAATTGAAATGCGGAGTTCTTTTCCATCAAAATGACCACATAAGGACAGGAAAAACCAATTAGAATATGCTCAGAGCACAACTGTGACCTTGAATGTTTTCAGATGCTCCTTTTCTCTTCTTTAAAAAAAAAAAAAAAGGATCCTTTTTTTTCTCAAAGCCATTGAATAATAGTTCATGGGCAGAAATGATTGGACTATAGAATTTGTTGTTTTTATGTTTGTTCTTAGGTACTGTGACCTTACCATAACCATACAACATCCTCTTCCCAGTTACCACCTGACCACCTCCAGACATGTTCATTCCCTCTATTCAATCTCCATCAAAGCCTCCTCCTCTGGAAAACCTCCCTTGAGTCCATCAGGCAGATGTGAGCACTCTTTGTAGGAATGAATTATACTTGAGGCCAGGACCCATGATTTCTCTCCCTGTCATTCTCAGTACCTCATAAAGAGCCTGGTGTAAGGTAGGCATTGAAAACGTATTTGGTGAATGGATATTGAAAGAATGCTTCAAAAAATCAAGTACAACATAAAGTAGTAGACGAAGTATAAGTTATGAGAATATGTATGTTTAAATAATGGTTATTGACAGGTCTATAGCCAAACAATAATTATACTGATGACCGTTTTTTCCTTATGCTTTATGAAATATGAGACTTGAACAGGCTCTAGGCTGGGAGAGAGGGACATATATATTTCTTGACAATCCAAACACACTTGCCTCAGAGCTTACTTTGAAACTTAACCCAATTCCTACTACCAATGAAAGGATCACCAGCAAGCATCTACAAGAATCAAGCTGGCCATCACTGCCCTAGATCTGAGAAAGATGGAATGAACCACGGTCAAGTTACATGCCCCAGCTGGAAAGAGATTGCTTGGTGTGGAAGAGTGATGGTTGAGTTACAAAGTGACTCATGTTAAAATAAATCTATACAAGGAATTAAATTCAGAATATCACTCTTCTCCAACTCTGACCAGTTAGTTCTGTGGCCCTATTCAGACAAAGTTGCGGCCTTGAAGAACAGATGCCAGAGAGAAAATATGTAAGAATCTTCTATCCCCTACACAGACAAATGTCATTCTGTGAAAAGAGTGACTATAAATTCAGTTAGATGTGGGTTGAAATCCTGCCTTTTAGTAGCTCTGGGACCTGGTCATGACACTTAACCTCTGGGCATCATTTTTTGTCACTAGAAAAGTAGAGATAGTAACACTTGTCACATATTTTTCAAATAGGCATTCATTAATGTTACTTTCCTTCTCTCCAGGCAGTAGGCCAATGGGGGCGGGGGGTGACTGATAGGAAAACTTCTTAAACTGGGAAGAAATTGGCCCAGTTTCCAACTGGGAAAGGTTTACTGTTGAAATAAATTAGTTGTGGAAAGGAGCAGCAAATGTAGGTAAATTAGGGCTCTAGACTCAATTCCAATGTGGAAAGTGGGGCAAGCTTTCCCAGACAACACCAAGTAGTTCTCTGGAAACCACTTGGGTGTTTTCTAATTCAAGTCAATTCTAACACTCTCTACCCAGAAATAGCACCAGATTCCACAGGTTGAGGGCTCAGTCCCACAAAACTGCCACTGTCCCACATCCTCCTCACACTCTAGATGTCAGTCATCTGCTCAGGTCATTATCTGTGCTTCTGATCAACTAGCTGTAAATCAAATGTTCCCAAAACCCCCTCCTCAGGTTTGATTAATTTGCTAGAGCAGGTCACAGAACTCAGAGAAACATTTTACTTACTAGATTAGATCAGCCAAGAAAATAGGTATATACTTGGTCATTCAGATGACCAAATATGTATCTCTTTTTTTATTAATTATATTTATTAACATATAATGTATTATTGGCCCTAGGGATACATGTCTGTGAGTCGTCAGGCCTACACATTTCACAGCACTCACCATACCACATACCCTCCCCAGTGCCCATAACCCAACCACCCTCTCCATACCCTCCCATCCCCAGGCAACCCTCAGTTTGTTTTGTGAGATTAAGAGTCTCTTATGGTTTGTCTCCCTCCCGATTCCATCTTGTTTCATTTTTTCCTCCCCTACCCCCCAAACCCCCCACTCTGCCTCTCAAATTCCTCATATTAGGGAGATCATATGATAACTGTCTTTCTCTGATTAACTTATTTCCCTCAGGATAATACCCTCTAGTTCCACCCACATCATGGCAAATGGCAAGATTTCATTTCTTTTGATGGCTGCATAGTATTCCATTGTATATATATACCACATCTTCTTTATCCATTCATCTGTGGATGGACATCTAGGTTCTTTCCATAGTTTGGCTATTGTGGACATTGCTGCTATAAACATTCAGGTGCATGTGCCCCTTTGGATCACTACATTTGTATCTTCAGGGTAAATACCCAGTAGTGCAAATGCTGGATTGTAGGGTAGCTCTATTTTCAACTTTTTGAGGAACCTCCATACTGTTTTCCAGAGTGGCTGCACCAGCTTGCATTCCCACCAACAGTGTAGGAGGCCTCCCCTTTCTCCAACATCCTCGTCAACATCTGTCATTTCCTGACTTGTTAATTTTAGCCATTCTGACTGGTGTGAGGTGGTATCACATTGTGGTTTTGATTTGTATTTCCCTGATGCCGAGTGATGCTGAGCATTTTTTCATGTGTCTGTTGGCCATCAGGATGTCTTTGCAGAAATGTCTGTTCATGTCCTATGCCCATTTCTTGATTGGATTATTTATTCTTTGGGTGTTGAGTTTGATAAGTTCCTTATAGATTTTGTTTACTAGCCATTTATCTAATATGTCATATGCAAATATCTTCTCCCATTCTCTCCTTCTCTCGGTTGTCTTCGGTTTTGTTGACTGTTTCCTTTGCTGTGAAAAAGCTTTTGATCTTGACGAAGTCCCAATATTTCATTTTTGCCCTTGCTTCCCTTGCCTTTGGCGATGTTTCTAGGAAGAAGTTGCTGCGGCTGAGGTTGAAAAGTTGCTGCCTATGTTCTCCTCAAGGATTTTGATGGATTCCTGTATCACACTGAGGTCTTTCCATCATTTTGAGTCTATATTTGTATGTGCTGTAAAAGGAAAATGGTCCAGTTTCATTTTTCTGCATGTGGCTATCCATTTTTCCCAACACCGTTTGTTGAAGAAACTTTTTTCCTTTGCACATTTTTTCCTGCTTTGTCGAAGATTAGTTGACCATAGAGTTGAGGGTCTATTTCTGGGCTCTCTATTCTGTTCCCTTGATCTATGTTGTCTGTTTTTGTGCCAGTTCCATACTGTCTTGATAATGACAGCTTTGTAATAGAGCTTGAAGTCTGGAATTGGGATGTCACCATCTTTGGTTTTCTTTTTCAACATTCCTCTGGCTATTTGGGGTCTTTTCTGTTTCCATATAAATTTTAGGATTATTTGTTCCATTTCTTTGAGAAAAATTGATGGTATTTTGATAGGAATTGCATTAAGTGTGTAGATTGCTTTAGGTAGCATAGACATTTCCACAATATTTGTTCTTCCAATCCATGAGCATGGAATGTTTTTCCATTTCTTTGTGTCTTCCTCAATTTATTTCATGAGAACTTTATAGTTTTCTGAGTACAGATTCTTTGCCTCTTTGGTTAGGTTTATTCCTTGGTATCTTATGGTTTGGGGTGCATTTGTAAATGGGATTGACTCCTTAATTTCTCTTTCTTCTGTCTTGTTGTTGGTGTATAGAAATGCAACTGATTTCTGTGTGTTGATTTTATATCCTGACACTTTACTGAATTCCTGTACAAGTTCTAGCAGATTTGGAGTCGAGTCTTTTGGGTTTTCCACATAAAGTATCATATCATCTGCAAAGAGTGAGAGTTTGACTTCTACTTTGCCAATTCAGATGCCTTTAATTTCTTTTTGTTGTCTGATTGCTGAGGCTAGGACTTCTAGTACTATGTTGAATAGCAGTGATGATAGTGGACTTCCCTGCTGTGTTCCTGATCTTAGTGGAAAAGCTCTCAGTTTTTCCCCATTGAGAATGATATTCACTATGGGTTTTTCTTAGATGGCTTTGATGATATTGAGGAATGTACCCTCTGTCCCTACACTTTTGATCAAGAAAGGATGCTGTACTTTGTCAGATGCTTTTTCAGCATCTATTGAGAGGATCATATGGTTCTTGTTCCTTCTTTTATTAATGTATTGTATCACGTTGATTGTTTTGTGGATGTTGAACCAAACTTGCAGCCCAGAAATAAATCCCACTTGGTCGTGGTGCATAATCCTTTTAATGTACTGTTGGATCCCGTTGGCTAGTATTTTGGTGAGAATTTTCACATCTGTATTCATCAAGGATATTGGTCTGTAATTCTCTTTTTTGATGGGATCTTTGTCTGATTTGGGGATCAAGGTGATGCTGGCCTCATAAAATGAGTTTGGAAGTTTTCCTTCCATTTCTATTTTTGGAACAATTTCAGGAGAATAGGTATTAATTCTTCTTTAAATGTTTGTTAGAATTCCCCTGGGAAGCCCTCTGGCCCTGGGGTCTTGTTTGTTGGGAGATTTTTGATGACTGCTTCAATCTCCTTACTGGTTATGGGTCTGTTCAGGTTTTCTGTTTCTTCCTGGTTCAGTTTTGGTAGTTTATGTGTTTCTAGGAATACATCCATTTCTTCCAGATTGTCCAATTTGCTGGCGTATAGTTGCTCGTAATATGTTCTTATAATTGTTTGTATTTCTTTGGTGTTGGTTGTGATCTCTCCTCTATCATTCATGATTTTATTTATTTGGGTCCTTTCTCTTTCCCTTTTGACAAGTCTGGCCAGGGGTTTATCAATCTTATTAATTCTTTCAAAGAACCAGCTCCTAGTTTCATTGATTTGTTCTACTGTTTTTTGTTTTTTGGGTTTTGTTGTTGTTGTTGTTTATATTTCATTTATTTCTGCTCTGATCTTTAGGATTTCTCTTTTCCTGCTGGGTTTAGGCTTTCTTTGCTGTTCTTTCTCCAGCTCCTTTAGGTATAGGGTCAGGTTGTGTACTTGAGACCTTTCTTGTTTCTTGAGAAAGGCTTGTATGGCTATGTACTTTCCTCTCAGGACTGCCTTTGCTGTGTCCCACAGATTTGAACAGTTGTGTTTTTGCTATCATTTGTTTCTATGAATTTTTTTCAAACCTTCTTTAATTTCCTGGTTGACCCATTCATTCTTTAGTAGGATGCTCTTTAGCCTCCATGTATTTGAGTTCTTTCCAACTTTGCTCTTGTGATTGAGTTCTAGCTTCAGAGCATTGTGGTCTGAAAATATTCAGGGAATGATCCCAATCTTTTGGTACCAGTTGAAACCTGCTTTGTGACCCAGGATGTGATCTATTCTGGATACTGTTCCATGTGCATTAGAGAAGAATGTGTATTCTTTTGTTTTCAGTTGGAATGTTCTGAATGTATCTGTGCTGTCCATGTTGTCCAGTGTGTCATTTAAAGCCTTTATTTCCTTGTTGATCTTTTGCTTGGGTGATCTGTCCATTTCAGTGAGTGGGGTGTTAAAGTGCCCTACTATTATTGTATTATTGTCAGTGTGTTTCTTTGATTTTGTTATTAATTGGTTTATATCATTGGCTGCTCCCATGTTAGGGGCATAGATATTTAAAATTATTAGATCTTCTTGTTGGACAGACCCTTTGAGTATGATATAGTGTCCTTCCTCATCTCTTATTATAGTCTTTGGCTTAAAATCTAATTTATCTGATATAAGGATTGCCACCCCATGATGTCCATTAGCATGATAAATTGTTTTCTACCCCCTCACCTTAAATCTGGAGGTGTCTTTGGGTCTAAAATGAGTTTCTTGCCAACAGTATATTGATGGGTTTTAGTTTTTTATCCATTCTGATACCCTGTGTCTTTTGATTGGGGCATTAACCCATTTACATTCAGGGTAACCATTGAAAGATATTAATTTAGTGCTATTGTATTGCCTATAAGGTAAGTATTACTATATATTGTCTCTGTTCCTTTCTGGTCTCTTACTTTTAGGTTCTCTCTTTGCTTAGAGGACCCCTTTCAATATTTTCTGCAGGGCTGGTTTGGTGTTTACAAATTCTTTTAGTTTTTGTTTATCCTGGAAGCTTTTTTTTTTTTTTTAATTTTTAATTTTTGGGGGCGCCTGGGTGGCTCAGTGGGTTAAGCCTCTGCCTTTGGCTTGGGTCATGATCCCAGGGTCCTGGGATCAAGCCCCACATTCGGCTCTCTGCTCAGCGGGGAGCCTGCTTCCCCCACCCCCACACCCCCGCTCTCTCTCTGCCTGCCTCTCTACCTACTTGTGATCTCTGTCAAATAAATAAATAAATATTTTTTTAAAAAAAGAATGTAAATTTTTAATTTTTTAAATTTCTTTTCAGTGTACCAGAATTCATTGTTTATGCACAACACAGTCCTCCATGCAATACGTGCCCTCCATAATACCCACCACCAGGCTCACCCAACTTCCCACCCCTTGCCCCTTCAAAACCCTCAGACTGTTTTTCAGAGTCCATAGTCTCTCATGGTTCATCTCCCCCTCCAATTTCCCCCAACTTCCTTCTCCTCCCCATCTCCCCATGTTCTCCATGTTATTTCTTATGCTCCACAAATAAGTGAAACCATATGATAATTGACTCTCTCTGCTTGACTTATTTCACTCAGCATAATCTCTTCCAGTCCCATCCATGTTGATACAAAAGTTGGGTATTCATCCTTTCTGATGGAGGCATAATACTCCATTGTATATATGGACCACATCTTCCTTATCCGTTCATCCACTGATGGGCATCTTGGTTCTTTCCATAGTTTGGCGACCATGGCCATTGCTGCTATGAGCATTGGGGTACAGATGGCCCTTCTTTTCACTACATCTGTATCTTTGGGGTAAATACCTAGTAGTGCAATTGCAGGGTCATAGGGAAGCTCTATTTTTAATTTCTTAAGGAATCTCTACACTGTTTTCCAAAGTGGCTATACCAACTTGCATTCCCACCAACGGTGTAATAGGGTTCCTCTTTCTCCACATCCCCTCCAACACACGTTGTTTACTGTCTTGTTAATTTTGGCCATTCTAACTGGTGTAAGGTGGTATCTCAATGTGGTTTTGATTTTAATCTCCCTGATGGCTAGTGATGATGAACATTTTTTCATGTGTCTGATAGCCATTTGTATGTCTTCATTGGAGAAGTGTCTGTTCGTGTCTTCTGCCCATTTTTTGACATGATTATCTGTTTTGTGTGTGTTGAGTTTGAGAAGTTCTTTATAGATCCTGGATATCAGCCTTTTGTCGGTACTGTCATTTGCAAATATCTTCTCCCATTCCGTGGGTGGCCTCTTTGATTTGTTGACTGTTTCCTTTGCTGTGCAGAAGCTTTTGAACTTGACGAAGTCCCAAAAATTCATATTTGCTTTTGTTTCCTTTGCCTTTGAAGGCATATCTTGGAAGAAGTTGCTGTGGCTGATATCGAAGAGGTTACTGCCTGTGTTCTCCTCTATGATTCTGATGGATTCGTGCCTCACGTTGAAGTCTTTTATCCATTTTGAGTTTATCTTTGTGTACGGTGTAAGAGAATGGTTGAGTTTCATTCTTCTACATATAGCTGTCCAATTTTCCCAGCACCATTTATTGAAGAGACTGTCTTTTTTCCACTGGATATTTTTTCCTGTTTTGTCGAAGATTAGTTGACCATAGAGTTGAGGGTCCATATCTGGGCTCTCTACTCTTTTCCACTGGTCTATGTGTCTGTTTTTATGCCAGTACCATGCTGTCTTGGTGATCACAGCTTTGTAGTAAAGCTTGAAATCAGGCAATGTGATGCCACCAGTTTTGTTTTTCTTTTTCAACATTTCCTTAGCAACTTGGGGTCTCTTCTGAGTCCATACAAATTTTAGGATTGTTTGCTCCAGCTCTTTGAAAAATACCAGTGGAGTTTTGATAGGAATGGCACTAAAAGTATAGATTGCTCTAGGCAGTACAGACATTTTAACAATGTTTATTCTTCCAATCCATGAGCATGGAATGGTCTTGCATCTTTTTGTGTCTTCTTTGACTTCCTTCATGAGTGTTCTGTAGTTCCTCGAATACAGATCCTTTACCTCTTTGGCTAGGTTTATTCCCAGGTATCTTATGGTTCTTGGTGCTATAGTAGATGGAATTGATTCTCTAATTTCCTTTTCTGTGTTTTCATTGTTTGTATATAAGAAAGCAACTGATTTCTGTACGTTGACTTTGTATCCTGCCACATTACTGAATTGCTGTATGAGTTCTAGTAGTTGGGGGTGGAGTCTTTTGGGTTTTCCATATAAAGTATCATGTCATCTGCGAAGCGAGAGAGTTTGACTTCTTCATTGCCAATTTAAATACCTTTTATTTCTTTTTGTTGTCTGATTGCTGTTGCTAGGACTTCTAGTACTACGTTGAACAAGAGTGGTGAGAGTGGACATCCTTGTTGTGTTCCTGATCTCAACGGGAAGGCTGTGAGCTTTTTCCCATTGAGGATGATATTTGCTGTGGGTTTTTCATGGATAGATTTTATGAAGTTCAAGAATGCTCCCTCTATGCCTATACTTTGAAGCATTTTAATCAGGAACGGATGCTGGATTTTGTCAAATGCTTTTTCTGCATCAATTGAGAGGACCATGTGGTTCTTCTCTTTTGTCTTATTGATTTGTTCTATTACATTGATTGATTTGCAAATTTTGAGCCATCCTTGAAACCCAGGGATGAATCCCACCTGATCATGGTGGATAATTTTTTTTTTAAGATTTTATTTATTTATTTGACAGACAGAGATCACAAGTAGGCAGAGAGGCAGGCAGAGACTGAGAGACAGGGAAGGAGGCTCCCCACTGAGCAGAGAGCCTGATGTGGAGCTCGACCCCAGGACCCCAAGATCACGACCGGAGCCAAAGGCAGAAGCTTTACCCACTGAGCCACCCAGGCGCCCCTTTGGTGGATAATCTTTTTAATGTGCTATTGGATCCTATTTGCTAGGATCTTGTTGAGAATCTTAGCATCCATATTCATCAGGGATATTGGTCTGAAATTCTCCTTTTTGGTGGGGTCTTTGCCTGGTTTGGGAATCAGGGTAATGCTGGCTTCATAAAGAGTCTGGAAGTTTTCCTTCTGCTTCGATTTTTTTGAAACAGCTTCAGGAGAATAGGTATTATTTCTTCTTTGAAAGTTTGGTAGAATTCCCCAGGGAATCCGTCAGGTCCTGGGCTCTTGTTTTTTGGAAGGTTTTTGATCACTGCTTCAATCTCATTACTACCTATTGATCTATTCGGGTTGTCAATTTCTTCCTGGTTCAATTTTGGAAGTTTATAGTTGTCCGTCCTGGAAGCTTTTTATCTCTCCTTCTACTTTCAACGATAGCCTAGCTGGGTATAGTATTCTTGGCTGCATATTTTTCTCATTTAGTGCTCTAAATATATCATGCCAGTTCTTTCTGGCCTGCCAGGTCTCTGCAGATAAGTCTGCTGCCAATCTAATATTTCTACCATTGTATGTTACAGACTTCTTGTCCCAAGCTGCTTTCAGGATTTTCTCTTTGTCACTAAGACTAGTAAGTGTTACTATTAGATGCCGGGGTGTGGACCTATTTTTATTGATTTTTGAGGGGGGTTCTCTGTGCCTCCTGGATTTTGATGCTTGTTCCCTTTGCCATGTTAGGGAAATTCTCTATTATAATTTGCTCTAATATACCTTCTGCCCCCCCTCTCTTTTTTCTTCTTCTAGAATCCCAATTATTCTAATATTGTTTCATCTTATGGTATCACTTATCTCTCAAATTCTCCCCTCATGGTCCAGTAGTTGTTTGTCTCTCTTTTGCTCAGCTTCTTTATTCCCTGTCATTTGGTCTTCTATATCACTAATTCTCTCTTCTGCCTCATTTATCCTAGCAGTAAGAGCCTCCGTTCTTGATTGCACCCCATTAATTCCTTTATTTTATTTCAGTTTGGTTAGATTTTAGTTCTTTTATTTCTCCAGACAGCATTTCTCTAATATCCTCCATGCCTTTTTCGAGCCCAGCTAGCACCTTGAGAATTGTCATTCTGAACTCTAGATCTGACATATTACCGATGTCTGTGTTGATTAGGTCCCTAGCCAGCAGGACTGCCTCTTGTTTTTGTTGTTGTTTTGGTTTTGGGTTTTTTTTTTTTTTTGTGGTGAGTTTTTCTGCCTTGTCATTTTATCCAGATAAGAATATATGAATGAGAGAATAAAATACTAAAAGGGTGGCAAAGACCCCAGAAAAATGTACACTAACCAAATCAGAAGAGACCCCAAACTGGGGGAAGAAGAAAGGGAGTAAAAAGAAATTTTTAAAAAAGGAAAAAATATATATATACATACATATATATATTAGACTGGTGAATAGAACAGAGCCACCCACTTGATTTTGGGTGTATTTTGGTCTCTTAGAAGAAACTACCTCCCAAAATTTTAAGAAAGGAAAACTTATATATATACAAAAGTAAGGGTAAACACGATGAAGAGATGGAATATGACCGTAAAGATGAAAATTTAAAAAAAAAAATTCTAAAAAAGGAATTGCTAAGATCAGTTGGTTGGAAAAAGAAGGAAGAAAAAAAACCAGTGGGGGGGGGCAGAATGTGCTCAGGCTGGAGACTAGAACAAAACCCTGTGCTATATTTAGGGTATATTTTGATCTATTAGAAGAAATTGTATCCCAAAATTTTTTAGGGGGAAAAAAAAACCCTGTATGTATACAAAAAATAAGGTTAAGTACAATGAAGGATAAAATATGATTATAATAATGAAGGTTTTAAAAGTTTTTTTAGAAAGGTATTGTTAAGATAAACTAGTTTAAAAATATTAAAAGGGGAAAGAGGAAAAGTTTAAAAAATTAAAATAAGAAAAAAACCAAAATTTTAAAAATTTAATATAACTTTGTAAGACTAAAGGATCATGGGGAGAAAGCCATGAATTCCATGCATTGCTTTCCCCTATCTCTGGAGTTCTGCTTTTCTCCTTGATCAGTGAGCTTGGTCTTGGCTGGATGTTCTTGTTGATCTTCTCGGGGAGGGGCCTGTTGTAGTGATTCTCGAATGTTTTTGCCCAAGGCAGAATTGCACTGCCCTTGCCAGGGGCCAGGCTGAGTAATCTGCTTGGGTTCACTCTCAGGAGCTTTTATTCCCTGAATGCTTTCCGTAGAGCTGTGGAGGATGGGAATGAAAATGGCGGCCTCCCAGTCTCTAGCCCCGAGGAGCCAAGAGCTAGAGGCCCCACTCCTCAGTGCACCCTCAGAGAAAAGGGGTTAATTCCTCCCATCTCCCTGATCTTGTGCTCTGGGCTCACCCGGCCTGTGATTGAGCATTTCTGTCTCTGGCATACAGCCCCATTTGGAGTCTCCAAACTCAGCAGATTCCTGCCTCCAGAGGAGGAAGGTGAGTCTCTCTGGATCTGCCCCTTGTGGGGTCCCTGCTCGAAAGCAGTGCCCCGACTGTGCCACGGATCATGGTTTAAGGTAACCCTGAGCTGAGAGCTCAGTCCTCAGCTCCATCTCTGTAGTCAGCTTCCCAGCTCTGATACCTGAGAGCTCTGCCACACTCTGACACCCCTGATCTTTCAGTGACCCCGCAGATCCTGAGACCACACTGTCCCTGTGAAGGCTCCACCCCCGCTTAACCTCTGGAGCTATGTCCCTCAGTGCAGCGGACTTCTAAAAGTTCTGATTTTGTGCACTGCCGCTTGCCAGGAGCCAGCCCCTTCCCCCACGGTCTATCTTCCCATTGCTTCGGATTCACTTCTCCCCATGTCCTACCTTTCAGAAAGTGGTCGATTTTCTGTTCCTAGAATTGCTGCTCTTCTTCTCTTCGACTTCCAGTTGGGTTTGTAGGTGTTTGGAATGGTTTGATAACTATTGAGCTGAACTCCTGTGACCTGATTTCATTTCAGTCCAGTACTCCTCTGCCATTTTGCCTCTCCTCCCCAAATATGTATCTCTTAGAAATCACAATATTGCAATAGAAATCTTCAGAAATTGGAATCTATGTCAAACCACTCATATTAATTCTACAGATATTTATTGAACACTTTGTATGTGATAGATATTGTTCTGCGCCTTTGAGGATATGGGGAGGAGTAAGTGACAATCCCTGCTATCAGAGAGTTCACAAGCTGTCAGGAGAGACATTCACTGAAGATGTGTGCATATATGAGTGATGAGCATTTTGAAGTGTACTATGAAAGCTTATGGGAGCACAAGATCTAATCTAAACTGGCAAAGATGGCTTACCTGAAAGTTCTGCTGATTCTGAGAGCAAATGAGTGAATAAGGATAAAATGATAGGTTTCGTATTTTCCTCCACCACTCAAATTACGCAGGTATTTCTTGCATTCCTACTATATGCTAAGCCTTGAGGAAACAGAGTTAAGAAAGAAACTATGAAGGATCTCTGCTCCTCTAAGACTTCATAATCCACTAGAGAAAAACAAAATAAACTTCAGAGAAGCCAAATCCTATCATAAATAAAAAGCTTTGAAAACAGGAGGGAATGGTGGCCCTGCTCTCCCAAGAGGAGATGGAAAGCGTGCCAAGGAGGGAATCCAGCATTGGGGTTTGGATGGCAATTTCCATGCTACCCCCTGGGCTTTTACGCTGTGAATATAAGTGATGCCTGCAGTGCCAGCTGGTATTGTTAACAACTTGAAGCATTAATGTAATACAGTGATGCCCTCAGAAAATAAATAGAGCTGATAAAGAAATTAACGTGTTCAAAAATAAATGCATCATCTGCTGACTTGTTCACATCTTCACACACGGTAGAGTTCACTCAGAGCTAGAAAGAAAGAATACAGTGGTAAAGTTAAACTCACAAGCAATAGCCAGGAGGAAGGTCATTGTCCCCTCCCCAGCCACATATAGTAAGTGACTGGAGAGCTTCCATTTCCAGGGCCCTTTCCAGTTTTCAGAGTACCTGCACATTCAGATTTCATTTTTTATGTTCAAGAAGTCAAAAACAATGAGTACAGATATGTCCTTCCCACTACAAAGGTAAGGAAGCTGAGACTCAGGAGGAATAAGTCATTTCTAATGTCACATGCTGGAGAGCAATGAAGGGAGTATTAGAACCCAAGTCTTCCCTGTAATGATCTCTGAATACCCCAGGGCAGTGCTTCTCAAACTGTAATGTGCATGTGAGCCACCTGGGAGTCAAAATACAGAATAGGATTCATAAGTCTGGGGTCAGAAATAATGTTGAATAAATGAGCCCAACTGTGAGGATTTTAAGCCAGGCAACAAAGTGTGGATTGTCTGATTCTTGAGCACAGTTTGAGAGAACAGCCAGCCATAGAACCTGTCAGTGATGTCCATCATGGTTTAGAGAAGGATAAGCCCAAATTTAAGTAACCCAGTGGGGAGCCTGATGAGCACCTCTGTCCAAAAGGGAGATGATGAGGACCTGCATTTGGCTGGTGAAAGACCAATGGGAAGGCAGAGGTGGCTATTAGAGCCATACTAAGGCCATCTGCAATTTGGTGATATGAATGACCGAAAGGATGGAGAGAAAAGAACAAGTTTCTAAGCTGGGGGATTTGAAATTATCACTTGGAAAAAGTGGGAGAAATGGAAATTTGACTTTAGAGCCCCCCATCTCTTCTTCCTGGGGCTCCTCCCTCACCCACCAAGATTTGATCTCGGGAAACGGCCTAATGAATCCCTACAGCAGGTGTGCATGACAGGCAAGGAATAAGGCATCATCACTCTCAGAAAGAAAAGCATTGACAATTGAAAGGTATTTTTTAGTTCTCCGAAGAAGAGAAATCCAGACACAAGCAGCCAGCAGAGGAGGAATTTAAAAGAAAAGGGAGACCCCCTGCTCTTGGGAAATGGTGCTGTATCTGAGTTTCCACTGGCATGATGCTCCCAGTGTGCCAGGCACCCTCCTGAATGCCTTACACATACACCTGCATTGAACCCTAACAAAAATCCCATGAGGCTAACACTGTGGCCTCCACTCTAGAGATGAAGGATGAGGCACATAAAGGTTACACTTGCCCCAAATCACATCACGAGAGGTGACAGAGCTGGGATAAGAGCCCAGGCAGGCTGGCTCTTAGAAGATTAGTCTTGATGACAGAATGAGAAGTTGAGGCCATACAATCAAACCATTATATCAGCACTTTTGAAACTCTTTTTAAACAGTAGAAATTCTTATTTTATTTATTCCAAATTACACCTTACTCAGGAGACAGATAGATGATGGATAGATAGTTAAATAGCTGAACTATTCCAAGTCAAGGGAACAGAGTGACAGTCAGGAATCTGGAGCTCCTCCTATGTGACCTATCCCTTGTCCCACGTTGCAGATTCTAAAGCTGCTACATGGCTCCATGGAAACCCAATCTGAACATGAGTACAGTGCAAAGCATCTAATTACTTGCCCCTGCTCTTCTCGGTTTTAAAGAATATACTCAAGGAGAAGCAGAGATTGAAATATCCATTTTATTCATGGAAATGCTGTGGGCTCTCCCACTACCCTCTCTGAACTAACTCACTCTGCTGATGCAGACAGAGACAGAGGGTACAAGCACCCATCACAGGGTCAGGCAGGTTGGAGGTCAAGAGAACAAGAGACAAGAGACTTGTCTGGCTTTCACTCCCCTAATCCACCTCACACATTGCTGAGAGAGAGGGGCTAGAAGCAGGGTGACTTTCACAACTCTAAGGGCACCATTCCCATAGAGTACAATCTGAATGATGTCCTTGGGTGGAGAGTTCAGGAGTATATTCATGGTATGTAATGGTATGTAATGGCCTGTGCAGTCCAAGTATCAACCAACCAAAATGAGACCTGAACATTAAATAGTCATACTTGTGCATACCACCTTAAAATCAAGCTGGGTGAAAAATGGATGAGAAAAGTTAAAATCTGGTGGAAAGCACACAATCAGAGCATTTCTGGCAAGCCACCTTATGGGTCACTAGTCAACCTGTACATTGATTAGGTGCCCACCCTGTTCCAATTAGTGGGATCCAAATCAGCTTATACTCATATGGTGACTTACACAAAAAGAGCACCTTATATGAGACTGTGGAGCTGAGGGGTTCTTCTGAGTGTCAGCTTTTCCAGTTCACCTTCATGCATCCAGAACATCTTTTTTTTTTTTTTTAAGATTTTTATTTATTTATTTATTTATTTGACAGAGAGATCACAAGTAGGCAGAGAGGCAGGCAGAAAGAGAGGGGGGAAGCAGGCTCCCTGCTGAGCAGAGAGCCCGATGCGGGACTCATCCCAGGACCCTGAGATCATGACCTGAGCTGAAGGCAGCGGCTTAACCCACTGAGCCACCGAGGTGCCCCACATCCAGAACATCTTTAAAGCCCTGTTCAAAAGCCTCTTCTGCTCCATGAAGGCTTTCTTGCTTACCATAAATGGAGATACTGTTTTCTGCTATATTAGCTCTCTTAATAGTTTGTATGATACTTTTACCCTTAATTATGCTTTTTTATGCCCATATTTTCTTTGCCAGATTAGATTATAAACTCCTTAAGGACAGGATGTATGCTTTATTCATCTCTGTATGCCAGTGCTTATTTCAGTTGTCCCAGCTTGGGCTAAGCATGGTGGAGGATAGAAGGTGCTATTGGCATCTGGTGTATAGAGGACAAGGATGCTGTCAAACATCCTGCAGTGCACAGGACAGCTGCCCCCTCCCTGCCCACAATATCCTGTCTGTCCAAAATGTCAATAGTGCCATCGTTGAGAAATCCTTCTGTATCCCTAGTGCTTGGTACATAGTAGTTGTTCAATAAGTGTCTGTTCAGTGAATAAATGGATAAATGGATGGTTTGCATTGTCTTAAGTAGATTATCTCCTGCCTGAATCCCCTCAGTATGGTTTGGCTCAGGAGTGACGTGATTGGTGTCTATGGACAGATGATCAGTCACGATGAGTTGCATTTTTTAAGATGATACATGACGAGTCTGCATCTTTCTCCCCTTCAATTGTTCTCCATTGCCTATAGATCAAAATGCATACCCTTAACAATGGCGGATAAGGCCCACCATGACCAATCCCTGCCTACCATGTGCCACTCCCTACAACATGTCCCAGTCTATAAATGTTGGACAACTCAGTTGGATCTGCATGTTGATGTATAAATAGCCAAGCCATAATAAGGCTATAATGAAGAATGTGCATGCATCCCAGCATGTTTATAAATCCAGCCAATGATTTTCTTTATTGATTATTCTTAATCATAATAATGAGGCAGATCCTTAGACCTGTGGATACGGAACTAGGATGCTATGGACCAGTGGTTCTTAAATCTGGGCATATTAAAATCATCTGGAAAGCTATTAATATGTTAAAACAGTTAAACACCTCAGGCCCAACCAGTTAAACCAGAATCTCTTGGCAGGTAGGAGAGAAGAGCATGATTTGAGACAAAACAAAACTCCCCTGTTTTGTACAATTTCTAATGTGCTTCCATGTAGATTGTCAGGAATTCTTCATAGAGGGAAACCTTCCAAAGATGTAAGTGGCCATAGGAAAATGTGGTTTCCCACCAAAATGAAAGTGACCAATGAAAAATCTTCTATTTTACACAGAATGAGAGGGAGAGTAGGGCACAGTTTCACATAGTGGGAACCAAGCCCAGGAAACCTACATTGGAAAAGTTGACTGATTTCTTTTAGAAATTCAAGCTAGGACAGTGTAGGGAGGATCACAGGCCAACTGGATTTGGGAATGCCAAACCCTCCGATTTCCTCTTGACTCATTCTTTAGTTATGGGAACTATATGATGCATGAGTGTGGTGTGACTGTCCATAGACACTACATTGAACTAATGATAGAGATCTTAAGCAATTTTTTTAAAGTCTTATTTTGATGAGAGTCTCAGCGATGGGTGCACATCAAAATCGTCAAGGAAAAATTTTGAAATCAAAACCTCTGGAGCTAAAACCCGTGTTTTTTTGCTCCTTTATCATAAATTCCATGAGTGATTTTCAGGATTCACTCCTGGTTAATTGTGACTACTTTAAATAAACCAACATCTGATATTAAATCAATTCACAAGTTCATCAGACTTAAAAGCAAACAAGAAAGTCCAGTATCCAAAGAAAAAGAAAAAGAAAGATCAGTATCATCTTCTGAATGTACTGAATTCCTGTTTTGGGGTGGTTCATTTCCAAAGGCTTTTATTCCTAAATAAACTAAAGGGTATTACTTGGAGACCAAGTGGCAGACAGCTCCATCCAGGACGTGAACTGCAAGTAGGCAATGTTCTGTTAATAATGCCAGCATCTGTTCTGCGTTTTCAACTGGAAAGCAAGTATTTCCCATCTAACTCCACCGACTCACTACTTGGAGTACTAAAAAAGACTGTGACAGATTCTCTCTTCCCGTGCCAATGAATTGGGTTGGCCCTTTACAATCACTAAGATTAATTTACAGAAATATTTAATAAACGTCTTTCAAGGAAAAAAAGACTTTGAGATGCTTGTGGATTGGAGCTGGGCACATGTAGCTAACATCACATCTATGCCAATGGCCATTTGCCATGCTGTTTTAGGTCTACATCTGCTGCTGGTTAGCAAAAATTCCATTCACAGCTGTCCAGATGAATCAAATGTCCAATTAGCATTTCTTGCTCGGTGACAGGATTCTGCCCAGAACAAAAATTTTAAAACAGAAAGCACAACAGAACAGAAACTTTTATTCATATTCTTGCTGAAAACTGTACTCCGAATTCTTGAATGTCTTAGGGGGAAAAAAACTTATAGAATGCTATCAAAGTCCTCCAGCAATGTGTTTTTTCCCTAGATGCAGTTAAGTTCAAAGAATTTCAGTTCATTATATGCATGCCTTCCTGATGAAAAGCCTCATTCTGTTCTTTCCTGTTCCTCAGTTCTAAAGACCATCAAAATCGTAAGTTTGCCATAATACTACAAATGGAAGATGGAATTACCTTCCACTAATAAAACCAACTCCTGCTTTCAACCTAAATGTCTAAAGCAATAGAAAAATGAACTCGGGCTAATCTTCAGATTTCCCTTAACGGGTGATAACCAGAATTTGTTTTTTACTTCTATGTTCAAGTATGCTAAGGTATGTGGCAAAATAACTAGAATTCTAACTCAAAAAGATTCACAGTAGAGTAGTCCAAGAAGCTACTTGTGTCCTCCATTGTTTAAAACATTTTCAATGGTTTTCCATCTCATACAGAATAAAATTACCGAGGACCAGCATAACCTAGCTTTTAGCTGTGTCTCCACATTCATTTTGACCCTGTCTCCCCTTGGCGTACATGACCCAGACATACTGGCCTAATTTCAGTTCTCTCTCTCAGTAAGGCAAATTCTTCTCTACCCCTGGGCCTTTGCACATACTGTTTCTCCTGAATACTTCCCCTACCTCTGTCCTTTATAAAATTAATTCCTGTGATAGACCTTTGATCATATCTATTTAGCCCCACTCTCCTCCTATTGTAAAATCTCTCTAATTCCCTTCTTTGTTTCTTTGTAGCACTTATGATAGTTTGTAATTTAGTTTTTTATTTGTGTACTTTGTTTTGCCTTTATCTCCCAGTGGAAGGAAAGATCCAAAAAGCCAGAGCTTAAGTTATTCTTGTTCATCATATCTCCTCTGCCTAGCACAGTGCCTTTTGTTTACCAGAATCTGAATAAATGTCAGACATCTATAAGAATGAATGAGTGAATGTCTGAATTCATAAATGAATGAATGTGAATTGATGTATTAACAATGTGACCAAACCATACTTTACAATGGAAGGGACATTTTTCTTTTCTCAGTCATGGCTAGTGAAACTATCTTAGGAGGTCTTCCTAAATAAGAGCCTTTCTCTGTAAAGAGAAAGTTAAAACTCAAGGGGATTTAATTCCTGTAATAACTGCCATTTATATAGCACTTTGTAACTCACAGAGCACTTCCTTATACTTTTAGCATTGTTGTCTTCTCTGTAGTAGAGGAGAAAAATGAAACACAGAACTTCTATATCTTCTTAGTTGCCCAAGATCATAGATTAATAAGGGACAGAACTAGAATTCAAACTGAGGTTGACAGGTACTTAATTTACTGGTCTTTCCTCCCTCCACCCTCCTCCCAGCTTCATTATTCTCTCTGTCTTGCAGTCAAGTTACTCCTGCCAAAGTCTGGAGATGATTTTCAGAGGAATCTACCCTGAAGGAGAAATATAGTTTGATTTCAAATTTGATTGAATGTACAGCTAAATTAACTTGCTGGAGAAAATCCATTTCCTAGGAGCAGTTTCAGCATACACTTTTAGCAATTAACAAACATAGTGTGTATGTTAAAAACAAAAACAAAACCATTTTTAAAAGATAGTGGAAAAGGCTAAGTAAACAGAAGCCACACTCTGTGTCTCTAAGTCAATGCAGAGTCCGCTGTTCTCCATCTCATTAAGGATGGTCCCAGGGAGGAGACTCTCCGATATTTTTTTTTTCTCTCTGGAGACAGTTGCACATATACTTTGTCTCATAGAAGTACCCCCGTAGTTAAAATCGTTCCATTCACTGTCATTTCCCTATGCCAAAGTTGATTTTTATGACAAGCTTCACTGTTCACTCACAGCCCAGATGTTACCATGGCAGCGTGTAAGCTGTGGCTGCAGAAATAAGCTTCCCCCCACAGTCACACTGGTGTTTAAAGCAGTAATTACAAAAGCAATTTTTAAAGGCAGCTATGCTTTATTATTATTATTTTTACATAATGATGGTACTGTTCATTTTAAAATTATGATTGTGTATTACTACTACACTTTATTCAAACAATAAAGACCAAAATGAAGAAAGAGAAGGAAAGGAAAGAGGGAGGGGAGAGGGGCAAGGAAAGAAGGGCGGGGAGAGGTAGAGGAGGAGAGAGGAGGGGAGAGCTACATTCCAGGATGCCGGCATCTTGTGTTATTAATGAAAATAAATTTAAAGATCCATTTTCTTTTTCAATATTAAGATGCCTTATAATTACAGCATTTCTCGTTACCATCAACTTCCAATTCTGTTCTCAGCATGCCCAGGAAATTTGAACATATTCCAGGCAAGAAGAAGACCAATCAGGTTGTAACTGCTAAGGTCATAGTGAAGGAAAAATTCACAGCAAAGACAGGGAGGACCAAGATAAGCCTCACTAGGAGACCTGCTCTTGCTGTACTTGCTCTGTAAGCAGTTTTTCTTTCTCTTTTAAACTTTGAAGCAGATAGCCATGTTGCAAGAGCAGCAACCCAGCAAGGCTGGGTCTGCATAGACACTGTTGACTGCTGTCACCAGACAGGATTTGCAGCAAACCTAATCTGAAGCATATGTCCTAATGTTCCGAGTTCTTGTTATGCTGCAGGATAATTAACATACATGGTAAACATTCCATGTGAAGGGAGCATTACATGTACCTTGTTCAAGCAAGATGTGTCTCTTTTTCTCTTGGTCCTCATTCTTCAGTGTCATGTTGAACCAATGGCAATCATTTATCTTTAACTTGTCTAATATGAGTAAGACACATAGATATGGTTGCACACACACACACACACACACACACACACACAAATGATGACGGAGCCAACTCAAAAACTAAGGTACTGTCTACTCCAGACACAAATCCTCTTCTCCACCATGACCCAGATCTCTGTTCCTCTCTCCCCCAATGCAGCCCTTTCCACAGTCTGCTGTTGTGTTTCTTCAACTCTTGGGAATATCTGATCTATCTATACAATTCTCACTCCTGGCCCTGATCTCTTAGATGCCTGAAAGCCCAAGAAAAGCAAAGGAAATAAATAGGTATTGTGTACTGGGATTTGTGGTTGGTGCCTATATGTGAATGATCTCATTTAAATTTAAATTTAAATTTTTCGGGACTATAGCCAGTCTGACATTGCACATATTTTTATAAACACAGAAGCTGAAGTTTAAAGAGTGACTTGTTCAGCATGACAAAGGTAATAAACATGGCCAAGAGTCCAGACTCCAAAATCCATGCTCTTTCCATAGCAACACACAAAAAAACCTCTTGAGAATAGGGTCGCAGATAACCCCTGCTGTTTAGGCTGAGAGAATGTAATAAGCATCACTTATTTATGACCAGCATCTTATCCCTTGGGATCCTACCCATCCCCTACTCCATGTAATTCCACTGGAGCTGGAAATGATTGATTCTTTCCTAATCATTGTTCAAGGTTGTGTGATCCTGGTACTTCATTTCTCTACCAAAGCTAAATAGTCTGGGCAGTGGGCATAAGAGCCAAGCAAGATCAAGAAGCATTCATGTCTGGAAAGTGATAAATGGACCACAGGAAGAAACTTCTTTCCACTGAGTTTGCTAAACTGGAACAATGCAATTCTGGAGCTGCTGGAAATTGTATTTGCTGACTTCAGGAAGGAGCTCATCTGCTGTAGTTGAGAATAAGACAGACCAGATGGCATGTTCTTTCACTTTCTTATGCTTTTGCATGTATGGTTCTCTACATCTAGAATACATAGTTTGCATTTCCATTCAAAAAGAAAAATATATAGCTCCTGTCTCATCTCAGGTATTAGTTCCTTGAGAGTGATGTCCTCTTTCTTTATGTTGAGTTAAATACCCCTGCTGTATACCCTTATGGCATCTTGTACTCACGCCTATGATTGAATTTATCACACAGCATTACAATTACTGTCTAGAATCTTTCCAACCCTCCAAATTATGAACTCCTAATAGTGAATATGTCCTGGTTATCACCATATTCACATCAGTTAGGAGAGCTTACCTGTACATAATAGATGCTCAGTGGTTACAGAAAGAATAGATGGTAGGAGACCTTCAGTAAGTCTGAAAATGTTTCTTAAGCTCCAGAAGGTGTTGAGAATTATCCTTCCCAACAAAATAGAGGAAAAATTAGCTCGAAATTTTCTGAAATTCCAAATTCTCTGAAATTCTCTGGATAAAACTTGAACAGTGAAAATTATAGGCAGATATATTTTAGAACAAGCTAAGAAAAGAAGTTTCTGTCAGTCACGTGTATCCCCAAATGGAGCTGGTTATTTGGTGAACTTATTAGTGGTATTCAAGAAAAGATTGCTATAATATATGTTTCAAATTTAGGTGATGTTTTTCCATTATCTTTTATCTTCCATTTTTTCTATTGGAAGTCAGGCCTAAATCTTTGTTGTGCTTTTTCAGAAAGCAGTTATTTTCTTTCTTTCTTTGACTGGTTTTTAATATTTCTCTTTCTCTTTGTTTTTTTTTTTTTCAGTGTTACTAAGTTATCTATAGATGTGAGGAGGGATTGTTTGTGTGCTACATATCATAATTTGAATTTATAGTACTTCTTAAAAATGTGATCTGAGCTTTTGGTCATTTTTGGAAAATCTCAGTCAATGTCTCTTCAAATATGCTTCTGCCCATATTCTCTTTCCTTTCTTTCGAAGACTCCAGCTATATATATGTTAGACCTTTACACCATGTCCCTATATGCTTCCATTTTTAATGCCATTCTCTCCTTGTATTATTCTGGATATTTTCTTCTGACCTATCTTCCTGTTCACTAATTTGTTCTCTAGCTGTGGCTAATCTGATGTTAAGCTCTTTAGTTCTTAATTTCATTTACTTTATTGTACATTTCTACAGTTTATGTTTGCTCCTTTTTCAGTCTCTAATTTCCAGCTGAAATTCTCTATTTTATCATCCCATTTCTTGAACATATTAATCATAGTTAATTTAAAGTTCATACCTGATAACTCCAATATCTAGATCATCTGTGGGTCTCTTTCTATTTCTTATTTTTTGTTTGAATCTTTTTTGTTAATTATTCTCTCTTTGCCTCATTTTTTAATTGAATTCTAAATATTCTGTGTGAAAAATTATGGAAATAATTCAGGACTTTAAAAGACGTTATCTTCCTCAGAAAAGATTTTATTTTACTTGTGGAAACAGTTATAATAGATGTAGATCACCTTAATCACCTGAATCCCTTATAACTGGGCTTTAATCTATGAGAGCTAGGGTTAGTCTATCTCAGGCTACATTCACTCCTAAAATATAGCTCTTCAAGGATTTTGACTGGAATCCTTAGCTCTCTATCTAACCAAGGCCAGTCCTCCTTGATGGAACCTGTACTCAATTTTTGGTGGCACATCCTTCATATAAATCAAAACAAAGAAATCAATCTCTTAGCCACCAGTTGACACCAGTTGGACTCAACTCTATGGATTCCCATTTCTCTGAGTTTTTGCCCTCTCAAGTACTTATTGCTTTGGGATCTCTCCAATACTTTCAAAAAGGTAACACACACACACACACACACACACACATAGATATATAGATACAGATATAGATATAGATATAGATATAGATATACAGATACAGATACAGATACAGATATAATTTTCCAAAATGTGTCTACTTATATCTACATTTATATATCTTGCAATTTTGGTGATTTTCCAATACTTTCAAAGAGACTTAAAAAAATGTTTTGTCCAGCCTTTCTCGTCATTCCTAATGAAAGGATTTGTTTAAAACAAGTTAGTGTATTATGGCCAGAAGTAGAATCATGCTTTAGTATTTGTATGGAAGAGTTAAATTTCACTGGACAAATCTTAAACTTTATCCGGAAGAGTAAATGCAAGAAAATAGCCAAGAAACTTTTTTTTAATTAGGGAAAATTTGTCTTTATACTATAAAGTTTCAGTAATAAAACTGTATGATGCTGAGATAAGAAGAGACAAATGGATTCATATAAAGAAAAAAAACAAAATTGTTGGTTATACTATATATTTATTATGTATTATATATAAAGGAGGCATTTGACCTCATATAAAATTAATGCCAGATGAATTAAATATCTAAGGATTCAAACAGTCACAATATTGAAGAAGACTAAAGAAATCCTGCCTAGGTTAACACACAAAGTAAAACAAATTAAAGATAGTCTTCCTTTAATAAAACTTTTGTAGGGCAAAAGATACCATAAGAAGTGTTAAGGGATAAACAGGTAAGCAATAAACTGGGAAAGATATAAATCTCAGACATTTATGTGCATAGACACATCTCTTATGGAGAGATTCAGAGACAGATATATCTGTTATATATATATTTCTTCAGCCTGCATGTATATGCATACATAGAGACACAGAGATAGAGAGATGGAAAAAAAATTCTAACATTGTCAATAAAAAGATAAATTATCCAATAGAAAAGTGGGCAGGGTGAATAGACAATTTACATAAAAACAAAAATTTAAAAACCTATTTGAAGATGCTCAGTCTCACAACATTAAAAAAAAGTCTAAAAACCAAATAATAATGATAGTTTTTTAGTTTTTTAAATTAACAAATATTTATTTACATCCTTGTCAAGGATGTGAGGAGGTAGGAGCTCTTATGTACTCTTGGTGGGAAGACAAATTGATGCAAATTTTATGGAAGACAATTTGGCAGTATTTACCAAACTTTAAAATACGCATATCATTTCACTTCTAGGAATCTCCTCTATGGAAATATTGGCACTTGGATAAAAAGAAATATACTGAAGCATTATTTCTAGCGGTATAAAATTGGAAACTATCTCAGTGTTCCCCATGTAAAGGAATGGTTAATTACATTTTTGTGCTTACATTAAATAGTATACTATAAATCTATTTAAAAGTACAAAGACATTCTAGATTTACTATAGTAGACTATATATTGATTAGTGACTATATATTGATTAGTGAGGAAAGCTTGTTCCTCCACAATTAATTACATGAGCCTTAAAAACAAAATAGGCCTGAGAGAGGTGATATATCTGTGTAAATGACTTTTAGTTATTAGAAGTTAGTGATTTTAAGTCATATTATAAAAAGGGAGGAGGCACCCGGGTGGCTCAGTCAAAGGTCCAACTCTTGGTTTCAGCTCAGGTCATAATTTCAGGGTCGTGGGAGCAAGCCCTCAGTTGGGTTCCACACTCAGCTGGGAGTCTGCTTGGGATTCTCTGTCTTCATCTCCCTCTACCCCTCCCCCTGCTCGTGCAGGCCCTCTCTCTGCTTCTCAAATAAGTAAATAAGTCTTTCAAAGGGGATAGATGAAGAGCTATCAGGAAGGAAGAGAAGGCTGAAGGCTTTGAAGCAAAACAATCCTAATTATTTTCAACTCTCAACAGACAATGACTCTGTGAGGAGATCCAATGATACACCAAAGAACAAAAGCCCTAGAAACGAAGTTCTTTCTAACAGTTTGTCTGGGTAGAGAAGAGGGCAGGAGAGGTTCCAGTCTTCTCTGTCAAGGACTGTGCTGGAAGGTGCTTAGGGGACAGCACAGCTACCACCTCATGTCCAGACCCAACCGAGGCACACCCAGGGCTGTCCTCTTAGCTGAGAGAGGAGCAGCGGTGGGAGAAGGGCCTGAGCTGGGGAGTGGATGACCCAAATAAGCGAGGTGAGCAGGCAGGTGAGCTTCTCTGGGCCTCGCTTTGCTCATCTGCCCATTTGGAACAAAAAACACTTACCTCACGGGGTGAGGTGAAAGCTGAGCAAGACAAATGTGACAAGCACCCATCTTACTCATCGGGGCCTGTTGTTTTAAATAGTGGCCCATGGTTCTTAGTAAAAAGTGAGCAGCCTGGGATCTGTGACCAACGGGTCTATGCTCTTTCCCATCTGCTGCTGATGCTTCGGACAGTGCTACAGACCAAATGTTTGTTGTCCCTCACCCCCAGGTCCTACGCCAACATCCTACCCCTCCCTGCCCCGTGTGATGGTAATTAGGAGATGGGCCTTTGGGAGGTGCTTAGGTCATGAGCATGGAGCCCCCATGAATGGGATTCGTATGCTTATAAAACACACCCCAGAGAACTCCCTCATCCCTTCCACCCTGTGAAGACAGTTAAGTCCTCACCAGACCCTGGATCGGCCATTGCCATGACCTTAGACTTCCCAACCTCCAGAACTGTGAGAAATAAATGCTTGTTGTTTATAAGCCACCCAGCTTATGGCATTTTTGCTCTAGCAGCTCAAATGGACTAAGACAGACGAAGCACATTACAACCGTGTCGTGCTGCAGGTCATGTCATGGGCTGAAAGACAGTTTCGGCTTGCTGAGAACATCACCGTCCATCCTGCCATTTGTTCCCCTTCTCCAAGAGGATTCTCATCTTGCTGTCAGTCATAGGCTTTTCATTCTGTGGGATTCAGAGCATCATTAAGGGGCAGGATGAATGTGATGTTTAGACGGGTGAATAAGGTCACCAAAAATTTAAAAAAAAAAATGTTAGGGTGTATGTGTGGGGGGGAAGTGTGCATGTGTGTTTACTAGGTAAGAAAGATGTGAGATGAAAAGGGTTGAGGTCACTGATGAACCACAGATTATCTCCCAAACATGCTGACCCCTGCTTCTAGAATATTCACTGGTCAACATTCAGGCAGAAGAAAACTGAATCACTGACAAACCTACATTTTCTAATGACATTCTATGTTATTAAACCTTTAATGAAAAAAGCCTGAGCTTATTAAGTCTAGCTTATTAAGCTAATTTTTTGCTCTATTTTTCATTTTATAAAGAGATCCAAATTCAAAGCCTGCACAACAAAGAAGTGCTCATTCCCCTTTATGGTGTAGTGTGTTTGTTTTGTTTACTTTAAATTGGGCTTAAATTAGGCCTCAGAAGGAGGGAATTCATTAAAATCCTGATCTGTGATGTTGGCAAGTTGCCATCTGAAAGTCCTGCATTCCTTTCTTTGATAGGACTCAAAGGAAAAAATCATAAATGCCAAAAAATAAGATTATGGTTTTTGCTTGATGTGCCAATTTATAATGTTTTCATCAGATTATAAAATCATACAGTTAGAAAGATAAGGAGGAAAAAGATTAATTGATAGGTAGATTTCCTTTTCCTCGCTTAAAATATACATGGACATTGTGTACATTTCTGTGTGTTTTCTTCTAGAATCTTTCCATGAAGATACCCACAAATCCATAAACACAGGTTTGTAGTAAAATTGGTATCACACATTGTGCAGACATTTGTATCCTGTTCTTTTCCACCTAATCTTATACCATTGGTATAATATACCAATATACCAATATACAATTATACCATTATACCATAATACCATAATGGCATAATATACCATTATACCATTGTTATTGCTCCTGCCATGGAATGCTATTTTAAAAGAGGATTTTTTAACATGGCTACATACTACCCATCATAGATTAGACATAAATCATCATTCATTGAAGAGCCCTTATCCCTACCGGTACGTGCTCTTTCTAGTGAGTCAGCATCATAAGTCATGTATGAACAGTAACCAGGTTTAACCATAAATTTGGAATCCTGTATCTCTTTAGATTCTTAGAAATGGAATTTTTGTAGTCAAAGAAATGCTCATTTTAAAGCTCATGGGATACTTCTTGTGAAATGCCCCCCCACACACGACATTTGTTACTGGGTGAGTCCCATAAGAGGGAACACGGGCCAAGATTTCACCCCACCCTCATCAGCCTTAAGCATCACTCATTTCAATCATGCCAATTTATGTGGGTTTTTTGCACATTTTTATACCAGTGTTAGTGTTCATATAATTAGAATCTTTTTTTTTCCTTTTCTAATTTAGGGCTATTCATCCTTCATTCTGCTTGTTTGTAAATGGGTTTTCCAGTTTGTCGGACACTGTTACATTTTGTTTTTGGTGTTGGTGACAAGTGACTTACATTTTTTGGTAGCTGGATATGACCATCTTTTTCAACAACCTCTCCTGTTGCTTTTATGCTAGCAGTCCTCGTCTGTCCCTAATTAGTTTACTCTCTGCCAGTGCTTTATTCTGGTGTTTAAACTTTTTGAAAAAATATTTTATCTATATAAAATTCATCTTCTGGAAACTATAAAATAAGGTTCTAACTAGATTTTTCTCAAATTGATTTAATTACATCAAATGAGTTTTTGAATATTTGAATATTTGCTTGTTCTGAGGACCAAAGTGACCAAAGACTTTTTAGTTATCTCAGGGAAGCCTGAAATGTCATAGGTCCCATCCCAGATTGTATCTAAGAGACTAGGAAAGAATTCACCCTTCAGATGGGTTTGCAGGAGCGGCCCTTAGAGCAGAATCAGGTCGTTTTCTGTTCCATCATTCAAATGCTGATGTTCAACATGACAGTTACTGTCAAAGAAATGCTCCTTTTAAAGCTCATGGGATACTAAGAAAAAAGAAAAAAGTCATTAAGGGAGTCAAGCAAATTAGGAAAGTGCAAATCATGCCTCTATTAAAAAACCTGTAAAGGAAATTAAGAGAAATCGGTTTCTGAGCAGGCCTTTTGCCCCCCAAGAGCCCTTATTTAAATAGTGAGTATTAATCATCAGACCATAAAACTCAATGGATACAAAGAATATAACACTGTAAAATTTTTCTGTGACTTGTTTAATACCTAGCCAGAGCCTTCATTCTGTCGATGTAGAACACGTAAGCTATTAAATCAGATAAATCAGTCAATTAGTTAAGTGATTTTTTTTTCCAGGTACTTCAGGCTAAAATTTCATCCATGTTCTGCTCATCCCGCCCCCAATGTTGCGTCTAACTTTGAGGGGAACTTTGGCGGGGTGCGGTATCTGATCTACAGCTTGCCTCCCATGTCTGATGGAATTTGTTAGGATGTAATGCACCACGTATACACTGGTCGCTACCTTGGATTCCTTCTGTATCCACCAGCGTGTATGCTCCATTGTGCCTTGTCTCCAGAGGACAGACCCACAGAGATCATCATCCTCACTCTGATGGCCCGGCTCCTCTGTCAGCCCCACTGTGTCCCTCTAAGGGGCATGTGGAACTTTGGGCTACTATGCTGTGTGCCTCTCAGCTATCCTGAGTGCCTGTTGGGTGTGGGGGATGGGAAGGATGCCCTTTCCACTGACACCTGCCCCGTCCCCATTTGTAAACTACTTTCCAAAGTGGGTATACAAGACTTCTCTGAAGCAATGCTCCCCACTCAGGCTTTATCTAGGGAACAAAATACAGATCTCCTCTTCCTGGATGTGCCCCCATCTCTCTGGGCTCTGTTCTGCTATCATGGGTCAGTTCCAGGCTGATTCGGGGCAGAGGGAAAGGGACAGACCCGTCTCTGGGGACGACTGTCAGCTAGGCTCCTTTATCCTTAACGGAAGCTCCTCTTCACCCAGGCTGTGACCTTTTTCTATAGAAAGTTGTAGAGGGAATCAACTCTTTACCTGGCTTCCTTCAAAGTTTTAGCCTTTAAAAACAAGACAGAACACCACCTCATCTCACGCCTCCCCTGCAAAAATAAAAGGCCTTAGATTTTAAGAATAGTGCCTCTGCTCTGAGTTTTAAGAATCTTTTTTGGAACTTTTTTTTGTTTTTAAACAAGCAAGGAAAGAATTTGCCTCTATTCTTTCTAAGTCTCCCTTCTGACAGTGTTCTTTGAAGCACTCAATCCTAAGTCAATGGAGATAGGATCATGGTGGGAAGGAGGAAAACAAACCATATTTAATATTTCTAAGTTTTAATCTGTAATGTGTGTATCTCCAGTCTCCAGTTATCTAACAAAAGTTACCACATGTACACCCACTTCCCCTCCGCTCAGAGCCAGCAAGAAGGAAGCCAGCCGTTCTACAGTTTCCTGAGCTGAAGGGTGGGGAAGGAGACTCTCCCGCAGACATATACACATCCATTAATTACCAACAAGTGCACTTCTAAGTGAGCTGACGTGATGGAGGTCGGGGGGGGTCATGGTGGGGGGGGAGAGATTTCTTCCAGATCTTTGGTTTCCTATATCAGAAGTACCCACAGGAACAAAGGGCAGTCTTACCCGGAGGAAACTATTGATGGGATCAGAACCATATTTAAGCATTCAGAAAACTATCTGTTTCCACGTAGTTTTAATTTTATAAATTCGACAATGTGTATTGAATGACAAAGAAAGAAATTCTATCCGCATGGACCCTACATATTGGACAGTGAACACATTTGAACCTTGTAACAACAACAACAAAAAAGCCAGATTAGTCTGCCTCCAACCTGAAATGACTTGGGGATTGTCAGAGAAGTGAACTGGGAAGAACAAGTTCCCACCTCTGTTCATTAATCAATTTGAGGTGTCTTAATTAAATTCTCCTCTGAGCTTCAAGAAGGTGAAGAGGGACTATACGGTATACGTTGAACAAAATTCTCCCACAACCACCATATAAGTAGGGAGAGATAATCTCTGGATCTTTCTGACACAAAAGGAAAGTGGAATTTTTTCCTGTCATGCATTCTCTGTTTGAAGGACTAATGTGTAGGAAAGAAACTAGATTTATGTAAGGTTCTTATTCCACAAAGCAGAATTGGGCTTAAGTTTCAGTTTATATATATTTTAAAATATGTGTGTGTGTGTGTGTGTGTGTATGTGTATGTATGTGTGTATATACATATATATATATATATATATATATGTATATACACTTACCTTCATTTTTCACATTAGCATTGAGGGAGCAAAGCAGAAACCAGGGAGAAGATAAGATGAGAGATATACGGTTACTGCTATGGGTAGAAGTGATGATCCACAGTAATTTGATATCATATCCCCAGTAGAATCATCAGTCCCTAAATTCTCTGGTTCCTGCCTTCCCCCTCGAAGGTCCTGCAAGGGATCGGGCTCACTCATATGCTTCTTACTGCTGTCTTGTCATTCTGTCATGCTGTGACCTCAGTTTACCAAATGGTAGCCTTGACCATCAGACCTCTTCTTGACCACCTCTGCTGCATTCTTTTTTTTGGTTTTTTTTTTTTTTTGGCTTTTAAAAAAGGAATTTTATTGCCATGGCTTATTTTTTCCAGTTTTATTGTGATATAATAGACATGCAACATTGTATTATCCCAAGATGTGTAACATAATAACTTGATATATGTGTATATTGTGAAGTGATTACCAATGTAAGTTTAGTTAACATTAATCACCTCACAGCAATAGCAAGTATTGGAAAGGATGTGAAGAAAGGGAACCTTTGTGCACTGTTGGTGGGAATCCTCTGCTGCATTTTTAACCTCAGGGCTGTCATTACCCTAGGTTGACCTTCCCAAGGACATAGGAGAAGGTTGTCTCCCCAGGAGTATTATAGCTTCTTTACAAGCAGCCCCAAGGACTAGCCTGGCTCTTGTCATTCTCTTTCTTTCTCTTTCACATGCATTCAACAAATATTTGATTAGCAGCTACCACACGCCTGGCATTGGGCTTGAAACTAGGAGGCACAGTGGAGAACAAGACAATGATGGTCACTGACTTCATGGAGCACATAATCCAGTATCCTAATTTTCTTCCTTTTCCAATAAACTTCTGATAATCTCCTCAGATGCAGAAAAGCATCTGGAGGGCACCTGAGGCTCACGCTCAAAAGCATTCATTCCCACCAGTGGCTACCCAGCATCTCAGAACCTGGCAATGAACTTCCTTTTCACCAAGGTATTTTCCCCCTACTTACCTTTCTCAAATGTTTTAATCCCCCTGTCACACACACCTACTGTCCATTCCACTTCTCACCATTTTTTTCCCCAAAAGGGATAAAGGGTTATTATGAAAATGGAATTTCATCAGCCCAAATTGGTCAGTCATATTGATTATATTATATTCAATCTACAGAGTCGACTATTCATGTTAAAGAAGACTTTATAGGCAATGAACAATGAAGTTCATGGTCAGAATAATAAATAGAGGGTACATTTTGTATGTTTTGCATATTTTTCCTCCTTCTGAATAGTAAGGAACCTATTTACCATTTTAGAGAAGAATGACATCATCACTTTTATACTTCCTATCCTATAAAATGTAGTTACTATTTACAGAGCTTTGGAAATGGGAATACTTAAGCAGAATTGGGGTAAACTGTAATGGGTCTCCAACTTAAAGGGGAAAGGTATCCAGTTAATTTCTTTACACTTTCTCTTCAGGATAGTGCTTTTACCTTCCCTAAAATGCTGCATTGTAGGAACAACCAGCATTCCCTTTCTTCTTAAAGGATTTTCTGATTAAAATATAGATATTCAGAGCTCTAATTTTACCTTGTGCATAATTATATACTCTATTCATTGTTAAAAACATTTGTAGATCTTTTTTTTATTATTTTAAGATTTATTTATTTGAGAGAGAGAGCACGTGCGCGCACAAATGGGAAGGGGCAGAAGGAGAGGGAGAGAGAATCTCAAGCAGACTCCCTGCTGAGCACAGAGCCCAACATGGGATCTCATGACCCTGAGATCACAACCTGAGCTGAAATCAAGAGTCGTGAGCTTAACCAACTGTGCCACTCAGGTGCGCCAAGACATTTGTGTTCCTGAGCATCATTCCCTGAGATGGAGAGGCTAGGTCATCTGGTTTCCTGATGACAAGCACCTCTGAATTGGTGTCAAAAGTCAGGCTTAGGGGCGCCTGGGTCACTCAGTGGGTTAAGCCCCTGCCTTTGGCTCAGGTCATGATCTCAGGGTCCTGGGATCGAGCCCTGCATTGGGCTCTTTGCTTGGCAGGGAGCCTGCTTCCCTCTCTCTCTGTGCCTGCCTCTCTGCCTACTTGTGAGCTCTCTCTCTCTCAAATAAATAAATAAAATCTTTTTTTTTTTAAGTCAAACTTATTCCTCCTATCTTAAAAACACTCCTTGTATATATTATGGGAGATAGGCTTTATGGTGGGAGTTGAGTGTGTGTTCAGAACTGGGAAGGAATCGAGAAAGATGTTGCGATGAGGCATAGCAGGGCCTAAATCACCATAAACCTTTGTGAAATTTTGATCCTCTGCACTGTCACTGCCTTGCTTACCCCTGTGATGAGAGGGTGCTCATGAGGTCAGTAAAACTGACTAAAGATAGTCAAGCAGAACCAGGTTATTCAGGGACCTCAGAGGAGTAACAGCTGTGAATAGGACATCCTATGGTAGTGACAACAAAAGAGAAAGCTGGCATGACTGTCTTGAATGCATAGGTGTAAAAATGATGCCTAGAAATAGCCTAATTCTTTGCAGTGACTTTATTGACTAAAGGCAGAATCATCTGGGGACGCCTGGTGGTTCATTCAGTTAAGCTGCTGCCTTTGGCTCAGGCCATGATCCCAGGGTTCTGGGACAGAGTCCCACATTGGGCTCCTTGCTCAGTGGGGAAACTGCTTCTCCCTCTGCCTGCTGCTTCCCTGCTTATGTTCGCTCACTCTCTCTCTGGCAAATAAATTAATAAATCTTTAAAAAAAAATAAAGGTAGAGTCATCTGAGTGGAAGAAACAATGAAGTACACCTGAGAATTCTGAGTTTGTCAGCAAAATCAATGCAGAAATATGATATGGAAAATTTTCCTGGACAGAGGAAAAAGCTAAGTTGATTCCAGATTAATAGATATTAACTCATGTAAAGGAAGAATATGGCTATAGATGGGGGTTGGTCAGCAAAAAAGTGTAGATAAATTGGGATCAGAGAGGGAAAACTTGGTATCATGTGCTCAGTCCTACCCAGGGGAGAGAGGTTGTATATCTGGAAGATATACCACAGTCTGCCTATCCTTCAGGGAATCACCCAGCACATTTGTTAAGAATGTCTCTAGAGGGGCACCTGGGTGGCTCAGTGGGTTAAGCCTCTGCCTTCGTCTCAGGTTATGATCTCAGGGTCCTGGGATCGAACCCCACATTGGCTCTCTGCTCAGCAGGGAGCCTGCTTCCCCCTCTCTCTCTGCCTGACTCTCTGCCTACTTGTGATCTATCTCTCTGTCAAATAAATAAATAAAATCTTTAAAAAAAAAAAAAAGAAGAAGAAGAAAAAGAAGAATGTCTCTAGAGTTGGAATAACCTAGTTGGAACACCATGACCCTAGCTTACTTACCTACTTACTTGCTTACTTATTTACTTAATTACTGTCTGGAACAAGACACTTAAATTTTCTGAACCTTGGTTTCTTCATATGTAAAATCAAAATAATAGTAACAGCTCCTTGTTGCTTTTTCTTCCTGGGAATATGGTGAGACTACATTTCACAGTCTCTCCTGAACTTTGAGGGGTGGCCATCCAACTAGCTTCTAGCCAGTAGTATATGAGCAAAAAGAGTCTGCAACTCCTCCAGGCCTGACCCATTAAAAACTTCCTATATTCAAACTTCCATCCTCTTTACTTTCCCACTGGTTAGATGTGGTAGAGCCTCTAACATACTGGATACCTGAGTGACTGTGTGGAGCAGAGGCCCTCTACCAACCTGGAACCACTTAGACTATATGTATGATTAAAAAATTAAATTCTTGTGTAAACGATTATTCCTTTGGATACATATTTGATACAGCAGCTAACGATCTTAACCAGTACACCGCTGATTGTCTTGTTGAATTAAAATAGACGAGTCCACGTACAACATGTAGGATAGTGCCAGCACAGAGAAAAAATGCTTAAAAATTGTAGCTTAATTATTTTTTATTCTCAACTAGACCAGACTTCTTTGAGGCTGGTGAAGGCTTCAAGATGGAAATTGATAAATCAGACTCAGCTGAAGTTTCTTTGTTTTTCACTTGCTATATTCGTCAAAAAGCACGACACAGGCTATAAATGAGATGAAAAATACATGTTGGCATGAGTGAAGAGGTCTCCAGTGCCTTCCTTTTCTTTTCAAGTGACATACCAAAGATGGGGTGGGCTCAACAGCACACACAGAGTGAGGGAGTTTCAAGTCAGAAGAACCCAGAACTGCACAATCGTTGTCTTCATCACTTTTAACTTGGGATTAGGAGGTGAAGTGGAGGGAGAGGCTACATCAGATCATGTCTGTAACATGTTATTTGAGCTTAGGTTTACATTTTTTTTTCTTGCTGAATCACAGTTATGTAATGTTATTCCTTCCATATGTCATTTCCTACTATTCCACTGGGTCTACTAGAGTTTTCAACACAACAGGGCAAGCTACTATCCTTTGGCTCTCCTACCATCCTTCTGGCTTTCCTTGATTTCCAAATCACCATGGATTCCAATTAGCTTTCCCACCCTCTGTAAGTAAAAACTAAAGCCCAGGAGTGAGGACACAAGCACTGGCCATAAGAAAGGAAATCCATATTACACATGAATTTATTAACATGATCAGTCATCCATCAGCCACAAGGTCATCATTTTTTATTCACCATCCTGCATTATTTTTTTCTTGACACTTACAATTATTTAAAATTCCATTTTTTATTTATTTGCCTACTTATTTATTATGTACCTCTTCCCACTGATGTAACTCAATGGGGACGGAGACTTTATCTTCTTTGCTGCTATAGCCCAGCATTCAAAACCAGTGTGCCAATCACCAAGTAGATACAAAGAAGCTTTTTTTTTTTTTCAAATGAATAAATGAATTTGTTGAATGTATGTTTGTCAGGGGTTGGGCTTCCTGGATCTGTTCAATACTTGAGGAGTGATCAAAGAGTTTCTAGACCAACAAAGCCAATTACTGGTCCCAGACCAGATCTGGTACCAAGATAAGGTTACTTTGTGGGTATGTGTCTGGATATCCAGACAGGGGAATCTTCAAACAAAGTGACTCTAGACAACAATAAAAATATTTGGGAATGGAAATTTGTACATCACCCAACTGAAGATAAATCTAGCTTATTGTCACTCCATTTTTTGCAATTTATTATTCACCTTTTTGGTATTAGGAAAAGATTAGAACCCTTGGGCTTGCTTAGCCTGGAGGGGGAAATGCTTAAGATGACATATAATCTGCTCACTAGAATAGGTCTTGTCAAATTCATCTCTTGTCTTTTTTGGTTACGGTCATTAAACTGATGGATCTGGGGAAATATTCTACAATGAAGGATTTCATGGGGTCTTTCAGGTTACCTCAGAGATAAGAAGGGAAGTAGTGGGAAGTTGGCCTATGATTGAATGGCAGTCCCCAGAGATGTAGCAGGGGGTCTTTGGTGAAGGATTTCAATGGATTTGGTATGAATACCTGGAATACATAATGATCAAACCTGTGGATCAAAGACAGAGGGAGAAATAAGAACTAACACATGGGTGACAGAATCAGGTCCCACAGATTTCTTACTGAGCTGTAAAAATGGACCAAATATAGCAAGAATTTAATAGAGGTAAGTATCAAGGCATGCACTTGGTTTCAGCATATTAATCACATATTCTGCCCAAAACTAAATTCCTTTAAATTGACCAAACCATTCCCAAGCTGCACAGCGAATATCCTAGAAAACTCAGTCCCTGACATCTTCCAAGAGCCCAGGTCCAGAGTCCTATTTCCCAAGGTCACGGCTCATTCATTTTTTTGACCCATTCTGTTATCAAGGCTCTTGATGCTCTGCTCCATTTTTTTAAAGATTTTTTTATCTATTTATTTGAAAGAGAGTGACCGAGAGATAGAGAGCTTGAGCAGTGGGAGGAGCAGAGGGAGAGAGAGAAGCAGACTCCCCACTGAGCGGGGAGCCCAACACGACTCTGGGATCATGACCAGAGCTGAAGGTAGACACTTAACTGACTGAGCCTCCCAGATGCCCCTCTTTCTCCATTTCTTGACATTGGCTGAACGCTTGCCCTTTGGCTCTGACCATGAGCTCCCCTCTGCTACTGTGATCTCACTTCCCCTGCTTTGGCCCCATCTGGTTTATACTCTATCTCCTTTGAGCCCAGTCCCCAGGACCATATCAGCACCTTCTCTGACCACAGAATGCTTGAAGCATTCACCAGTCTTGGTACACATAAGGAAAATGAAGGCCCTCAGTTTGCTAGAAGTACAACACAAATAGTCTAACCATCAGACAGGTTAACAAAACATCAATATAAACTTGAGTCAAATTGCTGTATTCGTGGTGCAAGGAGTTAGAGAAGTTGTTGCCACTCTCTGTCTGCTCTGTGATAGACCACATCTTGAGATAGGACCTGCTTCTATGTATTAAACATGCTGGTGTGTCTTGAGAAATGAAGGTGAAGGGACTTGAAACCATCTCCTCTGAATGAATGTTCCCCCTTTATTCCCAGGGAAGAAGAAGGGAAGGAACCCCCTCGGTTTTTACAAAAGTAAAACTTGGCTGAATACAAAGATATACTCATTGCTGAAAATTTGGAGAAGACAGATAAGCACAAAGGTATATGTATCTTCATTCTTTTTCTTCTGTTCCTTAATCTTATGTATGTGTGTGTGTGTGTGTGTATATATATATATATATATATATATATATATATATTTATGACATTGATTCATACTTTATTGCTACCTTTTGTACTTTACAATATATTAAGGTGTTTTGACCATGAGAATGAATATTACTCTATAGCAGGTTTATTGAAGAAGGCACGTAAGAACTTTTTAAAAGTACGGAGCGGGGATTTTTGTTTTTCAATGTTAAGAAAATATCATGTATAACTCCATGCTAATTTGGATTTTTTTTTTAAAGGAAAAGAGAAATTATCAAAATGGGCTCAAAAAGATTCCACTTGGCTATGTCTCTGCCTTGAGGCTGTCTGAATGAAGACCCTTGTCCACCTGGTCACACACTCCCCACCTTTGGCACGTTTTTACCCTCTCTCTAGGGGAGCGGAAGGTGCCCTCCATTTGCCGTGCTCCATCCCCTCTCCGCTCTGTGAGTTATGTCAGGTGGCTGGCTTGGGGAAGTGCCAGAGGAACAATAAACACTGTTCTCAAACTGGCTGAAGAAGGCTCATAACTCCTGGTGATTTCAGGCTGGTCTCCAAGCTGCTTACCGAAGTTAGAAGTGGGGACAGAGTTCTCGGGGAATTCCATTCGCTGCCACGTTTCCAGACTCGTTGCTGGGCCCCACAGCACATCAGCTCTCACCTTCTCCCTCTGGGGAGGAACGGAAGAGAAGATGAGCTATTACGGATGAGGAGATGGAAATCTACCGTCTCTCCCTGATCCCGGCTTCCTCTCATAACTAAATCTAAATCCTCCGAAAGCTACCATGTCAGCTATGCACCACTTAGCATTCCAAGAAATAGGGCCACCTATTTCAGAGGACATCCCCTGAAGTTCTGGAAAGAATGGGATAGAGTTCAAAACCACCTTTCAGAGTGTACAAGTAAGACAGACTAAAGTATTCGCACTTCCCATACAGATGTAGAGAGGACCTGCCTCTGTGCCTTGCTTACTGCTGTGTCCTCTGTACGGAGTGCTTTTTCCCATCTCATGATGGCTTACTTGGCTTCGGGTGCCAGGTCAAAACAACCCGGCACCAGGAAGTGCCAGTGATTTCCCCTTCACAAATGTCTAGCTCACATGCACCTGTTCTCCTATCTCTTACTGCATTGTTTCTTTCACCCTCCTGTTAAACTGACAAATGCAAATGCCTTAACTTCCCCACTGGCCTGTAGGCTTCTTTTTGGCATGACCAATGGCTGATTTACTTTTATTTCCCCCGTGGGCAGTCGGCAAACAAATGAAGTATACAGCATTATCCTAAAAGCTTGAGTTCCTTGTGCCCAGGGCAAAGCTGCTTACTTCTGTTTTTCCTGGGACATTCTTAAGCAATTTCTCTTTCAAAACACACTAATTCCTGCCACCTTCCCGTTCCTGGATTCTTTTCTAGCACACTCTCATGTTCTACAGGAGAACATACCACCACCTTGACCAACAGGTAGTGAGAGGTGCTAAGCAGTAGCCACAAAGTTCTTTCACACTCCTCCATTCCATTCCCAAAGGGAACCCTTCACAGGACCTGTCTCCGGTCACTTTAGGGAGAAGCTGGGGGCCTCCTGCAGACGTTCCCGTCTGCACAGTGAGGCAGTGTGGCCCAGTTGGAAGTGCTGTGGCCCCCAAGTCGAAAGCCCAGGCTCTTGTCTTAGCTATCTCTGACTCTGATCTCTTGAAGAGCCCCTTTCTTCCTGATTTCTTCCGTGTAGAGATAAAATCAGTGCCCCCGCCCAAACTTCTTCCAGCTTCCTAACCCTTTAAGTGAGATCTAATGTGAAAATGAACACAAATAAATAAAAGCACAGCTGTCCTTGTTGAAGTTAAAAGGGATGTGGCTTAATCTTTCCTGCTGGATTTCTCTTTGCCCCACTGACTCACCTCCACCTGCCCCTGTTAGAGCCCCTGGGAACCTTGAAGGGTCCTATGGGATGGTCTGAAAACCACTGAAGAGAGACAGTCACAGAGGAGTCCTCCAAATCTGAGTTTCTGATCCCATTAAGGTAGACAGGGAAAGCCCAACATGGAGGGGAGCTGAGGGCAGCAAAGGGTGGCGGAGGAGAACCTGAGTTCCACCCAGGGACGTGATTGCCATGTGCACAGACAGACCACACACCAACATCCCAGGCTTTACTGGTTGTGGGACTGCTTAAGGGCAGGACCGGGTTTTATAAATCGCTCCGTTTTCACCACCTCGCGCTGCGGCTGGATCAGCGCTGTCATTTCTCCATCGCATCCAATGACTCTCAGTCAGTACAAGTAACCTTCCATGCCTCCTCTGATAAAGCATCAGGTTCTACCCTGGTTTGTATCTAAATGATTTGTTTATGTGCCTACATTGTCACTGTGCTGTGAGATACTCAGGAGCAGGCATCTTATCTTACTCATTTCTGTATCCCAACCAGGCAAAGAAGACAGAATGAGCCATGAGCAAAAAGTCAGGAGAATCAACCTAGAGATGTTCAGAAAACAGCAGAAGAGCCAGCAGCAGGAAGTCTAGGTGGGTAGAGGACAATAAGGTGTAAAGCTGGGTCAGGGTTAGAACACAGTGCCAGACTCGGGTGGGCAAAAGGAAGGTTTGAGAAGGCAGGATAGGAGAGAGTTCCTAAGTGTGTGCCTTGCAGTCAGTAAGACCCTGTTTCTGGCAACCAGTAGTGTTAACTTCTCTGTTCCTCAGTTCCTCCTTTGTCAACGTGAGTAGATAGCATTACTTACCCCGTAGGGTTCTTTTGAGGATTAAGAAGGATGCATGTAGAACAAATCAAAACCTGAGATACCAACTCACCCCCGTCAGAAGGGCTAAAATTAACAGCACAAGAAACAACATATGTTGGCAAGGATGGGGAGAAAGGGGAACCTTCTTGCACTGTTGGTGGGAATGCAAACTGGTACAGCCACTCTGGAGAACAGTTTGGAGGTTCCTCAAAGGTTAAAAACAGAACTACCCTATAATCCAGCAATTGTGCTATAGGTATTTATCCAAAGGATACAAAAACTCAGATTTGAAGGGGTACATGCACCCAATGTTTATCAACAATAGCCAAACTATGGAAAGAGCCTGAATGTCCATCAACTGAGGAAATGATAAAGAATATGTGGTATATATATATACAATAGAATATTACTCAGCCATAAAAAAAAGAATGAAATCTTGCCATTTGCAGCAATGTGGATGGAGCAAGAATGTATTATGCTAAGCAAAATAAGTCAGAGAAAAGCAAATTCTGTACGATTTCGCTCATATGTAGAATTTAAGAAACAACACAGATGAAGATATGGGAGGGGGAAAAAGAGAGGGAAGCAAACCATTAGAAACTTTAATGATAGAGAACAAAATGAGGATTGATGGAGGGTGGTGGTGGGGAATGGGCTAGATGGGTGATCGGCATTAAGGAGGGCGGTTGTTATTATGAGCACTGGATGTTGTGCGTAAGTGATGAATCACTGTGTTCTACTCCTGAAATTAATATTACACTGTATGTTAACTAACTAGAACTTAAATTTAAAAAAATGTTTTAAGGGAGAAATAAACATCTCATTTTTTAAAAAAATAAACTTCTTAATTTAAAAAAAAAAGCTCTATTGCACATAGAGTAGTTAGCATGGTGCTTGGCATATAATAAGCTCTCAGATGTTAGCTATTATTATTTTACCAGTTTTGCATGCAATTCATAAAACATTTTTCCCAAATCAGCAGCAATTTCTCAGAAATATTTGGTAAGTAATTCCCTTTGGGGGCTGTGAAAATAGAGAAAATATAAAGGAGAGACTCTCAATAAGCTGCTTATAAATAGTTGGGCATTGTCTTTGACTGCTCTAGCAAAACAGCACAGACGGGGTGGCTTATAAACAACAGAAATTTATTGCTCACAGTGCTGGAGGCTGGCAAGTCCAAGATCGGGGTGACAGCATGGTGGCCTTCTGGTGAGGATCCCCTTCCTGTTAGAACAGGTGCCTTCTTGCTGTGTCCTCACACAGTAAAAGGGGGTAAGGATCTCTCTGGAGTCTCTCTTATAAGGCACGAATCCCATTCCTGAGGACTTCATTCTCATGTCCAAAGCAACTCCCAAAGGTCCACTTCCTAATACAATTTTTGGGGGGATAGGATTTCCCCTATGAATTGGGAACACCAACATTCAGACTATAGCAAGCAAAGTATGCAAACATAAAAAGAAAATGCATTTAGAGATACAGAAGCATGCCTGATCTCTCTCTCTCTCTCGCGCGCGCGCGCACACACACACACACACCCCTTTTCCAGGTGTCCCTTGGGTTAAAATTCTGCAAACAGTATCTCACAGTAAGCACTCTTGACTCTGCTCCTCTAGGGATGCTCCCTGAGCCAATATGGAGGAAAGAGTTCTAATCACCATTTCCCTCGAGGAGCCTGTGGTTGCTGGGGATAAGGATAGCCTGTAATAAAATGTTGTGCATAAACTGATAAAATAACTATTATTATTGTGGACAATGGAGTACAAGAAATAGTGCCCTCGTTCATTTATTCATGCTCTTGAATTTACACCTCCCTGGTTTTGTTACACACCGAATCCCTTCTTTACAAAGTGGAAGTGGGTATATACATATATATGTGAAATCAATGTGTCCCACTTCATAGACCTGGTTTATAAAATAGGTTCATTTTCCTGACACTTGCTGCTGAAAGGTTATTCTTCCCTGCCCTCGGATCACCTTTCCTGTGATTCTAGCTTATTGGGAGAATTAAATAATTACAGGGAAAGTGTTTAGACTAGTGTCTACCTCGATTCTAATAGAGTAGCAAGCACTCGAGAATTAGTGTTTAGTATTATTCTTGCCATCAATATTGTTCCTAGTATTTCCAGGAGACTGAATTTGGTGAGCCAGCTCGAGAAGAAGGATGCCACAGGCATAGTAGTTATTCACAACTATTCCAATTCCCTTACCTTCCTGGCACCAGGTAGAATTGGGCTCACTTGACCATTTGTGGTTGGGTGGGACCACGTGACTAGTTCTGGCCAATGGGTTGTGACCGGAAGCAATGGCCAGCTTTTCCCGGCTGGAATGTTTCTTGAAGCATTGCAGATGCAGGACCCGCCAGAGCTCTGTTTTCCCTTTGCCAAGATAAGGAATTTGTCACATAATGGCTGTTCTTCTATCTCAGTCCCCAACTGAGAACAATGATAGGATGGAGCAAAGTCCATGCCAACCTGCAATGGATACACAGTACGAGCAAAAAAATACTTCTTTATTCTTTTAAGTCAGTATTCCCTTGGTGATAAGATGGCTCAGCCTTGAACACATGCTTCATCCTCAATTTGACCATCAAGGCCCTACCATCAACCACACTACCGCTCCACCACTGTGACATTTTGCTATCCTTTTGTATGTTCTAGTATGAGTCAGCACTCTCTCAGGCATCAGAAATTTGCAAACAATGTTGAACATCGAAGGGGAAAGAAAACGGGAGTTCCCAGCCCTTGAAAAACTTGGTTCTTTATGCAAATGTGCTCAAGCCTGCTCAGTAATCTGTAAGCTGTCTATACCAGGGGAATGTATAGCTTTGTCATACCCCAAACTTGTCTCCCCGTTCCCACACAAGGCACCTGGCCCTTTCTCCTGTCCCTTCAAAGCACTGGGCAGAAATCCCTGTTGATCACTTCTCAGGACTTTTGCAATGTTCTATCTTCAGGCCTGTTCCCAAGAGGAGTGTAAATTTTTTTAATATCTGAGATTTCACACCCCACCATTCCCTACCCCAACTGCTAGCACAATGCCTGACTGATGAGGGGCCTGACCTCTGAAGACCTGTATCAGGTATCACATTCTACTTGAAGCCCTTTCTTAAGTTCCTCCTATCTACCACACACTGCCAGCCATGGTAGAGAGAGCCATTCACTCTCTCTCTATCTCCCTTTTTAAAATTTGTTTAATTTTAAACATTTTTTTAAAATGTTTATTTGTCAGAGAAAGCACAAGCAGGGATAGCAGCAGGCAGAGGGAGAAGCAGGCTCCCTGCTGAGCAAGGAGCCCAGTGTGAGACTTGATCCCAGGACTCTGGGATCATGACCTGAGTCAAAGGCAGATGCTTAACCAACTGAGCCACCCAGGCATCCCCCATTCACTCTTATGTTCTACCAATCCCGATAAACTTTTGTACTTGCTTACTACCCTTATTTGTTGACAAGCTTGTCTTCTCCTTATAGACCATCTCCCCTAATAGGCTGAGATTTCCTGGAAAGCAAGCCTTCCACTGATGTTTGTTTATTTTCTTCACAGTCCCAACAATGAATGCATCCCTGGTCTATATCTGCAGACTCTTTAATGCATGTATGTTCAATTATCAGATGAATATACAATTTATATTTCCATATAAATTCACACATCTCATTCATAACTCAAACTCTATGTATGATTTGGGCTTTAGGAAAAAAGAATGAGCAAAAAGGACTTTCATAAGAAAGAAACAGAAAGAGGAAAAAAAAACAGACAAATATATGGGTGTCCATCAAAATCAACATCTGTCACTAGCAACTGTTAAAACTTCCTTAAAATGCTGTGTGTCTAAAAGTGTCAGATGGACACTCTTAGGTTTCTAGTTTTGGCCTCTCCAGACCACAGAGCAAAGACAATGGCACACCATTCCCGTAGAGTTGCCCTTGTGAGACCCCAGAGTAGGTGCCTCCTCAGATTGTGCAACTGAGCCTTCATTTGCCTCACACTAGTCCAGGTTCTGCCCTTGGGAGTACTCCTTGATCTTGAGTTGACTGTTGCTGAGCTTTTGGACACCCAGTGTGCTGGAGGAGGTCCTTCCCCTTATTGTGCAAACCTGCCAGTGAGAGGCATGCTCTGGGTGTGATGTGCACCCTGCTGACACAGCGTGCAGTGGCCACGGTGAGGACATTTGGAATCGCTCTTGACTCCTCCCTTTCTTCCCCACATAATCAGTCAAGTGGTGGTGACCTACCTTTTGTCCCACTTTCCTGGGAAAGGGTGATAGGAGGGGGACCAGCACAGGACAGGAGGAACCTGGCAGCTGCCATAGGGTGACTGTGATTGGCTGACTGGTGTGTGAGCCCATGCAGAAGACCCTTGAGAACTCTTTTGTATAACTGGATGAGCTTTGGAAAGCATGAGCAGGTGGGAGCAAGAGTCAGCACGGTTTAAATAATTATTCTGCCTCTCTATGCACAAGGGATATAAACCTGGGATACATGGTTCCTTATGTTTCCATCATCATCTCTCACTCCTCTTCAACATGAACACCCTGTGCCAGTAAGTCTCACCTCTGATCTTGAGAATACTAGGTTCTTTCCGACTTCCACTCCTTTGCTCAGATATTGTCTGACCCTCTATACAGCCCTTCCCTTCTCCACTGTTTATCTTACCTAATCTGATTGTTCTATCAAGGCCCTCTTCTATCTGCTCTCTTGTTCCACCAGTCTCCCCCTATGTGGTCTCCCTCTGCTGGGAATACCTGCCACACTGTGTTATCGTCCACTTAGGCACTTAATTACATGCTGTCTCATACCATTATCTTAACATTTTCCAAGCATCTATCTTATCTGTCTGACTTGACCATATTCCCCCTGAGCCCAGGGTCTTGGTTGTGAATGTCTTCTGTTTTTCCCCAAGAGCCCATGTGTGTCCATATATATACAGTAGGAGTCTCATACTTACTGGAGGGGTGGATAAAGAAATAGCACATAAGTGTGGTTCTTGTGTACTTACTTTATATGATCTGCCAAAATGACATCATTTGATCACTCACCATAACTCAAGTTGTTTCCCTGGTCATGGAGATTGATTTCCCCTAATTCATTGCTGATTTTTCTCCCTCATCAGGAAGGGGTACAGGGAAAATGCACATGCACTGGTTGCATAACGTGGGGCAAGCCAAGAACTATCACCCAATCCATACCTGGAAAGGGGGGAAATACAGTTGACCCTTGAATGACACGGTTTGGACTGTGTAGGTTCACGTATACTTGAATTTGGGGTTCTGATAAATTCAGTACAGTACTGTAAATGTATTCTTCCTTATGACTTTCTTAACATTTTCTTTTCTCTAGCTTACTTTATTGTAAGAGTACAGTATATAATACATATAACATGCAAAATGTGTGTTAAGCAACTGTTTGTATTATTGGTAAGGCTTCTGGTCAACAATATTATTAGGCTATTAATAGTATTATTAACAGTATTATTAGGCTATTAATAGTTACAAGTGAGGTTTTCAAAAGTCATACATCAATCTTGGACTGTGTGGGAAGGCAGTGTCCCCGCCCCTGTGTTGCTCACTGGTCAACTATAATAGTGATAGCAATGATAGTAGAAGTGATGTGAGGGTCATCATCATTGCTTCCTCAACATCCAAACCCAGTTTGTTTGTTTTTTCTAGTTCTCCCTGATTTACCAGGCATTTGATCCAACTTAGGCCAATGAATTATGAATTATGAGATGTTTGCTATTGCCTCTAGGAAAGAAGCATTTTCATCAGGTGAGATGTTCCCACAGCTTCAGATGAAGCTGCCACCATGAAAGGTACGGCAGCTGAATCAAACTATTCCTGAAGTCCACCCTATCCTGGACTGCAATTAAAGGAATTTTCTGCTCAAGCCACTTATTCTGTTACTCGCAGTCAAATATATTACAACTGATACATAATAGTAACTACAGTGACAATAATAGCTGCTATACAAACTCAGAGAGTAATTGGGAATGCAATATTGTTGTGTAGGCTTTATTGTGCAAATGTTTGTTGCTGAGAATCCCTTAGTTAAGACGTCTTCCCTTAAGAGCTAGAACTTGGAGAGTACCTCCAAGAACTTGGAGAGGACCTATTGGGTTGTTCATCTTGGAAGTTAAAAAAAAAAATCTCTTATCAGAGTTGATCAGAAAGACTGAAACATTAAGATACAAGCTGAACAGAATAAGAAATGCTGCAGATACTATACATGACAAACTTTCTAGAAGGAAATGATTTACATCACCTGATGCCCAGCCCAGAGTCGGTGCTAAATAACTCTTTGTTTTTAAAATTTGTGTTTAAAAATAAATTAGGCATACAGAGTACAAAATGTAAAGGTTACAAAAGTGTGTATGTGTAGTCTCTTTCCTCCCCACTGGCTCCTCAGTCATCCAACATACCTTCCTTTACCAGTTTCTTACGCATATTTCCAGAGCCATTCTGTACATTTACAAACATATATGTGTATTTATTCACACAAATGTCAGAATCCCATACACGCTGTTCTGCTTCATTTAAATTTTCTTGGATCACGGAATGGATCTTGGAGATCTCTCCGTATCAATGTCTATTGAGCTGTCCATTTCTTTTTAACAGCTGCAGAGAATTCCAAATGCGCCCAATCATAATTTACGTTCCCATGAATTTGACCAGTTTTATTGTTGGACAGACTGTTTCCCATCGCGTGTGATATCAAACAGTGATGTAATGATTATCCTTCTGGAGCGACATTTCACAGAAGTGGGAGCCCATCTGTAGGACAAATTCCCAGTCGTGGAATTGCTGATTTAAAGGGCATATGTGCAGGAACTCAGTTTTAATTTGTGCGGTCAGTAATACTGAAGTCGATGAATTTGTGGGAAGCCCCCCGGGCCGCCGAAGCAGCTCTCCAAAGCAGCGGGTGCAAGGGCGAGGGTTGCGGGATTGGCACGCTGGACCCCCGAGCCCTGCGGGCCTGCGGGCGGGTCCCGCAGCCCCAGCCCGCCTCCCCACGCGGCCCCGCCCTGCGCGCGCCCCGCCCCGGGCCCCGGGCGGGAGCACCCGGCACGTGCGATTCCACGTGAGCCTCCCGGCCGCCGTGCAGCCCGGAGGTACGCAGGCGCCTGCCGCCAGGGAAAGTAGGTCAGACTCCTCCTCTCACGTGACCTGCTCCCCTTAGCTACCCCCGGCGCCCCCCCGCCGGGGTGCAGCCGGGATGCGCTCTGCAGCCAACGTGACGAGGCCGGGCGCGGGTGGGGGCGGGCCCCGGTCCGCGAGCGCCGGGAGCCCGCGAGGATTCGCCGGTTCTCCTCCCTCCGGAGCGCTCCGCTCAGAAGTCGGGCGGGCAAAAGGGAGCGCGGCGCGGAGCCTCCAGGGAGCCGGGCTGGAAAAGAATGGGAGAGGAGAAGCGACCTCAAATCCCTGACACGGGGACTGGGCTGAGCCCCCTTTCCTGCTCTTTGAAGCAGTGCTGCCTGCGAGGAGGGAACGCGCTTCGCGTTTCAGTGTAAACTGAATCACCCAACCGTTTGCAGTCCCCATTTGTATATTAGGTAACCCAGACATTCGTGGAAACGAACTTTGTGGAACGAAATGTGAAAGAATGTTAGGGGTTCCTGGAATTTTGAAGGAATATTCCGTAGGCCCCATTTCCAAACTCCTACCCATTGCGGCCCCCCCCCCCCCGCCAAAAGACACTCCCCGTAGAGGGATTTTAAGCGGATTTCTCACCTTCCGCAAGAGACTAAGGAGGTGACTGGGGCGCTGATGGGGCTCGATGCTTTGGGGCAGGGGTGGGGTCGGTAGGAAGGCAGACTGAAATCAGCTGAAGCCTGAGTTTTCAGTGTTAGGAATAATGTTATTTCTTGCCCCCGCCCCTTCTGGTTTTTAACTTGTTGCGCCAAGGACAGAATCTGCCTCAATGAGTTTCAATCAATTGAGGAGACTGACAAGCGAAATCAATGGGATGGGCTAGAAATGCCTTCACAGAGGTGTGCCCAGGTGTTACATAAGCACAGAGGAGGAGGGGCCCCAATATGGGGTGGGTACCCTGAGTCTTGAAGGCTAAGTGGGAGTTAGCTGGCAGAAAAGTAAGGCAGAGGGGGTGGAAAAGGGTTCCAAACAAAAGAAACTACTAATAGTTACATAATATTTCCCTCAAGGAGCCTTTTACTATAATTGTCTTAGCCATGCCCATGGTTAGAATGTGTACTGTTTCCATTTACGTTATTCTAAGCCAGTCTTTAATGAACATAGTTGTACATAATGCTTTTACCTGTGCACTTCTAAATAAGTCCTCCAGGAGTGGGATGACTATATAAAAAATACAAATATTTGGTGACTTTTGATAAAGCATCATCAAATTATGTTCCCAAAAAGTTTCACTAAGTTGTGCCAAGGTAGCATTGAACTGTTTAGCATTTGGGCAGAAAGTCGCCCATTATTTATTTCAAATCAGTGAAGCCTGATGAGATTAACACCTGATTTAGTAGAATGCCATAAATCATAATACATGCATTTCTGGGATTTGTGACCCATGATAAAATTCAAATTGAATTCAAGTTTGAAAAATGGAGACTCTCAGACCAGTGCATTTAATCCTTTACAGTGAACCACAGAGCAGGTGCAAGGTTGGGTTTGGAATTAGGCTAGGAGTGAGACAAACTACAGCAGCACCAAATGCCTGTCTCTGATTGCTCCTTTTTTTTTTTTTTTTGTTACGATTTTATTTATTTATTTGACAGAGAGGGAAAGAGAGCATGAGCAGGGGGAGAGGCAGAGGGAGAGGGAGAAGCAGGCTCCCAACAAAGCAGGGGAAGCCTGATAGGAGATTCAATCCCAGGACTCCGGGATCCTGACCCAAGCCGAAGGCAGTGACTTAACCAACTGAGCCACCCAGGTGTCCCTGATTGCTCCTCTCTTACTGTAAATCAAGAGTAACAGAGGAGGTAGCTCCACACAAGTCAGAACAAGCCAAGAGGCTTCCACACAAATGTCACAAGAGCAGCAGATTCAAAGAGGCCCACATTTGACCCAAGAGGCCACAATAACTTGCAGGAGGAAGGCTGGTGACAAGTCTGGGAACAAATCTCCAGAATCCTACATGCTTCTGCACTTGGTCTCCGTTGGCATCTGCGCCTACAAGGAGAAAACAATCCTCTGACATTCAGAGGAACATAGAGGAAAAGGGTAATTTGGATCATATGGACAATGAAAGCAGAGAGGATCTTGCTTTTTGCCTGTATTAAGCTAGGTCATGACGGATAACTGAAGCATGGTGCGGTTATAATTTTCCAGAGACACGGCTTCGTTCATGCTGTGGGGGTTCCTTAGTATCCACTCTGCATGTTGTGAAATGACCGAATACTTTAGGGGCAGGGGGCTTACCTCTCCTCAGCTCCAGGAGTCAGCCTCGATTGAATTAACCGATTGGGGTAGTACCATTGCTCTTTTTATGAGGATTACTGGAGTTAATTCAGCAGAAGCAAGTTCAGTTAGAAGAGTGTCTGGCACGTATTTAGTGCTCAATGAGCATTAGCTGTTGACACTAGTGTGACAACGACTGGTTCCATCAGAGAAGGCCTGGACTTGTTTCAGGGCTTATGGGATGCCGTTCTTTCTTCTTGGATGGTGGTGAAGAAGTGTGTGTACTTACTGATGTCATCCTTCCACCTTAGGGCAGTCAGCTTAACCACAGCCTGATAAACAAGGAGAGGCAGAAGAGGCTACACCCTGACCCTGCTGTTCTTGCAGTCTGAGCTATCTCTGGACATTTCAGTTGTTTGAGACATCCCATCCGTTACTTCAGTTACTGGAGGTGGGTTTTCCCTTTTTTTGCCTGCAGAAGCACCCTAACTGATTCCAAGCCTGGGTCCTCATTTTAATTCAAGGGTCAAAATGATGACACTGGCATTCCATTCTGAGCATGAACTTGTTAAAGAATTGGATTAAAACTTATCTCCGTGGCAGATGAATACAGTAATTAAGTGTATTCATTTCCTAGGGCTACCATAACAAAATACCACTGGCTATCTGAAACAAAACAAATTTGTTTGCGCCCAGTATGGGAGGCTAGAAGTCTGAGATCAAGGTGTTGGCAAGGTTGGTTTCCTCTGAGACCTTTCTCCTTGGCTTGTCATCTTCTCCTGCTGTTTTCACATGGGCTTCCCTTTGTATGCATCTGTGTCCTAATTTCCTTTTCTTACAGGGACGCCATTCATACTGGATTAGGACTCACCCTAACAACTTTATTTTAATTAAGTGACCTCTTTAAAGACCCTATTTTCTTTTTTTCTCTTTCTCTTTTTTTTTTTTTAAGATTTTATTTGTTTATTTGACAGAGATCACAAGTAGGTGGAGAGGCAGGCAGAGAGAGAGAGAGGGAAGCAGGCTCCCTGCTGAGCAGAGAGCACCATGCGGGACTCGATCCCAGGACCCTGAGATTGTGACCCAAGCTGAAGGCAGAGGCTTTAACCCACTGAGCCACCCAGGTGCCCATAAAGACCCTCTTTTCAAATAGAGTCACATTCGGAGGTCCTAGGGGCTAGGACATCATGATATGAATGAGGTGAGGGGCACAATGAGTCCACAGACATTAATGATATAATATGGATTCCTTAAAATAAGATCCTCTCCCTTATTCTAGTTCCCATCTTTAAGGTTTTTGTTTGGGGGGTGTGTGTGTGTGTGTGTGTATGTGTGTGTGTATGTGTGTGTGTTGGGGGAGGGGGAGGTGCTGGAGAAAGGAGAGAGACTGAGTTTGGAAGAGCCAAGTATAGGTCCAGAAAACAGCATGCAATGAAGTTGTGGCTAGGTCTGCCCTTAAAGATCTGTCCTCAGAGAACAGTTCACACTGATGACAGGAAAGCAAATGTAGAGGTGGCTTTGGTTGTTCTACTCTTTGGAGAGATGGGTAGTTTTTCAAAGGAACGTGTTTCAGGCTGACTTTTCTTTTCTCCCTTAACACTTCTTGGTTAGACTGCTGGTGCTTTATCGAAGAGTAGAATCTCTCCTTTCTAGACATGGTTGAGCGGCTGTTTGTGTTCTTTCTAATGTCAGTCGAGCAAGTTTCCAAAAAAGAATGGACAGCTTGGTTTGCATTCCTCGGTAGGTCCCTGAGATGCATGGTTTGTGCTGTGTAGCATGAAATAAGTCACTTCCCCACTCAGGGCTGTTTCCTCACATGGCAAATGAAGCTGCTGGATTCCGTGATTTCTAAGTCACTTCTGTCTCCTCATCATATGATTGGATGAAAAAGAAGTGTTTTGGTTTCTTCGTTGGGCTTTACTAGTAAAAAGTGTATTTATTGTATTCAAAAACTCTTTCCCAGCGTACACATGGTTATGTATACCTGATACCTGTATCAGGTATTCAGAGCAGACAACGAAGCCTCAGCTCTCTGAGAATGGGATGATTCGTATCTGCCATCTTTGTGTATGTTCCCATGTTTATTTCGTTGTACAATTCTTTGTTTGATTGATTGATTTTACACGGGGGCGAGGGAGTGGGGAAGGGGAAGGGAAGAATTTTTGGTAGTGGAAGCCACCATTATTGCATCATTGCTACTCGGGGTGCTGGCCCAGGGAAGGCACTGCTCCAGCCCAGAGGTTCTTAACCTGTGATACACATCAACACATCAAAATCACCTTTTTAAAAATACATATGCCTGTGACTCTACTTCTCAGAAATTTGAATCAGTGAGTCTGGAGAAGGATCTGAATGTGTGGAAAGTCCTGCAGGTATAATGTCGTGTACCAGCAGCTCTAAGCTGCAGGTTTGGACCAAACACTAAACTTCCTTCCCATTCCCAGGTCCTTTTAGCCAATGATACCAAAACACCTTATACAGCTCCCATAATGAAAATGTATCTTCTTTTTTTTTTTTTTAAAGGAATGGACAGGCTATTTAATTATTTTTTTTAAAGATTTTATTTATTTGACAGAGAGAAATCAGAGCTAGGCAGAGAGGCAGACAGATAGGGGGGAAGCAGGCTCCTGCTGAGCAGAGAGCCCGATGCGGGGCTCGATCCCAGGACCCTGAGATCATGACCTGAGCTGAAGGCAGAGGCTTAAACCACTGAGCCACCCAGGCGCCCGAAAATGTATCTTCAATCAGGAGGGGCACCTCTTTTTTTGTTTTGTTTTTTGTTTTTTTTTTTTCCAAAATTACATATTAGAAGTTTTAGTTGGTTGCGAGAAAAAAAAAAAAAAAAGCCTAAGTAATTCATAAAATTTTACCTATTTTGCCATTCTGATTGCAGTTATTCCTGAAACTAGGTAGAATGTTTTGCTATGGAGCTGATTCCTCTAAACGACAGTAAAGCTTTGTATGGCATTGGCAATAGATTGAGAGCAGTATTTGGTATCTGTGTTCTTTGTTAAATCACTGAGGTACATTCTGGAATTAGAGCACTAACATGACAGGGGGTTTGATTCCATTAACACTCCTAGAGGGTTTATTCAAGGAAGTTACATGTGTTGGCTGAACTGTAAATTAAACAGGTTCTAGGCTTCCACTCCTTCCTATTTGCATCTCTGTAGCTGCATATGGAATTCGTGCTCACTGGACACCAGGAAAGAACATCCAAGGAGAGTAAAAGAGGAAACATTACTCAAAACATAGAAAAACAAAGAATTTCCTGCTTCCTCCAGAAGTCCAGCTCTTGGAGGAGTGGAACAAGCAGACACTGTGGAGTCAAGCAGATCTGGGTCAATCCCAGCAACTCTTGCCACGACTGGTCGCCCATGTAACTGCTTGTTACCCCTTGTGAGCTTCAGGACCCTGACCTGGAGAGGGTAGGAGTCACACTCATGGGGCACGTTGCTCTGAGGTTTGGAGTAGAGATGGTACATGTAATATAATAGGCAATAACAGGCATCCTCGAGTGGTTCCTGGCATCGTCATTATTCTCTCCTTGGGAACAAAAATAGGTGCAAGAAGCAAGAATTTGGTTTTTCTTCATTGTTTCCTCTTAATGAGAGAATTCAAAAGGAGTTAGACTAAATTTAGAAAGCTCTTAATTTGCCCATTGGTAAATAAAAATATGCCAACTTGGATGTGGCCACTTCTCCAGAGGTGAAACACGAAATGTGTTCAAATACTAAGGCAAATGCGATCATCTCAAGGGGAAAAAAGAAAGAAGCCGTTAAACTTCCTTTGAACTGCCCATTAGCTGTGACTTAATAGCTTTCCTTGAAAAATAGTGAAAACTCATACTCCCTGGAGTTGACCTGCTCCTACAATTTGGCATCATCTTTTTCGGTATGAGGGACCTGGATTCCAACCAGATACTAGGACTTATAAGACCTCAATTCTTACAGAATCTAAGATGAGTAAACTATGGAGCAGGTGGCTGTAAACCGTCTCTTAGTTGTTGTGAGGGAAGGCAAAAGAAAATTGAGCCTTAAAAAAAAAAATTAATATGGCACCTGGTGGTTCAGTCAGTTAAGCGTCTGCCTTCAGCTCAGGTCATGATCCTGGGGTCCTGGGATCAAGCCCTGTGTGGGGCTCCCTGCTTGGCAGTGAGTCTGCTTCTCCCTTTGTCTCCCCCTACTTGTGTTCATGCTCTCCCTCTCTTTCTCAAATAAATAAATAACATCATTAAAAAAATTAAAGATAAAAAAAAATTAACCTGTTAAAATCCTGAACTTGCTTGGGGCAGAGTCTTGTATCAGCCTGAATGTGTAGCAAAGTGGAAGCAGAAAGGAAGGAAGGGTTGTGATGTTAATGTCAGACATTCAAAATCAAGGTGAAGGGGCGCCTGGGTGGCTCAGTGGGTTAAGGCCTCTGCCTTCGGCTCAGGTCATGATCCCAGGGTTCTGGGATGGAGCCCTACATCGGGCTCTCTGCTCAGCGGGGAGCCTGCTTCCTCCTCTCTCTCTGCCTGCCTCTCTGCCTACTTGTGATCTCTGTCAAATAAATAAATAAAATCTTAAAAAAAAAAATCAAGGTGAAGTGTAACTACCTTGAAGTATAACTATCATAAATCTTTTTTGTACCGAATAACATAATAGAAAAATGTAGAACATAATATGGTTGAAATAACATATATAAATATCAATGATTTACCCTGTAAGTAGAAAATATATGCATGCTCTTTTTTAAAGTGTTGATACATTTATATTTTTTATTTAAACTCAATTAATTAAAATAGGGTGTATTATCAGTTTCAGGGGTAGAGTTCAGTGGTTCATTAGTTGCATAGAACACCCAGTGCTCATTAAATCAAGTGCCCTCCATAATGCCCATCGCCCAGTTACCCCACCAACCTCTGCTCCAGCAAACATTTATAAAAATAACTACATATCCCTGAACTTACACCCAAAGGAGCTAGAAAAAGAACAAATAAAACCCAAAACCGGTAGAAGGAAGGAAATAATAAAGATGAGAGCAGAAATAAACAAAATAGAAACTTAAAAAAAAAAAAAAAGTAGGGGTGCCTGGGTGGCTCAGTGGGTTGAGCCTCTGCCTTCGGCTCAGGTCATGATCTCAGGGTCCTGGGATTGAGCCCCGCATCGGGCTGTCTGCTCGGCGGAGAGCCTGCTTCCCCCCTCTCTCTCTCTGCCTCTCTGCCTACTTATGATCTCTCTCTCTCTGTGTCAAATAAATAAATAAAATCTTAAAAAAAAAAGTAACTATATATTGGGGTGGATTCAAAGAAACACTTGATAAATGATCAGATATGGATGAAGTGTTAGCAGTGGTTTTCTCTGAAGGGAGGGGTCAGAGTGAGCTTTACTCTTTTGTGTGTTCTTTTATATTGTTTGAAGACTTTCTAACCAACATGTGTCATTTTGTTTTTAAAAAAGTAAGATTATTTTCATTTTAAAAGAATGCCTAACAATTACCGGATAGCTAGTGTGCTGCAGGGCTAGGTATTAAACATGTGTCCTGACACATCATTTCATTTCATCCTCAGTTTCTTCCTTCCCCACAAACATCTTTCTCTACTTCTATAATCATAGAAGCTTTAGGGGGACATGTAACCCCCCAGCTAGAGACTATGTTCCCCAGCCTCCCTTGCTGGCAGGTGGCCAACTAACTGGATGCTCATAGAAGAGATGAGTACCCCCTGCTCATCCTTCCTCTTTTAACCTTTCTTGCTACTAGAATATAGACTGAGTGGACATGATGGTGAGCCAAACTCAACCAAGCCAAAGAGGGCCACCATCTAGAGAATGGGGAGTAACAAGAGAGAGGACCTGGTTCCTGATACTACAGAGTCCTAAATCAACCTTGGACTATTTGCAATCAGACTGTTTGGTGGGGTTGGGAGCAGTGGAATAAGCAACTATCTTATTTAAACCACTATTAATTTGTATCTGTTAAAGCTGCCACATCAATATTCTGTTACTATTTTATATTGTGTAGCTTCTATATGCAATTGTACCATGTCTTATGACCATAATTATTTAAAAATTCACATTATGTTGAATATATTTCAGTGCTTACCAGTAATCCTTAAATGTTTCAATATCCCCCCTGTAATAAATACTTTATTCTAAGCATGCTCAGTGCCCCTGATACATCTTTTCATTCCAGAAGAGACATATGGATGATATATTCTCAGAGTTCTTCATATTTAAATGACAACTTGATTGTTTTTAGAATTTTTGAATCACACCTTTCCCCTCTTAAGTCTCTGCGGATTGCTTCTTTTTTTTTTTTCTTTTTTTTTTTTTAATCTATTGGTCTGTGAAGGGAAGTGTTGAGATCAGCCTGATTATTTCTTCTTTTAAAGTAATACAACTCTTCTGCTAGGGGGTTTGCAGACTGTAAACTTTGGAACAGGAATTCTGTAAAGATTATGTGACAACACTGGTCAGTATTTAATCATTTTAAAAGAACATTGTAGATTATTCAGTGTATAAATTTCTGGCTTCCATTATGTCATTTTCTTGTTATATTATTTAATTTTTCTTTTTATTCTGTTGTCTTCAAAAGCACCAACTATCATAGCTTATTCATCCACTCAACAAATATTAAATAAGTGTTGGCCACCACTTTTTTTTTTAAGTTTTTATGAATTTAGGGAGAGAGAAAGAGCGCAGTGGGAGGAGCAGAGGGAGAGGGAAAGAAGATCTCAAGCAGACTCTGTGCTGAGCGCAGTGCCCAAAGCAGGGCTTGATCCCACAACCCTGAGATCCAGACCCGAGCTGAAATCAAGAGTTAAGCATTCAACCGACTGAGCACTCAAATGCTCCAGGCCACCACTGTTCATATTACTATGTGCTAGCCAGGCGTTGTTCCAGAAGCCAACAACAGGGTGAAGAAGATGATGGACAAAGTTTCCACTCCATGGAGCGTACTTTCTAGTTGGAGGAGGCAGAAAATCATTAGCATCATTTCAGATGGAGATATGTTTTAGGAAGAAAAATCAGGGTGACGTAACAGCGTGCCCACCAAAAAGCAGCAGATCAAGGACAACGACAGTGTTTGAGCTGAACCCTGCAGGTCTCCAAGAAACCATCCATCCAAAGAGTCTCAAGTCCTTTTTGCCACATCACACATTTAACCCCTTAGGAAATCCTGCAGGGGTTTCTGAGAGTGATTTCAAAACGTATCTTGAGTCAGATCACTTCTCATCACCTCGGCTGCTATCACCCTGGACCGGGCTACCTTAATCTCGCCACTGGTCTCCCTCCTTCCACTCGTGTCCTCTCAGTTGCCGTCCTCCAGCATCCAGAATAATTTGTGAAAACTTAGCCACACACTGTCGTTGTCTTGCACAAATCTTGACACTGGCATCCTATGACAAAGAGGGTTACTTTCTACCAGAAACCATTTATTTCCTCTTTCTCTCCTAATAAAATTGCCCAGTTTTAGCAAGGCAGATTTCCCAGCTTCCCTTGCAGCCCATTTTGACGAGGTGATCAAATCCCAGCCAACAGGAGACAAGCGGAAGTGACCTGAACAGCTTGCGCCCTTCAAAAGAGAAGAGTGGTTCTTTCCTTCTGGACTGCTTACATTCGGGCTGATGCGGAAGAGAGGAACTTCTATATCATCTAAATCATGGCTGTTTAGAGCTGTCAGCAGAAATGATGTGTGGTACTGCTGGACCATTCCGTTAAAAGAAAAGAGGCTCCCATTTCTGAATCACGATTCCTGCTGCCTCTGCTGTATCCTCTTGAGGATGGCAGAGCCATCTACTAATCCCAGGCTGCCTACATATGGACAGTTCTATGAGAGAGAAATAGACTGTAACCTGTTGAAACCTCTCCGCTTTTGGGGTCTCTTTGCCGCAGCATCTTAGATCCTGCCTAACCAATATATTTCCTTTCACACTTAAATGTGAACTTCTTTTTTTTTTTTTAAGATTTTATATATTTATTTGACACACAGAGAGAGAAATCACAAGCAGGCAGAGAGAGAGGGAAGCAGGCTCCCCGCTAAGCAGAGAGCCCGATGCGGGGCTCGATCCCAGGACCCCAAGATCATGACCTGAGCCAAAGGCAGAGGCTTAACCCACTGAGCCAGCAAGGTGCCCCTTAAATATGATCTTTTTTTTTTTAAGATTTTTTTTTTTAATTTGACAGAGATCACAAGTAGGCAGAGTCAGGCAGAGAGAGAGGAAGGGAAGCAGGCTCCTGCCGAGCAGAGAGCCCAATGCAGGGCTCGATCCAAGGACCCTGGGATCATGACCCGAGCCGAAGGCCAAGGCTTTAACCCACTGAGCCACCCAGGTGCCCCTAAATGTGAACTTCTTAATCTAAAGAAGAGTATGCCTATCTCCTAGGGAGACTAGCACCTAGCAGTGTTTAGATCAAGGTGTATACTAAAAATATATCAGTGCCTTTCCCCATCCCCTTCACTCAGCACCTCCTTTTCATGCCTAGAGACCCTACAGTCAGTGTGACTGAATTTTAATGGGAAATTAAACACCTGTGATTAGAAAGGTGGTTCTTAAGAGGATAGTATCAACAAACATGTATGTCAGGAGCTGTTATATTTTTGACATTAAAAGGTTTCTCTTTCTTTGGGAAAGTCAGGCATTATCGATTTCTTGCCTTTTCACTGTCCTGGATAGCTTGTCATCAGACGTGTGCCTGGGTTTTCCCATTGCACCTCAGGAATGGATTCCTTAGATATTCATCAGCAGAAGTTCGATGTGTTAGCACCACTCTTGTCGTAGACTGTTAAGGCCTGTGAATAGCAACCCACTGCCGGGGCATTAATTGCACTGGACAACGGTCAGAGCCATGATTGGGAATGTGTGCTTAATCCCCACCAGCTGCTGCCACTCCAGGATGAAAAAGGCCACCAGTGGGGTTTCTACCAAATACCAACAATGAGATGGGTGCTTTACACATGTTGTTTCTTTCATTCCTCACAAGAGCCCTAGAAACCGTCATGATGATCCGCATTTCATTGGTGAGAATACTGAGGCTTGGGGGGTTGGCTGTTTGTCAGAGAATGCTGAACAAGGCAGTTATAAATAAAGCCAGATTTTCTTCCATATCTGTGGTTAGAAACTCTTGTTCCTCCTACCTGAGCTTCCAACATGTGAGAAAGACAGGTGAGCTCCAGATTAGGAATCAAGAGAAGGGAATTCTCATGATCTCAGCCACTTTGAACTCCATCTCCTCTTGAAAACGGAAGGATGTGGAACCTGCAGCCGCTGAGGAATGACCCCAGATGCTTCACAATCACCACATTAGGCCAATTTCTCTGCTCCCGTTACTTAGGTCCACACACATCCCAGGGGCCATGGCCTCCCTGCATTCCCCCAAGGAACCCGAGGGTTAGCTGCTTCACTCACTAACATTTATTGAGCACAATTTAGGTGCCTGGGTCACAGAGATGAGCAAGATGCATAGGATGTCTGGCCTCACCGAGCTTACACTTTAGGTGGCGGGGGGTGGAGGTTGGCCATACACAAACAAGTGCACAGTTTCAAGATTATCTGGAAGACAGGGCACCTGGGTGGCTCAGTTGTTCGGCTCGGGTCATGATCCCAGAGTCCTGAAATCGAGCCCCATGTCAGGCTCCCTGCTCAGCAGGAAGCCTGCTTTCTCCCTCTCCCACTCCCCCTGCTTGTGTTCCCTCTCTCGCTGTCTTTCTCTCTGTCAAATAAACAAATAAAATCTTAAAAAGAGAGAGAGAGAGACTTTGGGCACCTCAGTGGCTCAGTGGGTTAAAGCCTCTGCCTTCGGCTCAGGTCATGATCCCAGGGTCCTGGGATCGAGCCCCGCATCGGGCTCTTTGCTCAGCAGGGAGCCTGCTTCCCTTCCTCTCTCTCTCTGCCTGCCTGTTTGCCTACTTGTAATCTCTGTCTGTCAAATAAATAAATAAATAAATTCTTTAAAAAATAAAAGAAGAATTTGTCCAACAAACAGATATTGTACTACAGCACAGTCCATCCCAACTCCATATTAACTGACATCACATTAGTAGCCTCAAAATGGCCAGAATAAGGGTATTTACATCAGAGAAACCACCCCATACTACAAAACACGGCTTTGTTTTTTGGGACAGCCAATTGTTAAACATCTGTCAGTCCCCCACGTACACCTCCAAGGATAGCTACTACTAACCTGGCTTCTAAATCCATAGAGGGGCGCCTGGGTGGCTCAGTGGGTTAAGCCTCTGCCTTCGGCTCAGGCCATGATCTCAGTGGTCCTGGGATAGAGCCCTGCATTGGGTTCTATGCTCAGCGGGGAGCCTGCTTCCCCCTCTCTCCCTGCCTGCCTCTCTGCCTATTTGCAATCTCTCTCTCTGTCAAATAAATCTTTAAAAATAAATAAATAAGAGTAAACCCATAGAAACTTTATACAGAGGACATACTCTTGGGGGGCTGATCTGATCTCTTTGGCTTCAGCCACATTGTATTTGTGCGATTCATTCAAATCACTGGATGCATTTAGGGGAGAATGACTAGCAGGGGTCCAAGTGTAGGAGAGGCGGACACCAGTAAGGAGGTACTTCTGGCCAGACTTTGCTATTGGGATAGGATCTGAGAATGGAGTTAGGAGAGGGAGTCAGATCTCGGAGATGGAACCCAGTGATTGGCCCTGATCCCAATGTCAAAGAAGGTCATAGCTTCTGGAAAAGTTCTAGGACCCGGAAACTGCACAGAGGAGAAGGGATTGAGGCCCATATAATAGGTGAAATGCATCTTTTCTAAAGAGGGAGCACCAGCTAGGGGATTTGTAACTGATAGTTTCAGGATTAGGTGTCCAAGAAGTGAACGTGTGATAAAGGAGACAAGACTCTTGTAGACAAGGCAGATTGCAACCGTGAAATGAAGACACCCATACTTCAGAAAAAGCAGGTGTTATTGTAGGTCCTTTGTTTTCAAGACTTCTTTGGTTTGAAACAGGATGGGGAAGGTGACTAACACACAGGAAGAGAAAGAGAAGGATTCTTATCTCAAAGGTAAAATTATACTGATAAGCTATAGAGAGGAGAAAACCAGGATAAGGATTATAGGGAGGAAAGGTTGATTATTTTTTTCAAGGTTCAATATACAAAGTCCTGAATGAGTTGAAAGAAGAGGAAATATATCCATTCTTTTAGGTGTTTGTTCATTCGTTCATATATTTAATATTTGCGTTTCAGGCAGCAGGTTCAGCACGTCTGACGAAGAGGCAATGTCTAATCCTAGAACTTTGCTTTTATTTACTTTTTTAAAAAATTTTATTTATTTATTTGACAGAGAGAGATCACAAGTAGGCAGAGAGGCAGGCAGAGACAGAGAAGAGGAAGCAGGCTCCCTGCTGAGCAGAGAGCCTGATGAGGGGCTCGATCCCAGGACCCTGGGATCATGACCAGAGCCAAAGGCAGAGGCTTTAACCTACTGAGCCACCCAGGTGCCCCTAGGACTTTGCTTTTAGAGGGAGAGGAAGCATACACAATATGGGATATCTTCCTGCTTTTCCTCCCCTCCCTCTCACTACCATAGCAATGCTCAAGGGAAGATGTGCTCATCTTCCCTTGAAGATGAGCATTCATTCTTTTTTTGCTTATTGTTTTCAACTCATAGTATCCTGTTGTAGAACTGTTGAGATATTGTGAGAATTAATGTCAAGATAAACTCTAAAACTGATCTAGGGTAGCATTGTTGGCAGTAGGATTCCAGAACTCCACATCAGAATAATTTTCTGTAGTGAGTTGAATTTCATAGTCTCAAAAAGAGATGTTCCCCGTGTCCTAAACTGGTGAATAGGGGCCTTATTTGGAAACAAGATCTTTGCAGATGGGATTAACGATCTTAGACAAATGCCAAGGAACACCTGAGCCTGCAGAAGCCACAAGAGGCAAGGAGGGTGTCTCCACAAGTGCCTTTGGAGGGACCATGGCTCAGCCAACACCTTGATCTTTGACCTCCAGAATTGTGAGAGAAAATTTCTGTTGTTTTCAGACAACAAGTTGACTGTAATTTGTTAGGGGAGCGCTTGGAAACAGGATACCTTATCAAAAATGCAGATTCTCAGGCACTAACCCAGTCTACTGAGAGAATCCTTAGCAGCAGGCCTGGGACTCTGCATTCTGATGAACTCCTCTAACTCTTATCTATAAAGTTTGACAGCTACTGATAAAGAATGACTGAGTGTGGCTTCTGTCATCCAAGCAAAAATAGCCCAAAGAGCCCACTATTTCAAGATTTTTTTTTCAATTAAAAAAAAAAGGAAATCCCATAGGCTGCCTGCCATTTTCTTAGCAAAGAACACAGGATTATTAGACAATTGTACGAAATACTCAGATTACTGGTTATTGGAGACTTATAATTACTTAAGCACCGACTGTGTAGCAACTAGATGCACAAGCCTAAAAACATGGTGGTAGGTTTCACTGGATGGGAAACCTTCTGAATCACTGTGTGCAGAAACAAATGAGGAATGAGAGCTAAATGGTCAGGGTTTAGTCTGGGCAGGTAAACAGAAACCCAAGCTGGAAAGGTAATGGAGAATCTGGGAGCATTGATAACAAACACGACTAACATTCATTTGGGGATAAAAGCTGACAGGCAAAGGAGGAAGGACCAAGCTACTGAACTCTGTAAATGATATTTCTCACTCCTTCTGAAGTAGGCACATAAGAATAATTGAAATGTGAGAGTTAGAGGAAGCAATGCTTGGGAAAACTAATGAGCACGTTTAGGTGACCCAGGCTGCTGACTCTGTGTTGTGGTCTTGTCCCCATGAAATCTGCATATTTCTGCATCTAGTTACTGAGTGTCTTCTAGGTAGTAGGTACGGTGTTACAGTGACGAATGTCAGAAGGAGAGAGCCATACCCTAGAGGGGCGCCGGGAGTGATGAACATGTAAGCAAGGGTTTCAGGAATCCAAGAAAGGACTCACTTTTTCTGGGGGCTTTGGGAAGGTTTCAGCAAGAAGTGACAGCTAAGCTGAGCCTAGAAGTTTGAGGAGGTGCTCATCACATGAAGAAAGGAAGCGAGCATGAAGTGTGAAACATGACTACTCTGATTTACTGAGTTCGTACTTTGTGCCAGGCAGGAGTCTAAGGTCTTCGTTAATCCCCACCTGTGAGGTTGGTACAGTCATGATTCTCATCTTACTCTTGGGGAAACTGAAGCACCAGGAAGCCTAGTGACTTGCCCAAAGTCACCCAGCTAACAGATGGTGGAGCCAGAATTTGAACTCTAGTCGCGGTCTTATTCCAGAGCTGCCCACCTGTGTACTGTGTGTGCCTTCCTCCTAGTGGGGCCATGGTGTAGGTGTAGGGCAGGGGGTGGGCAAGAGCCTGACATGGGTTTGGAGATTGGTGCTCAACTGGAATGGGTCTACTGCACCATAAGAAGGTTGGGATTCATTCTACATGTAGCATGGAGACACTGATGTCTCATAAGCAAGAAAAAATAAAATCAGTACTTTTGAGACATGATTTCAGTGGATGATTATTTTGGGGTGGGGATGAACAGGGAAAATGCTAGGGGAGTAGTAAGTAGGCCATTGGAATATTCTAAGGGAGAGCTGAAAAAGTCTTCACAAAGGCATGGCATTGAGGATAGAAGGGAGGGGGTATTTGTTTTTTCTCTTTCTTTCTATCTTTTTTTGAGAGACAGAGAGCAATCATGGGGGAGGCATAGAGGAGGGGCAGGGGGAAAGGGAGAGAGAGAGAGAGAGAATCATAAGCAGGCTCTGTGCCTAGCAAAGAGCCTGACTTCGGGCTTGATCTTAAGACCCTGAGATCATGACCTGATGATCCAAAACCAAGAGCTAGACATTTCACCAACTGAGCCACCCAGCTGCCCCAAGGGAGAGGGTATTTCTTTTTTTAAAAATTATTTTTATTAACACATAATGTATTATTGGCCCCAGGGGTACAGGTCTGTGAATCATTAGGCTTACACTTCACAGCACTCACCATAGCTGTACCCTCCCCAATGTCCATAACCCAGCCACCCTCTTCCTACCCCCCCATTCCCCAGCAACCCTCAGTTTGTTTTGTGAGATTAAGAGTCTCTTTGATTTATCTCCCTCCCGGTCCCATCTTGTTTCATTTTTACCTTCCCTACCCCCCACAAGCCCCCACCCTGTCTCTCAAATTCCTCATATCAGGGAGATCATATGATAATTGTTTTTCTCTGATTGACTTATTTCGCTCAGCATAATATCCTCTAGTTCCATCTACGTCATTGCAAATGGCACAATTTCATGTCTTTTGATGGCTGCATAGTATTCCATTGTATATATATACCACATCTTCTTTATCCATTCATCTGTGGATGGACATCTAGGTTCTTTCCATAGTTTGGCCATTGTGGACATTGCTGCTATAAACATTCAGGTGCATGTGCCCCTTTGGATCACTACATTTGTATCTTCAGGGTAAATACCCAGTAGTGCAAATGCTGGATTGTAGGGTAGCTCTATTTTCAACTTTTTGAGGAACCTCCATACTGTTTTCCAGAGTGGCTGCACCAGCTTGCATTCCCACCAACAGTGTAGGAGGCCTCCCCTTTCTCCACATCCTCGTCAACATCTGTCATTTCCTGACTTGTTAATTTTAGCCATTCTGACTGGTATGAGGTGGTATCTCACTGTGATTTTGATCTGTATTTCCCTGATGCCGAGTGATGCTGAGCACTTTTTCATGTGTCTGTTGGCCATTTGGATGTCTTTGCAGAAATGTCTGTTCATGTCCTCTGCCCATTTCTCGATGGGAGAGGGTATTTCCGAGAAATAGGCTCTGGCTTTGACTTTAAGAACTGCATTTTGATTGCTTCTCGGCCTTTTGGCTAAGATCAAGTGAAGAACTGCATTTTGTTCTCAAAAGCCAAATTGGAGGATAAGGAGGAGGGTCAATTCTGCAGCTTTTAACTTAGTGATTGGGTAAATTGGTACCATTACAGGAAGGATGTAATATGAAAAGAAGATGAGTTGGGTTTATTTGAACATTGGAGGAAAGAGGGGTTAAAATTAGGGTTATATTACAAAGAGAATTAGAGTCTTAGATATTTGGGACTTACTGCAGGGCTATGGCATCTAAGCTTACTTATTTGATTGAGTTAGAAAATTGTACTAGTCAGTCCATATTGTTTTTATTTTTATTTTCTCTCTATGACGGTGTCTTGACATCTTAACATTTTTCTGGCTGGGGTAGTGTGAGAGGCCACCTGTCCCCTGAGGGGCTAACCACTTGTTGAAGGCAGCAAAGGACTCAGCTGGGAGTATCCCTTTGATATGCAAACGAACCAATCCAGAGCCATTCTTCCTCTATCCAGCCTGGAAATCTGACGTTCTTCGGGTTTTTGTTTTGTTTTGTTTTGCTTTTGTTTTTTGTTTTTTTTTTTTTAAGACTTTATTTATTTGAGAGAGAGAAAGAAAAAGAGAGAGCTAGCTTGAGCAGGGGGAGCTGCAGAATCAAAGGGAGAAGCAGACTCCCTGTTGAGCAAGGAGTCCTATGTGGGACTCAATCTCAGGACCCTGGGACCATGACCGGCGCCAAAGGCAGTCCCTTAATCAACTGAGCCACCCAGGTGCCCCAAACCTGAAGTTCTTTAATCATCCCAGAGTCAGGTGCTGGGCAACTAGGGACCACCAGAACTATTCAAACTAACTAATCTTAAACTCGTCACCCTGCCCTGCGTTGCTTTTCCAACAAGTCCTCGGCCTTGGTTCTCCTCTTGTTGCTCTGCCTCTGCTCAGCAGTGGTGCTTCCCTGCGTGGTCCTGCATGGTGTGTCCTGCGTCTGGTTTCTAGGACCTGACTATAATAAACTTGTTGTCCTGAGCCTCCCTTTCGTCTCCTCCCGTGGCCATGGCCAGCTGACCATCACCTAAAAGAGCACAGAACACAGGCAGATTCACCCACTCTGTTCCAGAAGAACCTTTCCGTGGCCCCAGATTGCCCTCTTATCCTTGGCCAAAAACAACCGAGAGGAGAGATGAAAGAATAGGTTCACCTCATTGCAAATCCGGTTGTCCTCCTGGAAAAACTGCTCTGGGTGGAGATAGGACATTATCCTCAGAGTCTGGAGGCGTTTTACTAGACTATCAGCTTTAATTTGGATAAAACAAGTAAAAGGGTCTGAGTTCCATTCGTGCATTGTGCTACATCCCGCCAGCATTTATAGGTGGTTGGTGGAAGTGGAATCCAGCACCTGGAAGCAAGGCAGCTACTCTGTAACTCGGAAACATAAGACTCTAAAACATAACAAGATGAGGTTGTAATACCCAAACAGACGATCCGTAAATGTGTGGGGAGGAGGACAACCAGGGCCCTTTGGGAGAGGGGAGCAGTTCGTAGGGTAGTGGTGGCTCAGTGTTCAGATAGACCAAGGTCTCTGAAATTCAGCACTATTGACATTTTTGAGCCAGGTTAATTCCTCGTTGGGGGGCTGTCCCGTACACTGTAGAATTTTAGCAGCATCCCTGACCTCGACGCACCTGATGCCAGACACAGCCCCACCCCTGGGACCCTGAAGTTCTGACCAACAGAAATATCTCCAGACATTGCCCGATGTACCCCACGGGAGGGGGCCAAACGCTCTCTGTTTGAGAACCACCGAGAGAGACTTAGACTGGTTTCTAGTTCCTGCTGCTTAGAAGCTGTGTGACCTCAATGCGTTGCTCAACCCCTCAAAGCTTCAGTATCCTCATCTATAAAATGAAGAATGCAGTGCTCATTTGTGATGTTGTCCACCAAAGAGTCCCTCCTCTTGGGAACCGCTGCTGGAAGTCACACGCCCCAGTGGAGAGACGAGGCTGGTCTGTGGGGAGAGAATGAAGTCAGCACAAAGAGAGAAGCAGGAGACCGTGAAGAGTCAATGAAAATGCTTCCAATCCCCAGCCCCATTTGCCTGGGACAGCGCAACTTTGGTTTAGGACACAACCAAGGATCTTCCTCACTAAGAAGTATTGACACCCGCCTCACAGGGCTGCTCTGATGCTAGACGGCAAAGGTGCACACAAAGCAGGTAGCATGGGGCCCAGCCCAGTCAGCGCTCTGCAGAAGGTGCTAGAAGAAAGTTCATTCTTCCTCTCGTCAACTTGGCATTCCAGCAACTGAACAGCCTGTAGTTCTGACCAGGCTCTGTGGCGCCTGTGCCCCTGTACCTGGCATTCTCCTCCCCGAGCTGCTTCTATCTTCAGAACCTTCCTTGAGGCCCCTCTGTGAAGACTTCCCTGAGCCCTTTAACACAGTTAATCACTTCTGTGTTCATGCTCCCATTTTATCTATCAATTATACGTATCACACGGAGATAGGCATTGGTTAAGGGGCTGTCTCCCTACTGGACTGCAAGGAACTCCATACTTCTTCTTTGCTTTACTCCTCAGAACCCAGCACAGCACTTGGCCCTGGAGAGCCTTCCACGAGTGTGTTTGTGCACTGAGGGGAGGAGACTAGAGTACTGTCTCCGGAAGGCAGACCTGCTAAAAGTTCAATCTTAATGTTCCATGTGTGCCCCCACCCCACCCCCAAAAAGAAAGAAAAAAGTAACAGATGAGGAATAGTGTGCCTGAGGCCCAGTAAATGCAGACTCCAAAGCACCAGGAATACTACCTCTAGCCCCTTGCAAAGCCCAGCAGATGTGATGCCTACCAGACCTAATGAGGTTGCTTCCTCCTGCTCCTCTCACCCTGGCTTGAGTCCCCACGGTGGAAGTGTCCACATCCACTCAGTTACTCAGTCGGAAAGAAGTCACAGCAAGGCCCTGTGCACCTGGCTGGCACTGCCTGATGTCATTAAGGCCATCTGACTCACTTGTCTCACTCTGATTCCGTGCTCAGCAAAATGTTCCCATGGAGAGTGTCCCTACCGGGCAGGGAGCTCACTGTCCAGCTGACACACATTTTTAAGTACTACTTGAAGTTCAAACGTATCCAACGTGCCCAAAGCTTCTTTCTAAAGGAAAGCCACACCAAATTAATCTGATTGCATATGGTTTGTGCCATTTGTCTGAGTTTAACCAGTTGCCTTGGCCTCTAGTAATTAGACTAGTTACCAATGTCCCAACAAAGACCCCCATTTATAGGCATTTGGTTGGCCAGTCACTTATGAGATGGCTCCTGTGAGGCTTTGCCCAATGTAAGACCTTCATTTAGGATGGCGACAGTGTCTACAAATCAGAACCTCTGTCGTGGGATGAAGGCACAGTGAACCGGGGGGCAGCTGTTCCTCTATACCTGCATGGTGAGAGGCCATTGTTCCAGTTCTCCCCAGGTCTGCACATGAGCACACACATGCTCCTAACAGTTCCGTGGTCCTCCTGTCCACCAGATTAGCTGAACAAGAAATCCATCACCTCAGGCCATCTAGTCTCGTATTTCTATTGTTCCTAAAGAGCCTAACACATAGCTGGAAAATTGTTATTTTTTTTAAGATTTTTTGAAAAGTTTTTATTTATTTATTTGTCATAGAGAGAGCCCAGGCAGGCAGAGACAGCGAGAGAAGCAGGCTCCCTGCTGGACAAGGGGCCGATGCGGGACTTGATCCCAGGACCCTGGGATCATGACCTGAGCTGAAGGCAGTCCCTAAAGCTGACCCTGGAAAATTGTATTTTAGAGTGTGGTTGATGTAAGTCAATTTTGCTAAACTTGATCAACACTGAATCCTGAGCAATACTAAATTCTGAGTCCTGGTGATTGCATGCTTCTATTACTCAGCTGTTTCTAACTTCAGCTATATTTCCTTGATTTGACATAATTTTCCCTTGTTAATTAATCCACAAATTTCTATTCCTCTCATCCCTTAGGAAGATAAAGGAAATGGGCATCCCTTCCCTACTCTGCCTGAGGGGCTATTTGGAATCCCCTTTATTTTGTTTTCCCACTGAACCTCAAACTCCCATTTCTTTTGGGTCCTGGGAGCAGTAGAAGGTGTCTGCCCTGGTGGGAGAGAGAAAGAAGTAAAGAAAAAAGGACACACGTTTGGATGGAAAGTAGCCTCTAAGGTCACAGACTACACGGAGATGCAGACTCACAGGTGGGAGCATCTCCAGAAAATGCAAATATGCCCCAATTAACAAGTCATCACATTTGCTTGACCCTTCACAATTTACCAAGCATCTCCAGATGTGTGATCTCATTTAGTCCCCCTAGCCACTCTGCGAGCTGGGAAACACAGGCCTTAGTTTATATTTCACACAAAGAAGGTTGAGATCAGGGAGGTTATCCAAGGTTATAGGACGGGGGCAGAATTTGAACCGATTGGAAGCCCCATGAGTTTATTGGATGGATGTTTGCTATTCACTTACAGTATCCAGGTTAAGAGCACAAGCTTCAGAGTTAAGCAGAGCTGTTTTCAACTCATAGCATCTCCATGTATTAGCTAGCCATAGGAACACGGCATGTCACTAATTTCTGTGACTCTCACTGTCCTCATCTGTAGAATGGGGATAAAAATTCTACATACCCTGTATCAGGGTTGAGAGTTATAAATGAGATAACATATGAAAAGTGTTTAGGGGACACCTAGGTGGCTCAGATGGTTAAGTCTCTGCCTTTGGCTCAGATCCCAGGGTCCTGGGATCGAGTCCCGCATTGGGCTCCCTGCTCAGCAGAGAGTCTGCTTCTCCCTCTCCCTCTGCAACTCCCCCTACTTGTGCTATCTCTCTCTCTCAAATAAACAAAATATCTTTATAAATAAATAAAATATCTAAAAAAATTTTTTTAAAGTGTTTAATGCTGTGCCAGAACCCAGTTGGGCACACAATAAATGTGCCTTCTTCTCTTCATACTGCTGTGATTATTATTTTAGTAGGGGTAGTAGTAAATACCGAGGTATGTCTGGCCCCAAACCATTCCATTACAAAGCACTGCACTGATCTTTTTCCTCACCTTTTACCACATATATCCTTTCTTTCTTTCTCTTATATGCTCTTTTTCTCCTACTACCTTCCTATCCCATTTACGTAAAGCCTCTAACTCTTAAACACACACCCTTGGCTTGCTGCCCCTTATGTCTGTCTTAGTCTTTCTCACTGGAATTTACTAGAGCACCACAGGACTCCGAGAAGAGGTAGGAAAGCCTAGCCATGGTCTTTGACATGAGTCTTTGGAGGAGAGCTTAGCATTCTCAACACGTGTTTTTTTTTTGTTTGTTTGTTTGTTTCGGATTTGCATGTTCCTGTCTTAAGCAAATAGATTTGAGGGTCTCCAGGAATTAAGGCAGTGCGATATAATTTTCCTTTTCAGTGTTTTAGCTGGGTTAGAGGTTTCAGGAAGGAGGAGGACAAGCTGGGTTAGGCGTATCCAGCTGAACTCCCATGTGATGCCTTTCGCGTCTGAATTAATTCCCTGGACAAAGTGCTCTTTCTGGCAACAAGATAAACAGGTTCATCTAGAGGTTTGGCTCGGTGGTGTATAAAGCCCTTCATAACCACAAAGTTGGTCTCTTTCCACCCCAGGCTCCCAGCCCCTGGTAGGGTACAGTGGCAGGCATTGTATGCTCAGCAAGGTTTCACACCCATCGGGAATCTGAAACACAGACACTGCTTACACCTCAAATGAGCTCTTTCTGCCGACCTGTGGCGCTGGGGCCAACAATGGCCGCCTCACATCCGTGCCCACTGGGCTGCGAGAAAGACTTCCCTCCCCAACCCCACTACTCAAAATCCTGAAATGACTGGACAGGTGGAAACCACTGGCTGGGCAGAAGCCGATTTCCAGAGCTTCAGAGCAGAGTCAGGCTGTGCTGGCGTCTTTTAAGAAGTTGATTCTGAGAAACCTTTCTTCTATGATCATTCCTATTTTTAGAACCATTTCACACCTAGGGAGCCTCTACTATCCTTCCCTCCTTGAAGAGTTTTCCACTGACTTGTCAAATGTTCTTTTTATGGTCTTTATTAGTTTGGCTTTTTCCAACAAAGTATTTGATTTTGACCTTTTTTTTCCTTTTTTTCTTTAAAGCATTGAGATATTGATAGTGGTAACCAGGAGCCCCCAAGAGATGAATATTTGCTTGTGTACATAAAAAGCAAGTTGGCCATTGCTTCTGCCTCCAGGCTTTTAAGTTAATATAGACAACTTTGTAGAAGGTCTTATAACAAACCAAATGAGCCATTGAAAGAAAGCCATTTATTTTAGCCATGAACTTTGATGAACTTTGTTCTGTTGCTTGATAACAATCAGAGCCTAGGAAACTTATAAATAAAATTATTCTATCCTTGAATACTTTGTCCCTTGAGGGCAAGGGTTTTGACCAGGAATGCCTGGGTGGCTCAGTCAGTTAAGCATCTGCCTTCAGCTCAGGTCAGGATCCCAGCATCCTGTATCAGGCTCCTTGCTCAGGAGGGAGCCTGCTTCTCCATCTGCCTTCTCCCCCTGCTTGTGTACTGTCTCCCCTCCCCCCCGACAAGGGGCACCTGGGTGGCTCAGTCATTAGGCATCTGCCTTCAGCTCAGGTCATGATCTCAGGGTCCTGGGATCGAGCCCTGCATCCGACTCTCTGCTCAGCGGGGAGCCTGCCCCCCCACCCCGCCTGCCTCTCTGCCTACTTGTGATCTCTGTCTGTCAATAAATAAATAAATAAATCTTTAAAAAAAAAAAAAAAAAAAAAAAAAAAAAAAAAGGTTTGGACCTAGATGGAAAAACTTTAAACTATAAAGATTTTAGAGGAAAATATCTCCAAGACTTCAGGTGGTCAAAGGTTTCTTAGTTCACAGAAAGTAATAACCATAAAAAACAAGTTTGTAAATTGAACTTCATCAAAATTAAAAACTTCTGCTCATGGAAAGACAATGTTAAAACATTAATGGGTAAGCCACAGGCTGGAAAAAAATACTCACGACACATATATCTGGTAAGGGAACCTGTATCCAAATATGTAAAGAACTCCTAAATTCAATAAAAACAAGACAACGCAGTTTTATTTTTTTTTAAGATTTTGTTTATTTGACAGACAGAGAGCACAAGCAGACAGAGAGGCAGGCAGAGGGTGGGGGAAGCAGGCTCCCCGCTGAGCAGAGAGCCCAATGTGGGGCTCAAACCCAGGACCCTGGGATCATCACCTGAGCTGAAGGCAGAGGCTTTAACCCACTGAGCCACCCAGCCACTCCTAGACACCCAATTTTAAAATGGGCCAGAAATTTGAACAGATACTTTGCAAAGGGACATACACAATGACTAAGGAGCACATGAAAAAGCGGTTAACATCATTTGTCATCAGGAAAATTAACTTAAAAGCACAATGAGACATTGCTATCCACGCACTTAACATGACTCAGATTTTAAGAAACCGACACCACCAAATGTTGGTGAGAATCCAGAGCGAGCAGAACTCTCAACTGTTGCTGGCCATGCAGGAGAATTCACCTAATACAGAAAACAAAACTGTTTGGCAGTTCCTTACGAAGTCAAACATACCTCTACCCCACGTTATAGCAATTCCACTCCATTTCTTTATCCAAGAGAAATGAAAACATGTTCACAAATTGTGTCTGCTGGTTTCCTTTCTCCATATCTTCCCCCCGTGCCATTTGCTTCTGGAATTCCTTTTCTCCTATTCCCGTCCCACTGACTTCTACACGTACAAATATTGTGCATCCTGAAATCCTGGTCTCATGGGACAGTCCTCAATGTGGCCCATGTCCAGAGTTGGTCAGAAGAGCTGAATTGTATGAACCAAATTCCCAAGGGACTGGTTGATCAATCAAGATGCCAGCGTGTCGGGCGCCTGGGTGGCTCAGTGGGTTAAGCCACTGCCTTCGGCTCGGGTCATGATCCCAGGGTCCTGGGATCGAGCCCCGCATCGGGCTCTCTGCTCAGCAGGGAGCCTGCTTCCCCCTCTCTCTCTGCCTGCCTCTCTGCCTACTTGTGATTTCTATCTGTCAAATAAATAAATAAATCTTTAAAAAAAAAAAAAAAAAAAAAAAAAAAGATGCCAGCGTGTCCATTTGCAATGAGAAATCTAACTTCAAGCCGCAGTGTTAGATTCTCTCCAGTGGTAAGGACAAAGATCGCTCTGGGAAACGAGATCACTTGGACTGATAGAGGTTTCATGGGAAAGTGAGGAAGTGCAGAGAACCATGAGCAGGTAGAGTATTTTGGATGTGCCAGGAAATGCTAGTGGACTGTTACCCTTCTGCGCACCTGGGATCTGTAATCTGTTTCTGACCAGTCCAAGAGGATGCTCTCAGCTATCCTACTTAATGGGTTTACAGGTAGGTAGAGGAATGAAGGCAGGAAAATAGCCTCTTCCTCTCTGAAAGGATGGTGGAAGAGTACTTTCTTCTGTGAAAAACAGTATAATAGAATTGCGGGACTTGGGAAATTCATGAAAGACCTTTAGCTCTGTGCCCAGCTCAGACACCTTCTCTGGAATCCCTCTCCTCATATAAGTACCCATGTCATGTTCGTCTACACATTTTTGCTCTATTAAGATTATATTATAATGTTTGCATATGTCAGGCCATAACCTATTCCATTAGATTTATGTCTTATACATCTTTGTCTCCCCAGTCCCAGCACAGTCCTTGGCATACAGTTGGGACTCAACAAATGTAGGTGGCATTAGCTAAGAGTCTTATGTTTTCAGACTTTGGCTAAAATTTGAAACATCATCACACTATCTCAGAATGTTACTTTTTCATTATCATTTTAGAGTGAAGAGAACTGCAGAGGTCACTTGATCACAGCCCAGCTCAGAGGAGAAGGCATTTGCTAGAAGTCACCGTGCCTGGTGCCCATGTGTGGTCTCCTGGCTTTCCTGGCTCCTGGCTCCTGGTCTTCTGGCTTTCAGGTGCCTTTTCTCTTACACTTCTCTCCTGGGGTGAATTTCAGGAAAATTCATCGAGACTCCATCGAGACTCCACCATATCCCACCTCAGAGATAGCCCGGTGTCTCACAGAAAGAACATTTTTTTAAATTTGTGCCTATACCTTCTTGCAGACCCTTCCCCAGATCATGCTTCCGTGATCTTAGCATGGAGTTGTGGGGAGAGTGGGAAGACCCTGCCTGCCCGCTTGGAGATCTCCAGGCCTAAGGTCAGTGTCTACCCCCACAGTGGGGAGAAGGCTTCGCATACCACAGCCTCGGGGCTCCAGCGACTGCAGTTGCCTTGTGCTGGAACCCTCAGGGCCAGATGCTGAAGCCACTGCAATGGCAGTGAAGCCCGAGACCCTTCTTAAGGAATACTTTAAAGAATTATTTTAATTACTGTGCAAACCTTGTAACCTGACCAGGGCACAGTCATCTGTACTCTCCTACAGCAAATATTTCTGAAACCCCATTTAGCGTGTGTGTGTGTGTGTGTGTGTGTGTGTGTGTGTGTGTGTGTGTCTCCTCTGCCTTTATTCACTCTCGGGCAAATGTGTACCCCTCTGAATGCCCTCCTGACAGCGTGAGAAACCGATGACAACGCTCCCTCTGTTACTCTCTCTTCACTCTATCTTTGTATCTCATTAGAACTTCTAAGCAAGTCGTTATTTTTCAGTGGTTTTGGGAACGGGGCAAGAGAGAGGGTGTTAAGCTTGCCTGTGGCCAGGAGAGATACTTACCTTCCATTCGATCTAAACCAGTCATTCTCAAACTTGCTCTCATTGGAACCACCCTGGGGAACTTCAGAAACTAATGATGTCTGGATGTCAGCCCAGAGGTCTGATTTAATTGATCTGGGATGCTGCCTGAGCATCTGGGTATTTGTTTTTGTTTTTGTTTTTTTTACTCCCCAGATTATTTCCATGTTGAAAACTTCTTGGAAAAAAAAAATCCTCATTCCTCTTCCTACTCTGAAAAAGTTGAGCTCTCAGCCCAAATCGGTGATCCAGGGAATCTGGCACCTGTAACTTCACCTTGGGCTAGCTCTGCAAGATCTTGGAAAATCCGCGCGCGCGACGACGCTAAACACGTGGCTGCGGGGCGGGCGGAGCGGGTGGGGCAGGCGGGCGGTGCCGCGGGTGGCTCCGCCCCTGCACGCCTATCGGCGCGCGGTGCGGGCCCTGACGTCACTCTTGTCAGGGCCGCGGCACATGGGCGGCCGGATGCGCTGAGCCCGGCGCTGCGGGGCCGCGGAGCGCGGGGGAGCAGCGGCCGCCGGCGCGGGGAGGGGGGTGGGGTGGGACGGCGCCCAGCCTCGGGTGCTGGCGCGTGGGGGCCGGGCCGCGCGGTGCCTTCCGCCCTTCTGCAGCCATCTGCATATTTTTTCTTTCTTTTTCGCAATTTTGAACATTTTGCAGGACGAGGGGTTCGAGGCAGGTGAGAGCATCCTGCACGTCGCCGAGGAGCCCGCGGGCGCTTGGCGCGCTCTCCGGGGACCATCTGCACTGGGAACCCGAAAGTTTTTTGTTTTTATTTTCTTATGCAGATATATTTATAAAGATATAAGTAATTTTTTTTTCTTGTCTCCACCGCCTTGAAAGCGAGTACTTTCGGCAAAGGACGGAGGAAAAAGCTCAGCAACATTTTGGGGGGCGGTTGGGCTTTTTTTTTTTTTTTTAAGAAAAAAATTTGAGTGCATCGCGATGGAGAAAATGTCCCGACCGCTCCCCCTGAATCCCACCTTTATTCCGCCTCCCTACGGCGTGCTCAGGTCCTTGTTGGAGAACCCGCTGAAGCTCCCCCTTCATCACGAAGACGGTGAGCGCTGCCTTCCTGGCTGCCCCGCTCTGGGAAGGAACGACGCTCCTGGGGTCCCTTTCCTTGGCCGGGCAACCCTGCTGGAGCATCCATCCCCTCCCTCCCTGTCCCCTGGCACCCTATCCCTGCTTTGTTGAAATTTGAAGCGCTCACCCATCACCCCCCCCTCCTCCAAAAGGGGGGGGGAATCCCCTCACTGAGCAACGTTTAAAATAGTGCTGGGACCGACCCAGACTCTTTGGGTCCCGGTCCTCCGGCGCAGGTGGGAGTCATAACTTGACAGGTCAGTGCTCCCTAGATTGAGGCTTCTCCGCACGCAGAGTGAAACCGCCTGCGCGAGGGCAGAGCTTCGCGGGCTGGGGAGGAGAAGCCAGAGGGCCTGGTTCTGTTGTGGCGGGGGGCGGGGGGGGGGTGGTCCCGCACCGTAGCCTGTGTATTGGGTTCGTGCTACTGTTTGTGTGTTAGTTGGCGTCCGGAGCTCGCGAGGTGTGAGCGGAGCCTCGTGCTCTCCCTGCCAGGGGTAATTCAAAAAGCGGGGTGGGGGCTGGGGCTGGCGGGGGGGAGTGGTCTCCGGGCGGGAAGCTGTGCACGCCTCCAGCTCTGACACTTTCCCCGTGCACTTTTCCTGGTGGGAGGGGAGAGCGGAGTAGGCTCACGTGTAACCGCGCTGGAGCCTCCTCTGGCTTGAACCCTATCTTGGTAAGTCCCAAACCTCCCCCAGGCAACCTTGGCTGGAGCGGGAGAGGAGGGGTCGGGGCGAGAAGGCGCCCAACCGAGCTGGTGCCGCCAGGGATTTGTCAATTGGGCTGATGCCGTTTCATGCCTTCGATGTCACCGTAGCCAATGCGGACCGTGCGGCTTTGAGTGTAAAAAGTCTTGAAAGATCATTTGGCTACAAATAGCTTGGGAGTACTCGCATCTTCTCTTCTAGCAGGGGGACAACTTGTTGCTTTGCAAGAGTTGAAGGGGTTTGGTTCGCCTTCTGTAAAGTATAGCTTCCCTTTTAACTCTCCTTTAAGGAGTAGCACTTGGGAGGAAGGTGCTGCCTGCAGTCTTTTGCATCTGTGGGTGTTTTAAGTCAAATTCTCAGGAGATGAGACTAGAGGATTAGAATGGATGGCAGCGGAGGCTGTGTTTCTCTGAGGAAGAAACTCAGAAGCCAGATTCCCTAATCCCAGATTCCACCCGCGCCTGAGTACTAGAATGGGCAAAATCCAGAGCTGGGTTGAAAGACAACCTGGGGTGAGAGGTTCTTCCAGGTAGGACATAGCTGCATACCTCCGTTAGTGGTATGTAATCACCTTTCCAATAGCTGTGCTTTTGATAGATTGCATACATGTGTAATTTTTGTGAATTGGATCATACTTAAGCTTCGGGGAGGAAGAGGGGAAAAATACAAAAAAACAAAGCAAAACAAAACAAAACAAAAAAACCCCTCCTTTTGTAAAATACAAGGTGCCCCAGCGGCTTTCTAAACAAACATATGTGGGCTCAGGAAATTCTCAGTTTTCTCCTCTGTCAGCATGAGGCATTGGTCAGTTCCTTCAGGTCTTAGAGCCTCTGTGTCTTCCTTACAAATGGGGATAATAGCTCTTTGCAGGTTTATTATGAAATTTCTGGAGGCAGTATGTGGAAAGTATCAGGTATATAGTAGGTGCTCAATGCATGCTTTCAAAGGAGGGTAGAGAGTCCCTACTTTACCAAAATTAGAATCCTCAGCTCACTGGCTAAGTCTGAATGACCTCATATTGTTACTGTAATGAATTTCCTGGAAGAGAAATCATGCCTGGTTATTGGCTGTTTTCTTAAAAAAATCACAGCATTTGTATGTAACTGCAGGTGTTACTTTCTCACTGTAGATCTAAATTATTTGTCTCCTCAAATCATGTACTTGAAAACTGCATTCCCTTGTTTATATCCTAGATCAGCCTGTAACCCTGTCCCAAGGACTAGAACTTTCTTTCCAAAGTAAATAGGAAGATGTTGAAAAACAGGCAGAGATCCATGTCCTGTCTGAACTTTTAACTCTAGATCCACAAAAGCCAGCAGCCAGAGAAGAATCCTGGTGTTTGTGAGAACATTTTGAACGTGGTGTTTTGTAGCAGAGGCCAGGAGGGGTGATTAAAAAAGCGACACTTTTTTTTTCTTTTTTAAAGTCCAAATTTCCCCCTTTTCTGCAGCATTTAGTAAAGATAAAGATAAGGAAAAGAAGCTGGATGATGAGAGTAATAGCCCGACGGTCCCCCAGTCGGCGTTCTTGGGACCCACCTTATGGGACAAAACCCTTCCCTATGACGGAGATACTTTCCAGTTGGAATACATGGACCTGGAGGAGTTTTTGTCGGAAAATGGCATTCCCCCCAGCCCGTCCCAGCACGACCACAGCCCTCACCCTCCCGGGCTGCAGCCGGCTTCCTCCGCAGCCCCCTCCGTCATGGACCTCAGCAGTCGGGCATCTGCACCCATTCACCCTGGCATCCCATCCCCGAACTGCATGCAGAGCCCCATCAGACCAGGTAAATTCTAAAATGATTCTCCCTTCAGATGGGGAAGAGGGTGAAAGGGAGGGACAGGGCGGGGGGGGGGGCACAAATACCTCACAGGGAAGCGGGCTGGCCTGGAAGAGGAAGGTTGTATTTCACTCACAGCCCTGATCGTCCCACATCAGTGAGCATCCATATGTCCGGGAGAGTCAGCTAAATGCGGATTCTATGGACCTACCTCCAGAAATTCAGATTTTTCAGGGCTGGGGTAACGGCCCAGGAATATGCATTTTGAACCCTAGGGAATACTGATGCAGCTGATCTGAGAACAGCATTTAAGAAACACCAGCCTCCAGTGAATGGTTTAGATACTGTAGGCACCCTTCTCTCCTGCCCTTTGGCCTTTACATAGATACGGGATCTTGCTGAACGATGTGGGTAGACTCTCTCCAAGGCTGTGTGTGGTTCACCTACATTCATTTTTCTCTCACCTGAAGGGAAAAAAAATATATGAGTTAGGGGTGTGGGGCCGATCACCTTTTTAACCTTTTCCTCTTGCATTCTCCTTGATTGAGAAATTGAATGTAAAAGCGCCTCTCACTGTTAAGCTTGGTTTAGCCTTCTTCAGGGCCGGAACCCCATTATTCCTATAAACAAAATTGTTCTTCCAGTATCTTTTTTTCCATTTTTATCTGTTCATTACACTTAATCCATGTCTGGAAGCCTGCAAGGTCGGCTGTAAGCAGTGTTGAAATACTACATAAAACATCACCCGAATTGTCCAGGACTTCAAAACCCACTGCTCAGTGCTCAGACAGAAACACAGGCTGAGGTGGGTTGGCCCTGGCTTCATGCTGTTAACACTCTGTGGTGCAAAATGAACAGAAAGAAAGCCCATTTCACGTGCACAGGTAACCAGGAACAAAGATTGAGCCAGAGAAATTGCCAGAAAGGTCACTGAGCTGAGGTCCTTTGCTGCAGGGGACACAGAAAGCAGGACAATGGAGGACTTGTGCTGGAGATCATTCCTGAACTCCGTGTCCTTGCCTTATGTAGAATTTCTGTGACATGCAGAGCAAGACTAAAATGGAAGGAAATGATTCAAAGGAGGAAACGAACACCCCTGCCTTGAAATATTAGTACTGGAGTTCAGGTCTTTCTTTCTGTGCCAGCCCCCTTCTCCAAAACCTACTTTGAGTGATAACTCAAGGCCGCTGGTTGGAATGGAATTAAGTCTTAACCTCTTCCCAGCCCAGAAGGCTGCAGAAGCTGGGAAATACACTCCTTGGTGTGACCCCAAGCCCTTATTCCTTGCAGTGCACAGTGCCATGGTTTTGTTTCTTCCCAGGAACAGATAATCAGCTGAATAAACATTGAAACCAGGGAGAAGGGGCTGGAGCCCCAATGAGAAGGTGCCTCGTATCTCAGTCACTCTGCTCTGCAGAGTGAGACTTAACCACTTTGTAGCTTTAGGAAGTGATGTAACCTCTGAGATCCTCAGTTTACCTTTGTATAGAAAGGTATAATTTTTAAAAGATTGGGTTAATGTGAAAGTTACATGTAATGTATATAAAGGGTCCAATGACTAGCAGTAGATGTTCTGTTAATGAGAGCAGTAGTCATTGTTGTACCTGTGTCAACTTTTGTCATTGATTTCAATCCTGTCTTCTGAAATATCTTCTTAAAATACTTAGGAACAGTATATAACCCTCCCCCCTTCTGGAAAGAAATATCAAGAGATTTTGGCCAATAGTTACTGGATTGGTGCGTACCAGTTCTAACACTTAATTTCTCCATCCTCTGGCAAATACAAGATGTTTGCCAGGTTGGAAATATGTATTTTTTCCCCAAAGGCAGGTAAATATTGAGTCCCCACATCTTGGTTCCTACTGAGAATCAAGAATTAGGGTTTGAGATTTGGAGGCTTCTTAGAAGCCATTTGTCAGGGCTTTTAGAATCAGTGCTGATCAATGACTCTCAAAAACTTGGGGTGCCCCCCCCACATTGCTGTAGCTGCAATGTCTACAATAGCCAAACTCTGGAATGAGCTCAGATGTTGATGGACAGGTGAAGGGGTAAAGATGATGTGGTATGTATATACAATTGAATACTATTCCGCCATCCAGAAAATGAGATCTTGCCATTTGTAATGACAGAGATGAAACTAGAGGGTATCATGCTAAGTGAGATAAGTCAGTCAGAGAAAGAGAATTATCATATGATCTCACTCATGTGTGGAATTTAAGAAACAGCACAGAGGCTTATAGGGAAAGAGAGGGGAAAATAAAACAAGATGAAATCAGAGAGGGAGACAAACCATCAGAACTGAGGACTGCTGGAGGGGAGGAAGGTGGGGGGGGATGGAATAACTGGGTGATGGACATTAAGGAGGGCACTGGTGTAATGGGCACTGGGTAGTCTATAAGACTATGAATCACCAACCTCTGCCTCTGAAACTGATAATACATTATATATTATTTAATTGAACTTTAAAAATACAAAAATATAGCAATATTAAATATGATATTTGGGAGGCAAAAAATAGATAAAATCTGCCTAAGAATAAAATAAAATAAAAAACAGAAAAACACTTGGGGTGCCCCAGTCAGATTTGCAAACTGTGACAAAGAACTCCTGAGTTTCAGCAGAAATCAATTTGTTAGGTTACAGGGGAAAGGTACTAGGATTAAAGAGGGCACTGGAATCTAGAAATAAGCTCTTCATTTAAATGTCTTTTTTTGGAAATGGAAACATACTTCAAAATAATCTTCACATTGAAAACTCAGTACTACTCAATACTCCTCACAAGAAGGGGGAAGAACCTGAAGGTCTTCTTCAAATGCCAAGTACAGAGACAGTGACACTCTTCCATAACAACTCATACTGTGTTGGTCATTTTAAAGCTTATGATGCAAAATAAATGTCTAAGGGATGTGGACACGATGGATGGATGATATGTCCCAAACAAAACCGAAAAGGAAGAAAGTTCTTAATCATTCATGTAATCACAGTCGTGACCAGAACAGAAATACCAAGTTAATTTTGAGGAAAAGAAGTCCCCAGAAGGGAAGAGCACGTGTGTAGCCTCGAGCATTCTGGGAACTGGATCATTTCAGTCTAGATCAAGATTTCTCAACCTTGGCACTGTTAAGGTTTCGCATAAGTCTTTGCTGTGGGCCACTGTCCTGAGCCCTGTAGGATGTGCAGCAGCGTCCCTGGCCCCAAGCCCTTGGATGCCAGTCACTACCCCCCTGCCCTGCCCCTGCCCCTTGACAAGTAAAAATGTCTCCAGTCACTGCCAGCTGTCCCCCAGGGGGCAAAATCACCCCTGCTGGTAACTACTGATAGAGACTTTCAATTTGGACAGCAAAATCTGGGCATAACTCAGTATCCCGTCACACGCACATGGATGCTTTTTGCCTCCTGTAATGCTTTCTGGCAAAACTTTTGAGAAGGTCAGGCAACATTAGGTTGCCAAGAAGAAAGATCATTAATATGAGCATGGTTAGACGCTGCTAGTTGATGAAACTATGACGTCCAGCGAATCGGGAGATAATTGCAAAGTAATTTTATTAAACATTTGTTTTCTGTATTTGCTCAGCATGCGGTTTTTGAGTTATGCTCAGTAGCCTGGTGTCTTAGTGCCACCTGTCTGGTTGAAAGGAAATTAAGCCATAAACTGACAACTAATGCATTTCTAGGTCTACCCCAAGTGTGTCTTGGAACGACAAGGTGAGCGCTCTTACGAATTCTCTTAACGCTTACCATCATGGCCCCCCAGCCCCCTTTCCTGTTTTGTGCCCCTCATCCTTATTCCTCCTTCTAGCTGTCTGATCAAAGAATAAATCAAATATCTAAAGAAATGCAGTTTTCCTTGAAGAAATAACCCAGGGATCCCTCCCATCAGCCACCAGAGGTGGGGCGATGGCTCAGCTGTCTGGGCTGACGTCTTGATGAAGGAAGAATGGTGGTTGCTGGCTGCTGTAGCCACCTGCACCATCTTCTCTGGGCATCCAGGGTACCACATTCCGGATGGTCTCAGGTCAGCAGAGATGGAAGGAGTCATCCTGACCGCTGTGAAGTTCAGTTTGCCTTTCAGATGCTATCAGAGATGGTACCCGGGAGTGCTCTCCTGGAGGTAGCGCTGGGTACGGGAAAAATAAGAATCTGTTTGCCCAGAGAATTGAGCGATTGCTTTAAGGACAGCAGTCCCTTTAGGGAAAGTCATCTGTAGCAGACAAAGGCAGAGTTATTTTTAAATCACATGCTTGTAAAGCCAGATTTGAAATCGTTTCCTCTGGTGGTTTTTCTTTGAATAGCTTGGGGGTGTCCTACCCCTGTTAGACCCATATTCAGCTGAGAATTAAGAAGGCTGTCTTTCTAGTTGAGAGCACAGAGAGCGGGTCATGATGAAGGCTGGTTACGGAGTGAAGTGAAAACCCTTCCATGTGGTGGTGTGTGGGAAGAGGAGGGCATAAGTGGGCGGCCGACGAAGGGTGGGGAGGTGTGGGAGAACCCATTGTACCTTTGCAAGATGGCATGTGTGTTCTGTTTCTGCTGACCTTCCTTCATGATCTGGTTTTGGCGTGGAAGGAGCATGCTGGCCGCGGCGTCTGAACAAGGACGGAGGGGAGTTGTCTGCTCGTGGGTCTGGGCTTGTGGGAGGTCCTGCCCAGGCGACAGGATTCTTTTGCTTTTCTCAACATCAGGAGTTGAAGCTTCAGTTTCTCCCTCCCCTTCAGGGCGTGCAGTTCTGTATTTTCCCCTCCAGCACACTGAGATGTCTGCAGGTTGGGAGCTTTGTGATGGATAGTTGCTGTGCAGCGCACCTCAAGTATCTTGGAAGTGTTTTGCATTCATTGGGATCAAGGACATCGTGAAGGGGAGAGAGTCAGCTTTCTTCTGGAGGCAGGCAGCTGTTCTGTTCCTTGTTAGAGTGTATCTTCCCCACCACACCCTGTAAAGGACAGTCTTGTCATTGTCTCTTCACTTTGACCTGTTGTGACATTCCCAGGACAGGAGTTCCTCGACTTCTGGCAAGAGGGGTTTTCAGGTGGGTGTGGAAGGCAGGGTGGTGGTGAAGACCCTAAGCTCTGGTCCTGGGGGCCTGGGTTCCCATCCTGGACCCACATTGGCTTCCGGCAACTTTGGGTTGATGTCCATACATCTTTAAGCTTTGGGTTATGTCTCAGGAGTGTGGAGATGATAAACAGTCCCCTTTCCATGGGGGTTTTGCGGGGTTAAATGGGGTAGCACCTGACCGTCGGGCATGGTGTGGGGCACAGGAATACTCAGGGCCTGGAGCTGCTGTTCTGATGTCAGTGATATGGGAGCAGGGAAGGAACTAGACTGTATTCCCAACCCCCGTTTTCCATTTAGGGATTTGTTTCATCCAGTCCCCTTCTCTCTGCAAAAATAGGACATGCTTTTTTTTTTTTTTTTTTTTTCCCCTCCAGCATGCCCAATCCTTCTTCTGTGTAGCCTGTTTGACTTTGCTCCTTCATTCTGGGTTAGGACAAGTGACTTCCTGGTGTTAACCCAGCAGCTTTGCTGCTGGGTTAGCAGCGCCTATTCTGCCAATGTGGAAAGAGCCACTCGCTTGGTGCCCAACCCCTTCCCCACCCCTGGGTCTCGTGCAAGCCCTGCAACCCTGGCCGCCTGCCTGCATGACCGTGTGCTTCAGGCACGTGGCTGTGCCCTGTCAAGCTTGCCCAGCACGGGGTGGCGTGCTGGCTCGCTCCCGTCCCCCACCCCAGCTCTTGCTTCTCTTCCCAGGCGAGCTACAGCAAGCGCCAGCAAGAAATTGTAATCCTGACCCTGGCGTGAGAAAGCCGAGCCCTGTAGGGCAGTTCATACACCAGGGAAACCTGCTCTGCCCGGCACCGTAGCCAGACCCCAGACTCGGCCCACTCTGCCGTGCCTGTCTGCCCAGAGGCCCTGTCTTCTCTGCACCGCTGCAGCGGGCAGGATTCCTCGAGGCCGGCTCCTGCCAAGGGTCTTGGCAGAGTCTCTCCAGTTGAGCACTGTGCCTAGCAGACTAGAAAAATAGCAAGATGAAGACAGAACTAGGTGGAGGAGAAAGGAAGGGGTGGGCAAGGAGGGACGTGAAAAGCTTTGATAACATCCCAATGTAGAAAGCCAAAGGATGAGAAGACGGCAAGGGTTCATTAGGCTTCTCTGGAAACTCTCCTGCAACTGATCACTCTTCCCCCGGAGTCATTTTTTATGTCTCAGCAGTAAAAATGGAAGGAAGAGGGAAGTAGCAGGGGAAGTCACAGGGAGGGATAGGGTCGCCTTTGATTCTGTAATGGAAATGGCTGAGAATACCTTTCACTTAGCGTATATCTAATATTCCTCCACCAAATGTGTTGACCCGAAAGCCCCTAAACCATTGTTTTCGAATGAACCTCAATTTCCTGAAGACCTTGATGCTTGCAGGGTACGGGGGGGGGGAGAGGGGGTGCTCCTCCCATTCACAGCACCCATCTGAGTGGCGCTGTGTCTGAGGCAGTTCTGCAGGGGCCCTAGAGCAATGGCTCAGAGCTTACAATCCAACCAACCAACCCACCTGGGTGTGAACCCTGACTTGTGCTTGCTTAGGATGTGGGGCAGGTCATTTAAATGATCTGCTTCTTTTTTCCCATCTGGAACTTTGGAAATAATCACTGGGTCTACCTGGTGGGGTTGGGGAAGGTCCTGTGAGCCGGTGCAGAGCGAGTGCTTGGCACCGTGCCTGGCACGCAGGAAGCGCTCAGCAACCGTCCCTAACTGCCTGTGAGTGGCGTCCTCACTGCCATCTCATCTTTCTCCTGGGAGGGCCTAGCATTGGTCTCCTGGTGAGTCTGCAGATGCTGTCTCTCCTAGCACATTAAGGCCTCTGGTCAAGGAATTTGAATTTCTCCTCTGCTCCTCTGCCCAGTCTTGCTTGCCCCTCTCAGCCTCTGAGTTTTAGGTAATGTGGGGTAGCTCACTGCAACCTGTGATCGTTCCTCCTTGCTCGAGAGATTAAAAATCAAAACAGACAAAATGCAGTTCAAAGAGGTTCCCAATTAGAAGGTTTCTCCTTGACATATTTGCTAGCAAATCAATCAGTCAATGTTACCATTGAATTTTTAATAATAGGCGTTCGTAAGTTGACTTGAAGGCAATGGAAGGACCTCAGGAGTAAAGAAGCTATAAGGCCTATCACGGTGCTGGAGGGGGAGAGAAGTCTAGTTCACCCCCCGCCCGTTTACAAGCAAGACTTTGCATAAACATTCCAGAATAATAATTCCTCTTTCCCCCAAAGGGTCCTATAATGGATAAATCCTTACTCTTCCTGTACCTTCCTTTTCTCATCTTCCGGCTAACATCTTTGTTGGGTTTCTGTGAGCTTTGTAGAGCTATTATGAGCAAAGGGTCCAGCATGGCCCCTGGCCCACAGGGGGCCAGCCTTTACCACGCATGAGTCTGTTCTGTTAACTTTTCTCTTGTTGATGTGAAGGTTAAGGAGCCACGGAGGAAGATTTAGGAGCAGCCTGGCTTGTCCCCAGAAATAGCATCAGCTTTCACTTTGTGGTGTGCCCCGGGGAAGACAGACAAGGGTATAGCTTGGCTTCTGGTCTCAAAGAAATGGCAATTTAGTAGGGAAGATAAACTTTTAGGTAAAAGGGTGAGTGACAGGACAGAGTAGCATGTCCTTGGTGCCAAAAGATGGGGACAGAGAGGCCTCCAATAAATCTACTGAAAAGAGGCAGTGGAAGAGTGATCAAGTAAGTGAGTAAAACGCTTAAAAATAAATAAGGGAGCAGTGCAGGCAATAGGAAACCACAACAGATCTCACAGGAAGCAGCCACTGCCTGGGGTAAGAGTGCCGGAGGCAAGTCTTCTTGGAAGCGCTGGACCCGGCGCTGGGTCTGGGAATGAGAGGTGGAGAGCCAGAATGGTGAGTGGGAGGCAGGCGAGGCAGAGTTGAAGAGGTGGGAACGCCCACGGGGTGGTGAGGGAACAAGGTGTAGATCCAGTTTGGCTGGTGCAGGAAATGCGTATGAAGGAGTCAGGGAGAGGAGTCTGGAGAGGCAGGTGCCAAGCAGGCTGGCAGCTTCGGGAATGCCTGGCTGTGCAGCTTGAACTTTATCCAGTAGGCAGTGGGGAGCCACTGAAGGTTTGCGAGGAGGGAAGTGGCATGTGGCCGGTTCCACTCGGGTTCAAGGTTGGATCTGAAACATTTTTAGATACTTCACAATAGTTTCCTCTGGCAAACTGGGACTTCCTTATTATTATTATTTTGAAAATAAATACTCTCCCTTGAACATCAAACAGCTTTTGCAAACACAATGTTCTAATGATCTAGAGAAAGTAATTCAAAAACACAGGGTTTAGGTTTCACTTGTAAAGCCCATCATTTTGGGCTTTATGATTTTAGTGATTGGGGGAAACACTCTCTGGCAAGAAAATAGTTGGAGGGATTTGAATGGTTCAGAATTTAAAAGTCCAAAAGCAGGCCTGGTCTCATAGGAGTAGAGAAATAGATTTTAATAAACCCAGCCCATTAACATTCATCACTTTTAAATGCCTCTATTTTATAAGCTTACTAGGTTTGCAAACAAGTGTACGGAACTGACTTCCAAGTGCGGTTTTGTTCTGTGTGTATATATGTATGTGAGAAAAAGAAGACATTAATGCCTCAATGATACAAATAGTAGTTGATTATAAGGATTACCTGCAGCAGTAATATCCAGCTAAAAATACTTAGCCAGGTTTCTGGCCAGCTGATTAATTTTACTCCCGAGAGACAAAGGAATCATTATAGTTTCGTATTCTTGAGTCCTGACCTTGTATTTGTGGCTTCCTTCTTCCCTGAAACCGGAATTAATTGCCCATCATTCTTGGATATGGTGGCTATGGGGTGGGTATGTTGCTTTGGGAATGCTGCTGGAGGAAAGGGGTTTTGTGTGTGTTGTGGGGACAGGGCCTGGGGGGGTGGTGCGGGATGGGGTCGCCGAATGGCACGTGCATCAGGTGACTTGCCCAAATACCACTGAAGTGTACTCTGGTATGAAGCCAAGATTACAGAAAGCTGGAGGAGTTGCCCGAACCCAAACCAGTTAACTTAAATAAAAAATAACAGTCACTGTGTGCAGTTTCACCTCCGGCCATGTGCAGTAGACAATTACAGGAGTGTTGGCAGAATTGAGGGTCTGTTGGGGGAAAACCGTACAGTACTTATTTCTGTGGAATTGGCTACTGGTGGATACATACTCTGGGACTGAAGGTGGAAATTCCTAAAATGTTTCTTTTCTTTCTCTTCTAACTTTAACAAATGTCTTTACTGTCTTGACTCCCTACCCATTGCGCTCATGATGGGAAACTCCAGTCTCGCTTTCTGTCCTGAAAAATTACACAGTTCCACTGTCACCTGAGGTTCCTGAAACTTTTGTTTTTAGAAGTTTAATCTGGGATTTTTTTTTCATTAATGATTTTTGGAAGAATGCTGTGGAATTTGAGGTCTTATAATGAGAGATGGCTTGTAGCTAATGAAATCTCTTTCCCTCTCAAATCTTGCCGGGGAGACCGTAGATTCCTAAAAACAATGAGTGCCTGCTACAGAAAGATGCTCCGGGGAGCTACAACACTAAATCATCTGTGACAAAATGTTCTCTTAGAAAGTGGGATTGCATAAATGGATCAGCAAAAATAAGTGCTCTGGCAGAAAACTCCTCGAGTGGGGAAGAGCAATGCTTTCTTTTCCTAATTAGCTCTGGGTTTAACAGTCTGATTCGCTGTCTTTGCGATGGAATCCAGGCCCGGACAGCAGAGCAGAGAAAGAGAGTCTCGTTGCTGCTCTGTAAGTGCTTCTACACTTAATGGAAAGAGTTAAGAAGCGAGGCTGTTCATTCATGCACGATAAATGCCTCTTGAACTGAACTGAATGGGGAGAGGGAAGGTTTGCTTGGGGAAGGATGCCACCCGGTCCTGACCAATGGGAATCCCTGCGAGAAACCAGAAGAACAAGATCACGTAGATATGCAGTAATCAGATTACCCAGATGGAGATCTCAGTAGCCTAAGATATGAAGAGTACTTCTAACGAGAGTGACAAGGTCCAACTCCATCTGCCCTGAGGATTAAACAGAAGACTCCCGTCCACCTTAGAATCCACTCATTATGCTGTGGGCTTCATTAGTTAGTATTAGTATAGCTAAGGAGATTATGGAGGCTTTTACAAGAGAAAAGTTTAAAAATAGGATGGGGATCTCAGATCCAGTCAAAATAGTATTGCTTTTAAGAGGCCAAAGGCCACTGAAAGATTCAGAGAGGAAAGAGTGATGATCTAGAAAGCGTAGAGAGAAGTAAAAAGCCTTAATAGACTTTCCGAGGATAAATTTATAAAACTGACTTTGTAAAGAATTTCATAGAATTTATTTCATTACAGTCGATTTCTTTATATTAATATACTTTCCCAAGGCCGGGGGGGGGGGAGGGGGGCACGTCGGTGTCCTTTTTTTCCTGATAGAATCTAGCGTATGTTTATTTCAAATGGCCGGTAACCACTTGAATGATTTTTAAGATAATATTTACATCTGTGTCAAAAGGTAAGTATTTTTCAGCATTGTAAGTGAAATTTCCTCAAACAGAACAGGCCATTTAGTAGCATTTAGTGATTGCATTCCTTACAAGTTTGAAGATGAATGAAACTTCACTACTTCAAAAACTAGGTTTGAAGAAGCAATTTGAATTTAGTTATATTGTTTCTCTTCCTACCCTTCAGCTTTCCTGATGGTCACACTGCATTGATTCAGATTTTGTGATCATTTGACCTTTTATTGATGAAGCTGAAATTTACTTCCTCTTTATGAAGAAAGAGATCTCCAAGCAGATTAACTATGCAAATATAATCTTAGGCACATTTAACTTACTTGAGTACAAACTTGGGGGGTTTTTTGGGGGTTTGTTTTGTTTTGTTTTTTAAGATTTTTATTTATTTATTTGACAGACAGAGATCACAAGTAGGCAGAGAGGCAGGCAGACAGAGAGGGAGAAGCAGACTCCCTGCTGAGCAGAGAGCCCGATGCGGGGCTCGATCCTAGGACCCTGAGATCATGACCTGAGCTGAAGGCAGAGGCTTAACCCATTGAGCCACCCAGGCACCCCTACAATCTCGTTTTTAAAGGCTTTACCTGTGTGTATATAAATTGATGTTCGTAATTGTAGTGTGTACTAGTGAGTGGCAGGAGACTATCTGTCCTTTGGACACTGGCAGCAGTACTGATTGGAGTTCCCACCAGATTGTTGCAGTTTCCCTCTGTCTGCCTCCGTCCCCTACCTGTTCCACCACACTTACCTTTTATATTCATTAAACTTCAATTTTCCTATATACTAAGTGTACGGAACGCAAAGAGCATTTTTGTTCATTTACCTGCCATCGGAGAGGATGTCCTAGGCCAATCCCCAAGGATGGTGTTTTGTCTTGTTTTATTTTTCCTTGAATTTGACTAATGATCATCTGTTGGTGCAGCTTCCCCTCATTCTTACTATTCTTTGCATCAAAGAGCAGCATAACATGGGGGTTAAACCTCTGGCCTGAACTTAGATCTTGGCTCTGTAACTCTTCTACCTTGTTTTTTGCTCTGAACGCGGGGGAGATCATTCCTGTTCCAGAGGACTCCTGGAGGAGTAAACGAAGTAATACATTCAAAGCCATTGAGCAGTACTCGGTATAGGAGTGGTAGCTTTCATCACTGGGACCTCTCTTCGACTCTTTCTTCTCTTCCTCTGCCTCCCTCATCATCGTATGGACCCCTGAGTAGGAGCATGTCTCGTGCTACGGCACTGATGGCCTAGAAACAGCTCCCCACCTTTCGTGTCACTGTAGGGAAGAAAGAGTCACGAGGAGGCAAAAGCTAAGTATCCGGGGTGTCAACTTCTATGGAAAGATCTACTCCACCTCCAAACCCTGGCTGTGGTCCTGTAACAGTGTAACCTCCTGCTTCCTTGGGTGGCTCTGCTAGATGTATGCTCCACAGGCCGGGGATGCGTCTTTCATCTCCATCCCCCTACCAGTGTCTGACCCTGTGCCTGAAGGAGCTTGGGAGGAGGGAAGGAAGAAATGGAACTTACAGACATCTCCCTGGGGACTCTGAAGTGTTTCCAACAGGGTATAAGATTTCTGAGTTGGGTTTCTTCTTTTTTTCTCTTAGGTGACACCTTTGGGTCATGCAGGGGAGAACTAGCAGACTCCCCATCCCCGCCCTCCCCCAGTTGTTGGTGATGGACTGTTGGGTGGGAAGAAGCAGGATGGTGGGACCCAGTGGTAGCCAGCAGAAGTCCCTGGCCTTCTGCTCCCCCTAGTGTAAACCTCTTAGACACTTTCTTCTTAACTCCCCCTACAAGGTGGAAAAGTGTCATGGAGGTCTCCAGATAGGAAAAATGGACCCTTCTGTTGAAGCGGAATGGGAATGTGAGGAAATTGAGAAAATCAAAGTAGATTATTTGGAAGGAAAGTATGAAAATAGTTTTTTACACAAGGGAGATGACAAGAAGTTGATTAAGAATTGGGATTAACCTGATATGACTTTGTTTTTCAACCAGATTAGAGATGTGGAGTTCTTGGCATAGGTCTTGCTATAGTACTTAGTGTACTGTACATATGGGTGTGGCAGGATAAAGCTTTTCAAGGTACAACAGTCCTGTCTAAGATTAACAAAGTGTATTAAACTAAGTGAGATTTCCCCCTCTGGATTCCAGCTAGAGCTCCCTGAGCATATTTTTACATCTAATGAAATATCTCTGTGCTTTCCTAAAAGAGTGGGCACAATGCTCCTAAGTTTAAATCAGCTAAATGCATATGAAATCATAGCAATACCCATTATGTGTTAAAGCCAGGATGGTGCTAAGCACTTAATGGAAGAGGTTGTAGGAAATCAGCTCATATTAGGAATGATGTTGCTTCCTGGAGTTTAGTCTGCTCTCAAGAGGATTGCATATTGTGGCTATGTCGCCAAAGTACGTTTTCTCTTTTCTTCATCAGCCCTTCCACTCTGATTACAGGCAGCTTAAAAATAAATTTGGGCATGTCTCCATGGCCAAAAACCATGGAGATCAGAATGAAATCATCTTCAAGGCAGAAATAACAAGCTCTGATAAAGATGTTCAAAGAAACACAGTCCTAATAGCACGACCATGTCATGGTTGGACCCTCTAGGCACTAAACTAAATTGGATTTGGAGTTGGAGGTCTCCTGAGAACCCATGATACCTCGGGCAGGTCACTTAAATTATGAGCCCTTCCCCCACCTTTCCTCACCTGGAACGTGGCAGCCAATCATAGGATGGTCATGGGGGTAAATTACATTAAATGGGCAAATCAGTGAAGGGATCTGGGATTGTGCCTGTTCACAGTTGTCACTCAGTATAAATTTTAACTCAGAGTGAGAATCTGGTCCTTATTTTTAAAAATTTTATTTATTTGAGAGAGGGAGAGCAAGGGAGAAGCAGACTCCCCACTGAGCAGAGAGCCTGACGTGGGGCTCCATCCCAAGACCCCAAGCCCAAGGCAAACACTTACCTACTGAACTACACAGCCCCCACCCCTGGAGTCTGGTATTTAAAGATTACTTTCTAAAACGTACTTGTAGTTCAGTGTTGGAACTCCTAGATTTCTGCATTGTCAGGCTGAGTCTTTGCAAAGCCCCATGATGTTTCTTTAGGTGCACTAAAAGATCTACTTTATAGTCCCAGCTATGCTATGAAATGTCTTAAGCAAGTTGTCAACCTGTCTTGGGTTTTACTTCTTTATCTGTAAAATGAGAATAATCTATATCCTTCTAATTTACAAGTATGTCATAAATATAATTTAGCCAAGTAGAAAATTGACCAAAGTAAATTCAAATTAGAGTATACATTGGGTTAACGTTATTATTTTCATTGGGTTTTAAGTGGCAGGAGGGGTTGGGGCACCTGGGTGGCTCGGTTCAGCCTCTGACTTCAGCTCAGGTCATGATCTCAGGGTCCTGGAATCAAGTCCCATGCTGGGCTCCCTGCTCAGTGGGGAGTCTGCTTGTCCCTCTGCCCCTTGCCCCCCCCCGCCCCAAGCCCCATGCTATCTCTCTCTTTCTCTCTTTCAAATAAATAAATAAAATCTTTTAAAAAGAGAGACAGAACATGTAGCAGCAATTGGAAGGCCATTTAAAAGGGCACTGAGGGGCGCCTGGGTGGCTCAGTGGGTTAAGCCTCTGCCTTCGGCTCAGGTCATGATCTCAGGGTCCTGGGATCGAGCCCCGCATCGGGCTCTCTGCTCAGAGGGGAGCCTGCTTCCCCCTCTCTCTCTGCCTGCCTCTCTGCCTACTTGTGATCTCTCTCTCTCTCTCTCAAATAAATAAAAAAATTAAAAAAAAAATTAAAAGGGGCACTGAATTTGGAGTCAGCCAAATTGGGGTTCTAGAGCTAGTTTGCCAGGATTAGGTTGTATGTCCCTGGTCACCAAATCTCTCAAGGCCTCCGTTTTCTTGTCTGTAAAACACGGCTGCTATTTTTAGCTCTGTGACTCTGTTCTAAGACTACTAAGAGCTGGAAGACTAACATTCAGATCTTGGTGCAAAACATGCAGAGCCTCTTGGGCTGATGGTACTGCTCCCAAGCAAGGAGGTGGATTAAGAATCAGACCTTCTGGCTCTCATAAAGAATGATGGGGTTTAAAAAACTAGAGCTGAAAAGCAAAAGACTTTTGACACCTTTGGAAAAAAATAACAGCCTTAAAGCTAGTTTCCCCCTTAAAAAATGGCCTTCATTCTGAATGGGAACCTCTGGCTTCTGGTATTCGGCATTCCCGAGTTCCCCCGGAAGCAGGTTATCCAGCTGGAATTACTGCCCCAGGAGTTGGATTTTTTAGCAGCAGTTGATTAGGCAGACAAAATAAATTTTTTAAGTGGGGGGTGGGGTGGGGGGGGGTGGGGTGGATCCCTGAGGCCCACAGCTAGCTCTTTTGATGGTGACTTCTCCAGAAGGGCAGTGGCCAGCTCTGCTTTCAGCTTGCTCCCCTGCATGCCTGGATCCAGGGCTATGCGCCCCTCCCCGCCCCCCAGCCCCGGGCACCACGGCAGCGGGTTCCAGCTCCCAGCCAGCCTCAGTGCACTGCTAGGTGCCTGGAATGTCCTCTGGAAAGACTGAAGCCTGGGCTGAGCTCAGCGGAAAGAGTTCTGTGATGAATTAGGGATGTCTGCCACAGGCACAGGTGGGACCGTATTCGTGGCAGGTATTTGCTGCCCCGACAGAGCAGGTTGGGAAGATACCTCAGTACTTGTCCCTCCGGTGGGCAGAAGATCAAGGACTCAGGCCAGTACGGTTTCTGGTGTCCTGGAAAAGCGTTCTTCCGAGCCCCTGGCACATACTAGTTTGTGCTCTGCAGGAAGCTTCTGGGGAGTTTGATAAAATGGAAGAAGGGACGTCTTTTGATTCTGTGCTGTGATCAGGGGGCAGGAGTTGCAAGGTGGACAGAAGCTGTAAAGGCAACAATCCCCGTCAGGTTCCAGTGGACACTGCAGTGGAGGTCAGTGCTCACTGCTCCAGCAAAGGCCCCTACAAACCATCGAGCCTGGCAGGTGCGGCCAGCAGTTATGGCTGCAGATTCCCTGGGAAACCTGGACCTTGGAATGACCAGGAGGCTGGGCCCCTCACTACCCCACACTGTGATTCTTGTGCCACCACCTTCTCAAAGAAGGCACTGGAAAGTTTACCAGTCTGCTTGGGCTCGGGATGACCTTCCATTATCCAGGCTGATGGAACGGATATTCCAAAGTCTATTTATTTCCCTTCCCTTTTAGAATGAGCTTTATGTGTTTGTACTGTGGATCTGCTTTCCTGGTGATGTCTGAACCTGTGATGCTGCTCACAGCTCCCCAAGTATGCCTCCCATAGGCAGCCAAATGTCTCTTAGCTTTAGATCCAGGCAGTGAGCTGGTGGAGTAATAGTGGTCACATTTTATTGAGAACTTACTCTGTGCTCCTTGGGATCAAAGTTACTGTATCACAGTGGGTGGATCCGGGAGTATTTGAGGCAGTGGGGTGGTGGCCTTGAGGTTAAACATTGTGGGGAACCTAGAGGGTGGATCGGGAGAGTTCACAGAGAGTGGACCTGGCTTCCTCTGCTACTGTGGTTTCTTGCTATTTCCAATGACTGCACTTGAGTTCTGCATACGATTAACTTTCAATTATCCTGAGGCCGATTAGCTGGTTTGCAGATTAACCAAGGTGAAGGCTCACCTGGGCCTGGGAAGTGCTCATCAACTCAGCTGCTCCATAATTAGCTGGTTATGGCTGATTGCCTGCCGGTGGTCAAGGAGCCTTGGGGCTGGGCTTCTGCAGGGGAGGTGAGCAGAGGAGCAATATCTTCTAGGACTTTCCACTCCTTTCAACCACAGGAACCCTTTGGACCATAAAGTCCTGTCTGGAGTCCCCAGCATAGTCCCAGAGAGGTTCAGAAGCTCCTTGGGGTCCCTGACGCTGTGCCCCTGGTACCTCCAGCCTCCACGTGCTTTCCACATTGGGAAGATCAGGTTGACCAGAGGGCATAGTGAATTGGAAAATCCCAGAGATTAAGTGATCTCTGCTGTGTTAAAAGAGCCCCAGTGAGGGGGGGGAGGTTAATCCCCCTTTTCCTCCTTAGCTGGTGACCCTCCCCACCAAAAATAGAGGTTGATGCACTGGGCAGTGATTCCCTCCTGAGGTCAGAGAGGACCAAAGCCACAGTGGTAACGAGGCAGGAGTTGGCCACAGAAGCGAGGTCTTCACGTCCCAGGCCTTCCCATGGTGATTGTTCTGGTGACTTATGATCCCCTCCCCATAGCTGCCTGTGTTCATAGAAAGGTGACTGCATTTGCTGGGCCCCTGTGGGGTGAGGGAATAGAAGTATGTGTTCGCTGCCCCTTACACCCGATCAGAATATATACCGTTGAACCTAGGAGTCAAGCTGCCATATTTGGGGTAACCTCTGTGGGGATGAGGTGCCCAGAATCCCAGGTACACTCCGAACCTTGAGAAGGTGTCCAGGAAGGACTACCAAGAAAGAATAAGCATTTGTATGGGCTCATGTTTGATGGGATTCCATGGATTATTTTTCTAGCAGCATTCTCCGGAGCACCTGACAGGTCTTTTCCTCTGGGACTCTGCTCTCATTTTGCACTGGCAGGCCTGGAACGCCTCACCTTGACACCAGTGAATTTGGACCGTGGGTTTCCCTGGGTCCTTCTCCCTGGCTCAGGTTTCCCCAGGGCTGCTGGCGTGTACCGTCTAGAGATCACATTTTATTAACACAAAGAAATCTGCTTGGGCTGCCTGGCTCTTGCAGTCACGTGGAGGGAAATGTGCTCCTTCGGTACCACCAGCCTGCAGCCCTCTGTGCAAAATACAGTCGAGAGCTGGGCGCCGGGCCAAGCTTACATTTCACTTTGGAACACACTTTCGCATCAGTCCTTGGCAGAACATCCACGGTAGTGTCTATTTGGGGAGTAAGTTAGAAAAGTGTTGTTTCCCTCTCATGAGTGCAGAGAGATAGGACCTTTAAAAAATATTTGACTTTCCCCCATCTTTGCCATCTTCGGGGTGCGCAGGTAACGAGGCCGTGCAGCCAGAGGTGGAGGCTGGGCCTGAGAGACGCCCCTCTCCCTCCTGGGATGTCTTGTTTCCCTTGCTAAATCAGTAAACATAGCCAGGACCGCCTGGGACAGAGAAGTTTAGGCCAAGGTAATAACATCAAAACCAAAGTCCTGGAACTCTTGAGTAAACTAGTTACCCTCCCAGATAAAACAACTTTGTTGTCCAAATCTTTCTTTCCAAAGATCTAAGACTTGCAAGTGTTGGTCCAGGGCCAACCACTGAAGGCAGGAACTTCAGCAAGCCTCCTGGAATGGCAAACACTGTGAAAATAAACAAATGGACCTCTTCCATTCAGTTTTCCCTCCCTGGTCTATTTTTATTTATCCCCCCCCCCCCGCCCCACCCCTTGTACTTTACCATTTTATAACACCCCCCCAACCCCCACCCCCTTTACCTCTGGTCCTGTCTCTGGCTTCCTTTTCTCAGGGACCAAGCTGATCATTTTTCCTTCAGGAATACATAGATCTAATTTCAAAAAGAGGTATCGGAGGGGAGAGGTGATAGAAAAGACTTCTTGTGGTATCCCCTCCTGCTCAGTTATTCTAGGTGGCTGTCTGGTGCCTGACTTGAGTTTGAAAATAAAATCGCTTCTGGAATTTTAAACCCTCCTTAGGAAAGATGAAAATGATTCAAAAGCAAAGATTTATGGGAATAATGCTAACTTCTCTTCTGTCAATGAAATAGACCCCTCTTGTAACAAATGACTGAGAATAAACTCCTCCTTCCCTGTCATGCCAACCCATAAATTCTGCAGGGATTTCCCAAGTGCTGAGCCTTATTCTGATTCTAGTGTTTTCGGCTTTGAACTGTTGCTGTTGCTGTCGGTCCCATCCAGCCAAGCAACAATGAATCAAGATTTAAAGAAATTTTCCAGCAGGGTGCCTGTGCCAGGGGGCCATTTCATAGGACAGACCACCAATGGGAAGCCCCCTCATTTGTAAAAGATGCCCAGAAACCCAGGGAGCAGGCTGCAGCCTCCTGCCGGTCACCTGGTGAAGCCTTTGCTTACTCTGCGGAAGGGAAGTGACAGAAACACATTCCACCTGTCGCAGAAACCTGCTGGTAATTAGCTTTAAAAATAATGCCAAGTTCTCACATGGCTGGTAGAGGCATCAGCTCAGTGGGGGGTGGAAGAGTGCTACTTGACAGAGTAATACTGTTGCAATCACATTAGTCATTCCAGGTGAGGTTAGAGAAGGTTACTGGGGAGATGGCAGTCGCCCTGCCATTTCAAAGAGGTCTCCTGAAAGTATTGAGAAACGGTTGAGGTTCAGAAGTTTATTTGAAGCTTTGTTCCCCTTCCCCTTATAAGCCAGACATGTGTTTTTTTAAACGCATTTTCCTTTTCAAGGGACAGCAGCTCTAGCAGATGATGGAGATGGCCTGTGGTCAGCATCAGGTGTCAGTTCTCCTTTGCTCGTGCGGATTCTCTGCTTGGTATGTCAGCCACGGTAAATGTGTAAGCCCTGGCTAGTTGCCACTTGCCACCCAGCCAGACACCTCCCCCAGGCCTCTACCCCCTACCCTCCTTTGGGGAAGGGTTCAGGGAATGTAATTTCATTTTATAATTAACTGAGGCAATGCACTGTGCATTTCTTCACGCATTATAACAGCGTGAAGCTGTTATCGCTCAGAACACAATATACCTGCACTGCTTTGAAAATCAGTAGGTTAAGTGGTCGGACTTGAGTCTGGCCTGTCCTCTTACCAGTGTGAGTATTTTAATCCCAGAGGGTTTTGTAACTTTTTTTTTTCTTTTCATTTTACATGAAATGAAGTCTGTGAAGGTGTGTTGAAGCCTATGCTTCTCGTCGCACTTCTGCGGTTAGGTGCTTGTTGACTCCGCACCTGACTCGGAGTTTCCAGAGGCTTTTCTCCGAAGCACCTAAATGCATGCTTTAGACCACAGCTGGCATTCAGGAAACATTTGCTGAAATAACAAAGACATTACTTTCATTATAAGTGATTTGAAAGAGAATGTGCGCTAACTTTCCTATGTTCAGGGGTGCTGGCAGGAATGTGTTGAACATGGGGAGCCTCTGCAAAGGGATAGGATGGCATGGTGAGGTCCTCTGGGACAGAGCTGAATCAGAGTGGTCTCGGAGGAGGCGAGAGGCAGACAGACACCCCTGCTGATCCGGTGAGAGCTCCCGAGTGTCTCAGAAGGCTCCGGTGAGGTGGTCTTCATGTGAACCTTTTGCTGTTTTCCAGTTGATTCTTTAATAGGCAAGGATGAAGAATGTTTTCAAACAAGAGCATTTCTGTGCTCACTAATAAAAGTGGATATTGACCCCTGCCCCCCATTTTTCCCTCCCTCGATGACAGGCGGAGTTGGAAGTGGCCAACTCCAGCCTGCATGTTCCCAGTCACCTGTGAGAGTTCTTAAAACTCATCCAACAGGTTCTTGATTGGGATTTTAGCGGGCTGTTCTATGTTGGGTTGGGGAAAGGGAGAAATGGTGGGAAGAGTGCAGAGAATTATTCAAGCCACTGAGGTACTGGAAACATTGAAAAAGTTTTAAAATACAAAAAAGTAGTACACAGCAGTCACCCTTCCTCCTGTCTCCCCAAAATAACAATGGGACATGCTGACCTTGGGTATTCATATGCAAATGTATGTACCCAGTTGTGTATGGATTGAAACATTTCAGGGCGCTTTGGGGTCTTGGGGAACTTCTTAAAAAAGAGAAATGTATTAACTCCTAAAGCAGCTCCGAAATCATTCCAAGCCAGTTTCCTCAGGTCTTAACTCCCTCCTAGCACCTTGCTTGTGTGGTATTAATAAGTCAGCCTGTTTTTAGTCTAGAAAAAAGGCCAGGCCAGTTCAGTAGAAAGCTGCTGCCTTTGCTCAGAAGGGACATCCTTTAACCCTTGACCTTCCTCTAAGCCAAAGACAAACAGACAAATACGCAAAACCAACATTAAAAGAAGGGCTTGGTGTGCAGCGGGAGGACTCCAGGAGTGCCCTGTGATGCCGACTTGCCCCCAGCAACCTGGGGTTCCCGCTTGTCACTCTGCTCTTTCTCTCCTGACTGATGAGATCTGGAGAATAAGTTGGCAGTGGGGACCAGTTTCTTCTCTGAACATAGGGCTTCCAACAGACAGGATGAGCAGAAAAGACACGAGACTAGCTCACCCTTCTTTCACACTTCGTCTGGGCACTAAGCTAAGTGCTTTATGTGTATGATGTCATTAAAACTCAACGCCACCTCTGGGTACTACTATTATTAGCACTTGGTAGGCACCACCGGCGTCCTTTCCCGGATGAGAAAACGGGCCCAGGGAACGGGATACAAGCTGAACGGTGCATGCTCAGAGGACCTAGGGTGGGAACATGAGCACACATGGTCAGATGCTGGAACTCACCACTGCTTCTCCGCAGAGGGCACTTAGCCTGTGGAAGGCAGAAGTCGTGGAGCGTCTGAGCACCTGTGTCAGGGGTATAACACAGTGACACATGCGACCCGGGAAGCTAGATGTGGAAGGGGCCGCCGCAGTCAGACCCCACCATGTGTCTGTGGAGTACTCAGTTCTCAGCCAGTTGCCAGGGAGTCTGATGTTCAAGGACACAGAGGGGCTGGTTTTCAAAATACAGGCTTTACTGATAAATCAGGAAGGATTTAACTGAAAAATGAATTCTGCTCTTTTGTGTGACTCTGAAATCCACCCTGCCTTCCAATATAGTTTTAAGTGTGAAACACCATGAAATGATAAACAGGCAGACCCAGGAAGACATACGGATACTCTAGGGTAGTAGGAACATTTAATGCCTCTGAAATCAGCCCACCGTATGGTTTTTGTGACTCAAGACAGGATTCAGCCTCCCACGGTCCATCCTCTGCTGACCTGCCCCAGTGCAACAGGGAGACCAGTGGATTTTCCCCCTTCCCCACCCAAAGACATCCTGGGGGAAGCACCCATGGGTACATGGAGATGAGATGCTGGGCATCGGCTCTGCATCGCCATCAGCTGGGTGAATGCAAGCAGTTGGAGGTGCTCGCTCTGCGTTCCCCTCCGTGTGCTTCTCAGAAACATGCTTGGTGAGAGCTGCTTGCAGACTCGGAACAAGGGGCTGAGATCTCCTGTAGGGCTGCGTAAGTGAAGCAGCAGAGAGCGTGCAACCAGCACTTGGTAAATATTGGTTCCCTTCCCCTTCCTGTGTGTGAGGCGAGTTGTATGAGTGAAGCATCAGCAGTTCGGAATGCAAAAATAGATCTCCATGTGAGGATATGGCCTCTTTTCCCCGAGTGCGGACCAGATGTCAGGCTGCCTGCTGAGGACTCCAGGAATGTGGTCGCTTCCTTCTTTGGGGCTTTGTTGCTTCTCCCCATATGGAGAAGCCTCCCTTTCAATGCACTTCTTGGATCAGAAAAAAAAAAACAAGAATGAAAAAGAAGATGGTATAAAAGTCTTAGGAATGAACTTTCTGTATTCCCCCTCTTAAAAGGGATTTGTACTGTTATTTAGATCTTAATTGCACGTCTGATACCTGGTCATCCCATCACGATCCCTGTTACTTAACAACATAATAAAAATTAATGGAGAATCATAAGCAAATGAACATTTGTTTTGGAGTGCCTTTACCCATTTTTCTTACCGGATATTTTACTGAGAACTGACTGCTTACCAGGCACTGAACTAGGTGTTGGGGATTCAGAGATGAGAAAGATACTGGCCCTTGAACTTGAGAAGCTCTTGAGGCAAGAGTGGTCAGCTCTGAATGAGGTGTATAGGGAATATCAGAGAGAATCCTTGACTGTGTCTTGAAGAATGAGCAAAAATTATGTTAATAGGAAGAATATATTTAAGTGACTCATTGAGTTTTTCTTGACTGATGTTAAGAATTAGTCTCTATTAAATATGCAGAGAAAAAAGTGCACTGGAAACAATTCAGATCATAGTGTTATGTGATAACACTGAACTGGAATAAAAAAAAAAAAGTAGGGGAAAACAAGAGACTAAAAAGAATGTATATGGTGGTTAATCCACAAAGGGGCAAACTCCCTCCAACCTAGAGAAAGGAAACTTTGCTGTGTGGTAAGGGGCCTGGTGCTCGGCGCTTCCAGCCACGTGTCTAAAGCGTGGTGTGTTTAAAGAAGATGTTGGGAGGTTAGAGGCGGCATAATTGATGTGATTTGACAGTTGCTGTGGCAACACACCCACTTGCAGAAAATCAGTGTTAGTGGGAGGGCAGGAAAACTCGTGGCATTTGCCCTGGGCTGCCCTGTGCCCCATCTTTCTGGGCCAAAGGTGTGGATAACTTTAGAAGGACAAATGCTCCACATGGCTGATTACCGCCTGCCTTTGTGGCTTCGACTCTGGAATAAGATAAGGAGATGAGTAAACCAGAGCAAACACAACAGGGAGACAGTGCTGAGGAGGAGGGGGTGGTCTGAGCAAGCATTGCCAATTCCTTTCAGGAAAACATCTTCCCAGTGTTGTATTTGAATATATTGAACGGCCTGTGGATTTCTATTAAAAAAAAATGTATGACATAAATGTGTGTAAACCTCTGTTTATGGAAACAGCAGCAAAGAATGCTTTGGGCATACATAAAATCATCCTTAGAGTAGTAAAAAGACTGGGGTTAATGAAAAATTGGTTTTGACAAGTTTTGACTGAAGAGCTGGATGATTGCCTCTGGGGCTCCATCTTCTGGCAAGTCTGAAGTATGACACGGTGTGAACACTCGTGGTTGCGTGGGCGGTGGGTTTCCTTAACAAGTTTGACTGTCTGATCTCCTTATATCCACAGGGACTGTTTCCCCTGGATCATTGGTTCTCAACCTTGGCCCCATGTGAGAGTTGCCAGTGGAGCTCTTTGAAATTTACTTTAAAATACTGAATTACAAAAGTAATATGTGATCGCAAAATTAAGTCAGAACTGTACAAGTGTACAGCTTGAGCTCTTCTATCTCATTCCCAGATTTAAGCGTCAACAGTTTCTTGGACACTCTTCCATTTTCTTTGTGTTTATAAGCGTGTGTGTGTATGGGAAGATATTTATGGACACATACTATACGTAGAATAGTGTGCACACTAGGGCACCTGGGTGCTCAGTCAGTTAAGGGTCCGACTCTTGATTTTGGCTCAGGTCGTGATTGTAGGGTCCTGAGAGAGATCTCCACCTTCAGCTCCGTACTGGGTGTGGAACCTGACTAAGATTCTCTGCTGCTCCCTCTCCCTCTGTCACTGCCACACTTACCAGCTCACATACATGTGCACAAAAAAAAAAAAAAAAGATTAGTGTGTATACTATACACAGTATGTGTATACTATTCATAATGTTATGCAACTTCCCTTTTTTACTTAATACCTTTTGGATATCATTCCCCAAGAGCATATATAGACCCACTAGCCACATGGAATCCCACTGTCAGGATCTATGCCTTAATTTATTTAGCAAGTACCTTTAGCTTGTTTTCATCCTTGGGTGCCATTTTTTGGGTTTTTTGTTTTTGTTTTTGTTTTTACATTTGGGTGTCATATTTAAAGTTTAGATTCCTAGATGTGGAATTGCTTGATCAAAGTGTATAGGAGGACCCCAAGGAATTGTTCTAGTTCATACTCCCAGCAAAAGTGTGTGAGAAGACTATTTTCTCTCATTAAAACAAAATGAAACACAACAATACTACAGAGCCCAGGTCCCCTTTTCAGAGCTTCTTACTGAAATAGGAGGGATGCTGAGCCTCTGTATTTTCTAAAGTTCCTTAGGTGAATCTGGTCCCTAGCTGGATTTGGGTACTCTGGCCTTACCTAAAGGGGGTAAAATTAAGATTTTAATCTTGTGCTCCTAAATGATGATGCCTTGGTCATGCCCTTTCAGATTGCCTTAATGTGGTTGGTCAGTTGGAGAAATGGAACCATCCATTTTCTGTGAAGTTCCTGTTGAACCAGAGATCTTTATTTAGATATAAATGTTAAATGAATCTGTATTAAAGTAGTGTAGGATTCAAGCTACAAGACTCAGAGAGTGAACACCTAGTTTGATACTTTTCTCACTATTTTTTCATTATGTAGCCATAACCCATTTTTTCTTTTTATAGGCCTTTAAGAAAGAAGCATTTCATTCCTTTTGGTGTGGCCTCAGATTCCATCAGAAGTAGGTAGAGTTTGTGGATATTAAAAGTCAATACCTCCTTCTCTGATTTCAGTATGAAAAGTCCCCAGGCTGGTATATAGCTTGCCAGCTCTGGGAATTAAATTGTCTCCTTTCTCTTGCCTAGTTAGCTTCAATAGATTGAAGGAGGGGAGTGTGGGGGACGGGGGCAGAGAGAGAGAGAGAGAGAATAGACATTTCTTCTCCAGGAAACTGGTTTTAAGAATTATCCATCGTGGGGGGCCTGGGTGGCGCAACGGATTAAGCCTCTGCCTTCGGCTCAGGTCATGATCTCAGTGTCCTGGGATCGAGCCCTGCATCAGGCTCTCTGCTCAGCAGGGAGTCTGCTTCCCTCCCTCTCTCTGCCTGCCTCTCTGCCTACTTGTGGTCTCCCTCTGTCAAATAAATACATTTTTTTAAAACCTTAAAAAAAAAAGAATTATCCATCCTAAGGAATTATTCTAGGTAATGACCTTCTTTCATAGCCTGTTTCAGAAAACAGAAAACAAAAAACTCACCAACCTTCAGTTTTTTATCCTCCTCCTTGAGGCCATACGTTGCCATCCTCTTCTGTATGTCTACTGAATGGCTGCCAGAGACTATGTCCCTTGCTGTGTGACTTTAGGAAGCCACATGACACCTTCAGCCCTCACACCCCCACCCACCTGAGGACCATTTGACTTCATCTAACAGCAGGTACCAACTCCTGCCTCTCCCACCTGTCATTTGCCCAACATATCCTTAGAGTTGGTGTCCTTGTCAACCAACTCACCCTGATGATTAAGACCTGCCTTCTATGAAGGGAGTTTTGTGTTAGGAAATCTGAGCTGATTGGCATGGGGCGGGGGGGCGGTTGTCAACACATTGGAACAGCCAAGGATTTCAGAGGTACTGGAATGTTCTTGGTCCCCTTAGACTGTGGTGGGACTTCCCTTTGCAAGCCTGGTCCCAGTGGGCACTGGCTTGAGGAACTAAAGGAGAAAGGGTTTGATAATAGCTTGGTGTCTAGTTTCTGTTTACCCAAGAGGCACACAGATCTCACCCCATGAGATATATAAAGGCAGATTTTTGTCCCATGCTGATTTCTCCATAGACCACATTAGGCAGGAGCCAGATGGGTTTAGCTTGGCTACAAACCCTTTGTGCAAGGTGGAAATTTTTCAATTTTTCTGAAACCACACATTTCTAAGAAACTGTCTGGTCTAGGATATTATGGTAGTGTATGTTAAGAAACTGTAGGACTCTAGGCTGACTCACTGCAGGCTTATAAATATGGGTGAAAACTGACCTGTGTCTCCCCCTCCCCGCCACCAACATGGTGGTAGGAACTAGATTTAATAAACCCCTCCACTTTTATTCCTCATGTGAATCAGTGGCTGTCTGGCTTTTTGTCCCCCCTAGGTGGGACTTAAAATTTATTTAAGAAAATGGGAGTGTATGCCTTTTTCCAAGCCTTGGCTTGCATTTGAATGTAAAAACCAGGAGACCGCTGTAAACTATGTATTTTACTCCATAGCTTTGCCTTTCCCTCTCCCTAAACAACTGAGACTGAGCTGTCACTTCTTTATAACGGAATTCCTTCCGTGACACCTCATCACAAAGGTGTATGCCAGTTGGGCAATGGCAAAATTTGTGCAGTGAACACTTACATGAAGCTGAAGTGCCCCCTGCCCACTGCCCCCCACCCCACCCCGGGGAGGGCAGCAGTTACAAGGACCGGCACTATTAGGGGATTGCTCGCCTCAGCCCAAATGAGACGCTTGGGGTACAACGTCCATTTGGTTTAGATAAGGGCTGACTCTGTAGAATTCAGTTGAGTCCCCCCACCCCCCAAGAATCCACATCCCTGACTTAGCATAAACCCCCCTCGGCAGTTCGTATTGCCTAGCAACTCTTATCTGGTAACCTTTCAGAATTATCATTAACTAATGAGGAGAGAGAGAATGTCCTTGTTCCGCGTTACATACACAGCCTGTGGTACAGACATCTCTGATCGTGGGCTAGAGAGGGGACCTCTCCAGGCATTTTCACCCACCACCCTCCCTACCTCCACTGCTCATGCCCTCCCAACATACGCTTGCCAAACCAAGAATACAAAAGTAAAAAGCTGTTCTGGGAACTTAAGGCGGTAGGTGCAACGGACACACAGCAAAGAGAAAGACCTCTGTTAGGCCGGGTTGCTAAGCACAGGAACGTCCTTGAAAGCACCCCTGACATAATACCCCCGCAGAGATTGGAAAGTAGACACCTGACATACCCAGACGCGCGCCAGAACCCTAGGATCCCTGCCTCGTGCAAAGGGATGGGGCGTGTTCCCTGAAGGCATTTCTCAGACGCCAGCCTTTGGCCCCGGATTTGCTGTGGACGCATCTGGGTGCATGCGAGAGGGCCCCGGAGCTAGCCCTAATTCGGATGGAGGCCCTTGCAACTATTTGACCTTGAGTAAATCACTTGATCAGTCTTGTTGTATTGCTTCTCATTTGTTTAATGGAGGTAATAATGTAGCTCCTTGATTAGGAGGCACAGTGACTGCCCATCAGGGATTCACAATATAATTAGGAGAACCGTCTTTTTGGTCAGTCCCATTTCACCAGCTTGTCCAAGAACTAGTTTACCTCCTCTGTCTCTGTCTCTGAAGTACTGTCCGTGGAGTCCTTTTCTCCCTGGCCCTACACATCCCTAAAATGTCCGTGTTCCCCTAGGATCTTTTCTCTGCTCTTCTTCATGCTCAGTGCCCTCTCCTGGGGGCATTTCAAGATCATTAAGTCTATGTGTCTTTAGGGTTGCTCTTCCAAAGCCTAGATTCGTGGACAAAGCTGAGAGCCATGTGCTCCAGCTTCTTTCTCGGGAATGCACAGGCACCCCAGACTGGCTGGGCCTACACCCAGACACCGTGTTTTCCTTCAGATGTGCTCACTCCACTGTATTTCCTATTTCCAGTGACTTTTAACCACCTCCTTTCCAGCCATCCAGTCCAGAAACCTACAAGTTTATCTTGCTCTCTCCGTCTCTCTTCCCCATAAGCGAGTTAGGGAACCCACCTCATCAGTAACTCTTAGACCTCCTCCGTCCTCCGGCATTTCGGGGGGGACCCTCATTTCCAGTCTCCCCTGTGATCCCTCATCCCCTCAGGGCCACAGCAGTATTTCGTCCATTGCTCCCATTCCCTTGAGGATCGGATCTGAGTACCTGAAGCCAGGCATTGGTCTCCGCTCTTCCTACCCCTCTCTCTGCCCTCTGAGCTCCCGCCGCACCAGCCATTCAGTTCCCTGACTGGCCCATGAATTTCCGCACATCTTCATGCCTGCGCATATTCTGTTCCCTCTGCCTTGGCCACCCCTGGTGCCTTGACTCGGGTGGCCAATTTTGGGAGTCCGCCAAGATGCCAGCTCCGTCAGAGAAGCCATTCCTGACGTCCCTGCCGTCTCTGCAGGGATCTGGGTTAATGATCAACCTTTGAACTCCGACCTTTGGTTCCCCGGTCAAGGCTCTGGCAGAGCGCTTAGCACGCGTATTGTAATCATCCGCTCGCCACTGTTTCCGCCTCCAGTCTGCTCCCAGGGGTTGGGTTTTATTCATAAATTCTCAGAGCCTCGTCCATAGCGGCTCCATAGCTGCTCCGTGAATGTTTGTTACACAAATAAATGTTTTCTGGTTTTCTTTTAAAGATTGACTTATTTTAGAGAAAGAAGGCATGGGGGGAGGGGCAGGGGGAGAGGGAGGGAGAACCTCAAGCAGCCTCCTGCTGAGCCCAGAGCCCAATACGGAGTGGAATCCCAGGACCCTGGGATCATGACCTGAGCTGAAATCAATAGTCAGACGCTGAGCCACCCAGGCGTCCCCACAAATGAATGTTTTAATCAGCAAGCCTTTGTTAATCACCTTTTATGCAAGGCATCGGCAAGGCTTTTCCCTGAAAAGATTTCCAGTCTGATTTGAGAATAGGTCATTGCTTAGAAGTTGTAGAGAGACTTGATCTGGCAAAAATTCTAGGCTGGCATGTGCTTCATGTAATATGATCCAGACACTGAGAGGGAAATTAAAATTTGCCACCAACACTGGGGCAGTCAGCAGGAGGAGGGCTTGAATCCAACCTCGGTGGGTGACAGGACAGGTAGAGGTAGAGAGGACGTGAAGCAAGGATGTCCGGGAAGCAAGGCAGAGCAGCTTGGCTCGAGCAGAGACTACAAGGGTGAAGCTGTGTGCCTGAGTCAGGAGGTCCTTGACTGTCCTCGGTTAAACTGGGAAGCAGTGGGGAGCCATTGGCTACCTTTGATCCTGGAGATGTTCTAGGAAGAGTAACCTGGTGGCTGTGTCAGCCGACAGGATCGCAGGCAGCAGAGAGACTGGTTGGGAAGGTGCTGCAATTGTGAGTCCTCTGTAGAATGGCCTGCACCTGGCCTCGAGCGGGGATCTAAACCTCAAGGGAAAATCTCCCATGAGCCGCAGGAGTAATTTATTGCCAGAACTGGAATGAGCCTTTGCTATCATTCCAGCCTCCCATCCTGTTATTTAATGGGGGGGTCAAAGGGAAGCCCAGGGAGTCTCCCTACGGTTTTTGTAAGGGATGGACTCTTGGGATCCGGATCCATGGCTCACGTCTCCCTCCCGGATGAGAGGTGTGTGGTTGATATTTGAAGTCTGATGGGATGGAGACATGGACAGTTGGCAGGCATGAGAGGCTGCTGCTCCCTGGGAGCTTGGAGCATGGGTTTGGTCTAAACACCCTGGCCGGGAGGTGACAGCGAGGCTGGGGGCAATGTGCGGTGACACCCAGATCAGGCCAGGACTTTGTGAACTTCGGTAGGAGACAACCACACAGAGCCCTGGCCCCGGGCCAAGGCAAGGAGGCTCTGGAAAAGCATGTTTACTTTTGGGTGCTCAGCTTGGAGTCGTGCACAGGAAAGAATTTTTGTGAATCTCCTTGAGAAGCTGCAGAGCCACAGACACACCTGAATCCTATTCATGTTCATCCGGAAGCTCGGGCTTTAAAACAATCCTGTTTTTCTTCCTATGTTTGTTTGGTTTGGGTTGGGGGTTGGGGAGAGGAGGAAGGGTGTTGTTCGGGGAGAGTGTGGGCCGTTTGTTTGCCGTGGGTGCCTGGGTTCGCAGGGAGCTGTTGGCAAGCCTCACCCCTTATCTGGTCTCCTGTTTCACTCCCTCCCCTAAGTCCAAACAAAAAATTTAACATAGCCCCAAGGAGAATGGACAGTTTAATAACTCGCCATGGCAGCACTTTGAAAACTGCCGGTTTCAAATGACTAGGCCTGCACATTTTCACCAACTCAGAAAATTAAAGAGACTCCGGGGACCTGGGTGGTGCTGATTCTAGTGGTGCACGCTGTCATTAAAAATGGAAAGAGCCTCTGGAAATAGACTCCAGGTTGGGAAAGCTTGTTTCTCTGCTTGATCAGAAAGTATCCCCATCCCACGGGGACCGAGGGAAACTGCTTAGTGGCTCACTTTCTCCATTGGAAACCACGTCCATTGGTCCTACCTACTTCCCAGGGCTGTCAGGAGGGTGGGGTGAGGCTGCAGGGACTCAACGTGCCGCTGGACTGGGCCCAGGGGCAGCCGTGAGTGCAGGCGGGAGTCGCTGCTTGTCTGCAGAACAGGGTGGGTCTGGAGGGCACCCCTACCGTGCACCCCACGGCAGGGGTCTGACACTGCACGTCAGTATCCACTTGGTCCTCTCCACGTGTCTCCTGTCGCTTGTCTTCTGGGGTGTGGAGTGGCGGGGAGGCTTGAAATGGCCATTCTTGGCCACTCCCCGCCGTCCCTGTGGCAGCTTTGGGAGGGATTGGGCCTCCCGTCCTTCAGTAGGAAGAGCTGGCGTACAAAACAACTTGAAGACTTGGAGCTAGCCCGCGGGTGGCTGGGATTTCACCTTCTAGCTCCTGGGTCTTCACCCCGCCCTGCATTCCCTGCGTGGGCAAGGGGGCCCGATCTTTTCCCGCCGTAGCGCCACCGCTTTGGGGTGCAGCGGGGGCGGGGAATGAGTGTGTGGGAGGAGGACAGGGCCTCTTGTTCCCTGTTCACGACCCTCCATAACCACCCCAGAATCCAGGGTTGCCCGATCAGAGATACACCTCATTTGGGCCTCAGTCTTCGGCCCTGAGTTCATTTCTGGCCCATATTTGACTCCTCTGCACCCGGGGTGCTGTGGCGGCAATGGGGAGAGGCTCTTGGCCCCCAGGGGAGGAGGTGGAGGGTGCTGGGCCTCAGGGGCCATGGCAGGAAAGCTGGTGGGCCCACGTGTGTCCTGACCTCTAGCTGGAGCATCAGTTCTGCCCCCTGTTGGCCTGACTCGCAGCGGGCGGTGGTTGGAGCTCCTTTGGCTTCACCTTTCAGCCGGTTCAAGCAGGCAGGTTTCTTGCTGACACCGTTGGCAAGAAGCGTGATGATAAACAGCTCAGCATGAGAGGCCTGGTTAATCCGGTCCCAGCTCCTGCCAAGTTTGGAGCTGCCCAGTCAGGTCAGGGCCATTTCGGGTCCCGATGCACGATCCCAGGGCAAAGTGCTTGTCCTGGACATGGGGTCACATGGTGGAGACACGGACGCTGGGGCTGCAGCTATGGGAGAACAGGTGCTGGGGAGCATGCGGGAGGGACACGTGGACTCCAGGCCCAGCCCCGCTGCCCACCTCATCCAGCCCCACTTGGCAGATGAAGGAACAAGACTCTGCCAGTTGCAGGGACAGCCTCAGGCCACGTTGCTGTGTAGGGGCAAAGCCATGTTGCGTCCAAGTCTGTCTAAGCTTTCTGATGAACCATGCTGTCAAAGCAGAGGGATGGAAGCCAGAGCTGAGTCTCAGAAGAGAGTTCCGGATGTCTGTCTGTCTTTGCCTAGGGAGTTCCAGCTGTCTCTCTTTGCCCAAACCCAGAACGGGCCCTCACTGGCATAGTGATCATTGAAGGGCATAGAGGTAGAACACGCCTCCCCCACGAAGCGACCTTTGAAGCCAACATCCTATCCACACAATAGTATGTTAGACGCCCTTTCTTCCAGGGATCCTCGTCCTTCTCTTCGGGAGGCATGGTCTTTCGCTATCCCGAAGCTCATTAAAGATGCTAGTGAGCAAGACATCACGTGGACAGGAGCCCTGAGCCTGTGGCCAGCAGTGGCGCTGTCAAAAGCAGACGTGCCCTCAGCACAGGCTGGCCATTCAGGGGGACGGAGGTGGTGGAGGGGAGAGGAGGGAACTTGGAGGAGCAGAGGGAACAGAGGGAGAGGAAATGAGTGGCTGGCTGCCCATAACTTCCTGGGGGCCCTTGTCCATGGGCTCTTCCCACCTCTTTGGGGGTCCATCTGCTGCTTGCCCATGCTGGGCTAGAGAGAAGGGAACCCACGGGGGTCTCCCCACCCTTGTCTGCTCCTCGGAGAGGAAAGCAGAGTAGAAAGAGCATGGGCTGTGGATCGAGCGGACTTGAGTCTGAGCTCCACCCGACCCTGCCCTCCCCAGATTCCTAGCTGCACGACTTGATGCAGGTGGGTTCGCCTCTCTGACCAAAGGTCTCCTCATCCATAAAATGCAGGACACAATCCGCCCGCCCCCCAGGAGGCAGGCTGATGGTTCAGTGGAATGTTAGGCTCCTAGCCCAGGTCCCAACGCAGGACTCTCACTCCGGAAGTGAGAGTCTCTTGCTTTCCACTGACACAGGGCTAGCATCTCTGGCCTCAACTTCTGGGACATTCTTGGGTTTCAGGGGTGCCGGGGGTGGCTCAGTAGGTTGAGTATCCAACACCTGATCTCAGCTCAGGTCATGATCTCAGGGTGGTGAGATTGAGCCCGGCATCAGGTTCTGTGCTCAGCGTGGCGTCTGCTTGAGAATCTCTCTTCCTCTGCCCCTCTTTAAAATAAACAAATCTTTAAAAAACAAAACGACAACAACAACTTGGGTTTCAGAGTCAGAAAAATGGGGAGGGGAGTCCCTGTTTCATCTACTAGTTGGGCAACCTTTGGCAAATTATTAAGCACATCTGAGCTTGTCTTAAATTGTTTCCACTTCTTTATTTCCACATCTGGGAAAGGAGGATACTAATAATTCCACCTTCACACAGCCATGGTGAGGATTAGATGAGGCGGCCGGTCAGAGGGGCCTGCTGGGAAGTAAGGGCCCCCACCCAGTCACCCACCCATATGACTGTGATCACCCAGTGGGGGGGACGTGCCTGCCTGCCAGCCCACGGGATGGCACATGGGCACTGATGGTCCCACGTAAGGGACCAAGTTGGCTTCAGCATCAAGCCTAACCCAGATTTCTGTGGATGGTCCTCCTGTGTGAAGGGAGTCTCTGGCGAAGAGCTCCTCGGATGAAAACCATCTTTGTCGTGAGCCTTTTGGGGCACCTGTTCAGCGGTCATGGGCAGCACTTACTGGGAGCCCTGTCTGACTCTGACACACACACAGGGAGATTCCTTTGTGCCTCACGTCCGTGTGTCTGCCGTGTAAGGCTCAGGACACTTGAAGAGTGTCAACATCATGTCGGATTCCCAGCAGCTGGGATCCAGAAGGACATTCCCCATTTTAGTCTTCCTCTGACTCTTTCCTTTCCCCTCCTCTTTCTTTCTCTCTGCCTTCTCTTCTTTTTATGCCCTTCTGTCCTTCCACATTTCCTCCCTCCCTCCCCACTTCTTCCACTTCTTTCATTCATCCTGTCTTCCTGCTTTAGTTTCTTGATTCCTCCTCCTTCCTCTCTCTGTTCTTCCTCTGCCCTGTTCTCCTGTCTCTCTTTGGTCTGCTCTGTCTCCTCCTCTCCTTCCTCCTCTTCTTTCCTAGGGACGCGAGTGGTCTTCTCTCAACCACATCTCACACAGGCTCCTGGAGGTATTATGTGCAAAGTGAAGCAGAACCCATTCTTTAAAAAGTAACGTTTTGGTTTCTGACCTTGGAAATGAAAGATGCTCATTGTAGACAATTTGCAAAATATAATAAAAAAGAGAAAATAGTCCCTGTTTCCTGACATAGTCCTTGTTAGGATCTGGGGGTATTTATTTCTGGTTACTCAGTGGTGTGTACCGAGGGCCGCCTGCATGCAGGTTCCATGTAGAGGCCAGGGCTGCGGCAGCAAACAAGACAGGGTCCGTGGCCCATGGAGCTTCCGGGCTGGTGGAGGGAGGCGGTCAGCACACGTCAAGCAAACACAAAAGACATTTTGGGGTGGAGATGACTGTGGTAAAGGTAACCAGACGGGTGGTCAGGAAGGCGGGGTGCGGGGGCAAGTCACAGGCTCGAGGAGATGCCATGAGCTGATGTCTAAATGACGCAAAAGGACTGGGCAGACAAGGAGCAGGGGAGGAGGGGTTTGGGGGAGAGAAGGCTGAGCACAAAAGGCCTGGGTGGGGTCCTGCTTGGGGTGTGTGAGGAGCAGAAAGAGGGCCAGCATGGCTAAGCATATTGAGTGAGGGGGAGTCTTGAATGCTATCATATGTGGCGATGGAAAGCCTTTGGAGGGTTTTGGTATGGGGGAGTGCCCTGCATAGGTCTGCATTTTTAGAATACCTTCTGGTAGCTGCGTGGAGAGCGCATTGTAGAGACACGAATGGGAGGAAGAAGAGCCGTTAGGGGGCTGTGGCAGTAATTGGGGGAGACTGGGTGGGCTTGGGCAAGCGGCCGTAGTCTTTCATTTTTTTTTAAGTATCTGTGATTATGGTATCTATATTGTGTAATTGGCATATATCTAGATCATTTATTGAGTACTTTCCAGGTACTATGCATTGTGTGAAGCATTTTATTTATATATACATTATCTCATTCATTTTTCACACAACTCTATGAGGCTGGCATAGTAATCTTCGTTTGCAGATGAAGAAACCGAATACAAGAAAGGGGAGGGGGGAGCACCAAGAGTTCTTGTTCCTTAAAACGGACCTTATTAGGAAATGGCAGGGGTATTTCTTTCTGATCCCTTATTCACCAGCACTCGAGTTTATAACATACCAGTGGCAGAATCAGAATTCCAACCCAAGTCTAACTCCCTTCATGCTGTAACCGCTAGCCTGGACGTCGAAAACCCTGCGAGACTCTTGGTGTTACTGTGTAAGCAGCTTCCTGTGGGCAGTAGCTCAGCCTTCCCGGTCACTCCTCTGCCCTCAACGTTATATCTGCCAAAGAATCACATGCACAGATGAAGGCTTCTTGTTTACTTACCTGGAAATTCTATGGGTCCGTCAGGTGGCTCTGCTGAGCAGGGCTGGGCTCACGTCTCAAGGGAGCAGACCTGGACTGGCCTGTGCCGTGTGCCCACATACCCTTCACTCCCCGGTAGGCTGGACCGAGCGTGTGTCGGGGGTGACCAGGTGCTGGAGAGAAGCCGGAGCATGCAGTCTCTTTAGGTCCAGACTCAGGGCCGACACTCTCACGCCTGTCACACTCTGTTGGCCAGTGCAAGTCACAATGCCAGCCGAGATTCAAGGCGCAGGGCAACGGACTCTGCCTGGAACTGCAAAGCCACACGGAACAGAACAGGGGTGGAGGGGAGGGTGAGGCCCTTGACCTTTAGGATGGAGCTGGTTTTGCAGACTTGCTTGATGAACAAGAGAAGAGGTTCCTGCCGTTGGAACAGAGACAGGCTAATCGGCCTCAGGGTCCACAAAGCCCATATCCTTCGGAGGTACCTGTGAGATTTTATTTAATCCCTGTACATATCATGAGCACTCTTTAGGGATTCGCTCATGTTACTACGTTCTTCTCAGTTAATTGGCTCCCTGTAAAGGAAAGTCTTCTCGGAAGCAGGGGTGTTTTGTAGCAAAATAGGCTGTGATTCCCTGATGGTGGTTTTCTTCTGAAAGCAGTGGGTGCGAAGAGGGTAAATGGTGCAATTTCAAATCAGTTCATGGCCATCCAGGGTCCAGAAAGTGACGGCAAGTCAATGGACCACAGACTGGTTATGGGGAGGAGAGACCATGGGTCAAGCTCAGGGAACAGTCTTCGAATTACGAGCAAGTTCACCCATCATTGCTGACAGAAAACGCTCCAGCTAAAACCAGATTACTTTCTCTTTCCTCAGCCATCCTTTATAGAGAATAATGCTCCCCAGTGATAAACACTGGAGTGTTACCTGTCCTGACATGACTGCTGTGGATCTAAGGTTGGGTTTACTTAACTGCCTGAACAAGAAGCACAACCAAAATGTTGGAGGTGTCACGATTAGCCTTGAGGATGAACTAGCTGCTACAGCTAGACTTATTATCACTTTGACGCCACCATAAATTAAACAAACCATTGACTTGGAAAGAGATCAGGACCCAGGACACAGATTGCTGCTGTCCCCATTCACTGGTGACTTCTAGCCAATCAGCTAATTGAACACAAAGTGCTTACTTCTTGTTAAAGCACATAAGAAATCACCAATCTCCGGTTACACTATTTGGAGGTTTAGTCACAGTTAATCTGTGACAAAAGTGGAGGCCTGTTCTGGGTTTGAAGGTAATTTCTAATCTTCTTCCAGATTTAAGTTCTTTTGTTCCACCCTTTCCTCCAGAAATCCTCCCTGGCTCTTTTGGAAGTGACTTTCATCAAGATGTTTTTAAAAAGAAGAAAATAGTGTGCCTGCAAATTGCAGTCTAGATCATGGGGTGGATCTTTCAACGCAAGCCTTGGAGAAACCCCGGGCTCAGACTTAACAAATACAGGAGAAAACCACACGATCATCTCAACAGATTCTAAAAAGGCACTTGAAGAAATGTAATGTGCCATTTTTGATTTAAAAAAAAAAAAAGCAACTCTCAGTACAATATGTTGGAACTGCCTTCGTTTGTCAGACTGCACCTGTTAGGTCACTAGAAAACAAACCTTCATCCTTGAACACTTCCTAGGAAGTATTAAAAATTTTTTCCATTAAAGGCTGGGACACGCAGCAATCTCTGGTCTTTACTTGTTACTCCTCCTTGTCTTGCAGAGCCTAGCTCATGCAGTGAGGTTCTATAAAAGTAGGAATTATGAACACGGAAAGGATAATTATCAAATAATTATCAATTGTTCCTAGAGGAGCAGACAAGATCATGTTAGTTTTCTCTTAGAAAACCAAGTTGGCAATGTTAGAGCAATTAGGACTAATAAGAGAGTAAACTGGCCGGATATAAACC